>NC_039363.1:114014444-114344956 GCF_003573695.1 Papaver somniferum
TGGCTAACATCGTACCGGTAACCAAGAAAAATGGAAAAGTCAGGTGTTGCATGGATTACAGATATTTAAACCGCGCTTGCCCGAAAGACGACTTCCCGTTGCCAAACATTGACATGACATTGGACGCAACTAGAAAAAAGAAGAGGTTCTCTTTCATGGATGGCTTCAGCGGATATAACCAAGTGAAGATGGACCCAGTGGATGCAAAGAAGACCGCCTTCCAAACCCCATACGACAACTTCTATTACGTAGTAATGCCATTTGGATTGAAGAACGCTGGCTCCACATACCAGCGCGCCATGACTTCCATATTTCACGATATGTTGCATCAAATAATAGAAGTATACGTTGATGACATCGTAGTTAAGACACAGGAAGCGGAGGACCACATTTCTCACCTAACGACGACCTTCGAAAGGCGCATAAAGTTCAAACTCAAAATGAACCCTCTCAAGTGCGCTTTTGGGGTCACATCCGGGAAATTCTTGGGCTTTTTAGTGACCAACGAAGGAATTCAAGTGGATCCAAGCAAGATTGAAGCAATCGCAACAATGACGCCACCAACAAACACCAGGGAGCTTCAAGATTTTATAAGACGAATATCGTACATATGCTGCTTCGTACCTGGTTTAGCACAGCTGATGACTGCATTCCTTCCGTTGCTAAAAAAAGGTGTACTGGTGTGAAAATGGGAAGCACACAAAAGCTTGCAAGTATACAAGGCCAAGTTATGATATAGAAGGTAAGCAGGGGGTCAGTCCACAGGGAGTGGGAGCATACAAGAGAAACCTAAGCTAACAATGGTGACAATGCACTATGGCAGTGAGCAAAGCAAGGTAAATGGCATGAACCAAGGATGCAAGGTAAAGCAGCAAAGAAACAGCTAAGAAAACAGCAAGGTAAATCAGCAAAGAACCAAGGCTTGGAAGCCAAGGGCAAGGTGAGGATTGTGCACTGATTTCAGTGCACAGAAGGCTTCAAAGTGCAAGAAAAAAAAGGCAAGAAAATAAACTGAATTGAAAGCACACAGAACTGAAAATGTAAGTGACTGAGAAGGGATTGGTGGTTAAGCCAAGGATTAGGATCCACCTTGTGTCCTAACCAAATGACATGTTTCTAGGTTGAGTTTGATCCTATGCATACATCTAGAAATAGAAGAATACTAAATTGCTCTATAGTCTGCCCCTAGCATTGGCTGTCTTTTGACAGCACAGCCAATCACAGGCACTATGTGCATTGGTATCTCCCATTTGCTCAAGCAAAACAGGGCACAAAAGAACTATCCTAGCAACCTGTCAATTGACAGTACACAAGGCTTCAACTGAGCCTTAGCTTAGTGCTATTTAGCTCATGCTAAACATGGATAAAGCAATAACATTCATCAGGAGTTACAATGGATGAGCACAAAATATACACAAAAGGAAATTTAACTAACACATTATCTACAAGAAAATTTGGTTTTTAATGGGATTGGACTTTTTGGAAAAAATTTGGTTTTGTTGGGATACATTTGGTTTTGATGGGAAAACGAAAAATTTTGGTTTTTAGGGAAACATTTGGAAAACTTTTTGGTTATTTAGGGAAAGAGTGGACCAGTTTAGTCCACATAGACTGGGTCCTCCAGGTTGGTTGTTTCAATGTCGGGTGGAAATGGCTCAAGGAATGGCTTTAATCTCTGCCCGTTGACTTTGAAAACGTTCTTGTTGGAGACATCCTCCAGCTCTACAGCTCCATGAGGAAAAACTGTGCGTACTAGGTACGGACCCTTCCATCTAGAACGCAGTTTTCCTGGAAAAAGATGTAATCGGGAGTCATACAGCAAGACTTTCTGACCAGGAGTGAAGGATTTGCGTAGAATACGCTTGTCATGAAACATCTTCATCTTCTGCTTGTACAGCTTGGCACTGTCATAAGCCTCATTTCTCAATTCTTCCAACTCGTTGAGTTGAAGTTTCCTTTGAATTCCAGCTTCGTCCAGATAAAAGTTCAGTTGCTTGATTGCCCAATAAGCACGATGTTCTAATTCCACAGGTAGATGGCACGGCTTTCCATACACTAAACGATAAGGGGACATGCCAATTGGTGTCTTATAAGCTGTTCTATAGGCCCACAAAGCATCATTCAATCTCAATGACCAATCTTTTCTGGACGGGTTGACCGTCTTTTCCAGAATGTGCTTAATTTCCCTATTAGAAACTTCTACTTGTCCACTCGTCTGAGGGTGGTACGGAGTAGCAACCTTGTGAGTTATGCCATACTTGCGTACTAAAGACTCAAAGTACTTGTTACGAAAATGTGAACCGCCGTCACTGATGATAGCTCTATGGGTACCAAAACGTGCAAATATGTTCTCCTTTAGAAATGAAAGTACCACCTTGTGGTCATTTGTTCTGGTTGCTATGGCTTCTACCCACTTAGAAACGTAATCAACGGCGACTAAGATGTACAACTTGCTGTCAGACATGGGAAATGGACCCATGAAGTCTATCCCCCAAACATCAAAAATCTCCACAATCAAAATGGGGTTCAATGGCATCATGTTTCTCCTCGAAATGCTTCCTAGCTTTTGACAGCGTTCACAAGCAACACAATAATCATGGCAATCCTTGAACAATGATGGCCAATAGAATCCACACTGCAAGATCTTTGCAGCAGTTTTCTTGGCACTGAAATGGCCTCCACATGCTTGGTCATGACAGAAAGATATCACATCTTTCTGTTCAGTGTTGGGGACACATCTCCTAATGATTTGGTCTGGGCAGTACTTAAACAAATATGGGTCATCCCAAAGGAAATGTTTGACTTCAGCCAGGAATTTAGAGCGGTCTTGTCTCGACCAACGTGAGGGCATCCTACCTGTAGCGAGGTAGTTAACAATATCAGCAAACCAAGGAAGGTCTGAGATAGACATCAGCTGTTCATCTGGGAATGATTCTCTAATCAGCTCACATTCATCAATAGACTCTAAAGTTAATCTAGACAAATGATCAGCAACCACATTCTCACAACCTTTCTTATCACGGATTTCGAGATCGAATTCCTGTAATAAGAGTATCCATCGAATAAGGCGAGCTTTAGCATCCTTCTTGGAAAGAAGATACTTCAAAGCCGCATGGTCTGTGTATATGATGATCTTAGACCCTATCAGATAAGATCTAAACTTGTCTAATGCGAAAACGACGGCAAGCAATTCCTTCTCGGTAGTTGAATAATTGAGTTGGGCATCATTAAGGGTTTTGCTAGCATAGTATATCACATATGGTAGTCTATCAACTCGCTGTCCTAAAACAGCACCAACAGCATAATCAGAGGCATCACACATAAGTTCGAACGGAAGCTTCCAATCGGGTGGTCGGACTATAGGAGCGGTGGTGAGAAGGGTTTTTAATTCCTCCCATGCCTTCACACAAGCAGCATCGAAATTGAAGGCAACATCTTTGGAGAGAAGACTGCACAGAGGTCTGGAGATTTTGCTGAAATCTTTGATGAATCGCCGGTAAAAACCAGCATGACCTAGAAATGATCTGATCTCCTTCACAGAGCAAGGTTGTGGTAGATGTTGAATGAGGTCAACTTTAGCTTTATCCACTTCAATTCCTTTCTCTGAGATGATGTGTCCTAGAACTATTCCTGAATTCACCATAAAATGGCATTTTTCCCAATTTAGAACAAGGTTCTTTTCTTTACATCTGGATATCACGAGGGCAAGATGCTTCAAACATTCGTCAAACGAGGAACCAAAAACAGAGAAATCATCCATAAAGATCTCGAGAAAACTATCTATCATGTCAGAAAAAATGCTCATCATGCAACGCTGAAAAGTAGCAGGTGCATTACACAACCCGAAGGGCATACGTCTATAAGCAAACGTCCCAAATGGACACGTGAATGTAGTTTTTTCCTGATCTTCTGGAGCAATGTGAATTTGGTTATAACCGGAAAAGCCATCTAGAAAACAGTAGTGACTGTGTCCAGACACACGTTCTAGCATTTGGTCAATGAAAGGGAGCGGGAAGTGATCCTTCCTTGTTACTGTGTTCAACTTCCTGTAGTCGATGCATACTCGCCATCCTGTGGTTGTACGAGTAGGGACTAATTCATTCTTGTCGTTCTGAACTACAGTAATGCCTGACTTCTTAGGCACAACTTGAATGGGACTAACCCATTTGCTATCGGGAATTGGGTATATGATACCCGCATCAAGTAGTTTCAGGATCTCTCCTTTGACTACATCTCTCATGTTAGGATTAAGTCTCCTTTGCATTTCCCTCGATGGTTTGGCATTCTCTTCAAGGTTAATGTGGTGCATGCAAATGGTGGGACTAATTCCTTTGAGATCTGAGATGGTCCATCCTAAGGCCTCTTTGTGTTCCTTAAGTACTTCTAAAAGCTTACTTTCCTGTTCCGTGTCTAAACATGATGAAATAATGACAGGTAAAGTATCAGAAGAACCTAGGAATGCGTACTTCAACGTACTAGGCAATGTTTTCAATTCAAGCTTGGGTGGCTCAACAATGGATGGAATAAGCTTGGAATCAGAGAGTAGGGTGGTTCCACTTCATATTTCCTTTCAGTGACGTCCATTTGAGGTACAGATTCGAGCAGAGATAGGACGTCACTACAGTATGCATCATCATAGGAATCTGGGTTAAAGTTCTCCATACATGCTTGAAAGGGGTCGACGGATAGAATGTTAGTCAACGAATCTTGCATTAATCCTTCAATCATATTAACTTCATGCACATCATCATCATCAAGATTCACAGGTTGTTGACTAATATCGAACACATTCAATTCTACCGTCATGTTACCAAAAGACAGTTTTAACACTCCATTCCGACAATTAATGATCGCGTTGGACGTAGCCAAGAAAGGACGTCCTAAGATGACAGGAATGTGACAGTCTGGGTTTTGTACAGGTTGAGTGTCTAAGACAATGAAGTCTACGGGAAAATAGAATTTGTCAACCTTGATCAAAACGTCTTCGACCACTCCACGAGGAATCTTGACAGATCGGTCTGCCAGTTGTAGAGTGATAGATGTTGGTTTCAACTCCCCAAGACCTAACTGCTCATAAACAGAATATGGCAGTAGGTTAACACTTGCACCTAGGTCTAATAACGCTTTATTGACCGTGTGTTCTCCTATAGTGCAAGAAATTGTTGGACATCCTGGATCCCTAAACTTGGGTGGAGTTTTGTTCAGAATGATGGAACTCACCTGCTCAGCTAAGAAAGCACGTTTTTGCACATTGAGCTTGCGCTTTTGAGTACACAAGTCTTTGAGGAATTTGGCATAAGCAGGGATTTGCTTGATTGCTTCAAGAAAAGGAATGTTGATGTTGACTCTCTTGAACAGATCTAACATCTCATTGTAATGGGTACTTTTCTGTTGATAGATCAATCTTTGAGGAAATGGGGCAACAGGAAGATGAGTTGGCAAAGGGACATTCACAGCAGTAGAATTGTCAGATTTTCCAACTTGCTCAGATTCTTTGGTTTTCTGGGGTTGTGGAGACAGCGTGGAATTTGTATCAGATTCATTAGGTTCGCCCACGTTGTTCTCGATGACTTTACCACTTCGGAGGGTGGTAATGGCATGGATTTGATCGGGTGAGGTTTCAGTGCAGGATGTTGTGCCTGTTTGAAATATCCTCTTTGGATTTTGTTGGGGTTGGCTCGGAAGTTTACCCTTTTCTCTCTCACACATTTGATCCATCTTTTGATCTAGATTTTTCTGACTTTGCATCAAACTCTGGAACATTTCCTCTAGGGTGGATAATCTCTTGTCGGTATTGTGTTGAGGATATGATTGTTGTTGAGAGTTTGATTGTTGTTGAGGGTTTCTCGGGTGTTGATAACCTTGATTGTTCTGATATCCCTGATTGTTTTGATAGCTCTGATTGGGTTGAGATGGTCCTCCTTGAGTGGGTCCTTTTGACCATGAAAAGTTAGGGTGGTTTCTCCATCCTGGATTGTAGGTCTGTGAATAAGGGTTATGCTCTGGTTTTTGAAACATGGCATGTGCCTGTTCAAGCCTAGACTCCTGGACTGCAAGCAAATCTGGACAATTTTGGAATTGATGGTTGGGGTCGTTACAAGCAGCACAAACAGACGAAGCGACATGTTCTCGGAGAGTAGTGGTGGAAGGTTTTGAATTTTTATGTAGTTCTAACTCTTCTAATCTCCTAACTATTGATGCCATGTTTGCTCTCCCTCAAAATCCGCTTCAATCCTAAAAGCCTTTGCTTCGGATGTAGTCTTTCTGGTTTCACGGATGGATTCCCACTGTTGCGTCTTTTCAGCTACTTCAATCAAGAAGTCCCAAGACGCGTCAGCAGTTTTATCTACGAATAGACCATTACACATCGACTCAACCGTTGTTCGGGTGGACACATCTAGACCTTCATACAAAATTTGCACAAGTCTCCATTTTTCAAAACCATGATGGGGACATTGGAGCAATAATTCATTGAATCTCTCCAGGTATCTAGCTAAGGTCTCACCTTCTAATTGCACAAAGCTATTCAGACTTTGACGAATTGTCGCAGTCTTGTGGTTCGGGAAAAACTTTTTGAAAAACTCCTTTATGAGGTCATCCCATGTCATGATGGATTGAGGCTGTAAAGCATAGAGCCAGGCCTTTGCCTTATCTTTCAGGGAGAAAGGAAAAAGCCTTAACTTAGGGTTTCGTCGGACATTTGAGTGAAACGCAGAGTTCCACAAATTTCCTCGAATTCTCTCACGTGGTGGTACGGGTTTTCATTCTCAACACCTCTAAAAATAGGAAGCATCTGTATTGTGCTTGATTTCAGCTCATAATGGCCATTAGCCTCGGGTAGCACAATACAAGAAGGTTGACTGGCTCTAGTTGGGTACATATAATCCTTGAGGGTACGGGGTTCTCCCATTGTTTCTGGTTGATCTGGACTGTCTCCCTCAGAACTTAGAATTTCGATAGGTTCGTCTGGGTTAATTCTAACAAGTCTGTTTGTCTGGTCTCTGTAGGTCACAATCATGTCCTAGTAGGTACCTTAACTAACATGTTGGTCAGACAGAGCAATCGGAAACAGTTTTGGCCCACAAGGGTTATGAAGATTTGGTTTTGAATGGGTGTTGGACTAACAAGGGATTTTGGTTTTTGGTTTAAAAAAATTTGGGCTTTGGAAAAAAAAATTTTGAACTAAACCTAGCATAAATTATCACAACTCATAAAAGAAAATAAAAACAATAATAATAATTAAAACAAACCCATAAAAGAAAAAAGAAAAATAAAAGAAAAATAAAGAAAAACAAAAAAAACAAAAAAAATAATTACAGTCCCAAATATAAAAAAAAAAGAAAAAAAAAATAAATAAATAAAAATTATTACAATCCCAAATAAATAATTAAATTAATTATTACAAGCCCAAATTTGAATTTAAATGAGGCCCAAGTGGGTTAACTCATGGGTTAGGCTTACTTGGTTTTTGGAGGGAAGCCCAAAAATAGGCTTTTAGTCCCCTTTTAGTTGCACAGCCCAGTTGGGCTTTAGGATCGTCCTAAGCAGCTCACGCTCAAGCCCAGCAGCAATTGAAGTGACTCAGCAACACAGGCCCAGCAGAGTCTGCAGCGAAGCCCAGCTCAGTTGGTTCAAGCCCAGCAACAAAGGTTGGAACAGAGCCCAGCAGCAAAGGTTGCACAAGCCCGGCAGCAACAGAAATAGGCGAGCCCAGTTGACAGCTTCAGTTGGCAGCAGCAGGCTTTGGCTTGGCAGCAACAGCACAGCACAACAACAGCAGCAGCAGCTTGGCAGAGAAAGCACCAACAGCAGCAGCAACAGAGAAAGCACCAGCAACAGCAACAGCAGGCTTTGGCTTTGGCTTGGAAGCAGCACCAGCAGCAGCAACAGCAGCAGCAGCAGCTCAGGCAACAGCAGATGGCAGCACCACTCCCCGGCAGCGGCGCCAAAAACTTGGTGTGAAAATGGGAAGCACACAAAAGCTTGCAAGTATACAAGGCCAAGTTATGATATAGAAGGTAAGCAGGGGGTCAGTCCACAGGGAGTGGGAGCATACAAGAGAAACCTAAGCTAACAATGGTGACAATGCACTATGGCAGTGAGCAAAGCAAGGTAAATGGCATGAACCAAGGATGCAAGGTAAAGCAGCAAAGAAACAGCTAAGAAAACAGCAAGGTAAATCAGCAAAGAACCAAGGCTTGGAAGCCAAGGGCAAGGTGAGGATTGTGCACTGATTTCAGTGCACAGAAGGCTTCAAAGTGCAAGAAAAAAAGGCAAGAAAATAAACTGAATTGAAAGCACACAGAACTGAAAATGTAAGTGACTGAGAAGGGATTGGTGGTTAAGCCAAGGCTTAGGATCCACCTTGTGTCCTAACCAAATGACATGTTTCTAGGTTGAGTTTGATCCTATGCATACATCTATAAATAGAAGAATACTAAATTGCTCTATAGTCTGCCCCTAGCATTGGCTGTCTTTTGACAGCACAGCCAATCATAGGCACTATGTGCATTGGTATCTCCCATTTGCTCAAGCAAAACAGGGCACAAAAGAACTATCCTAGCAACCTGTCAATTGACAGTACACAAGGCTTCAACTGAGCCTTAGCTTAGTGCTATTTAGCTCATGCTAAACATGGATAAAGCAATAACATTCATCATATGTGATAATTCAGACACAACTAGCAACATTTGAGATAACTAAAAACATAAGCAACTTTCAACTGTTAACTGATAAGCAACTGAAATTGAAATTCATTAACTAAAAATGGTCTCAATTCTCTACTGGCTAATCCAGAGAGATACACAGTGTCCTTCACACACTCCACATAACACCAATTTATACCCCCCCTATCAGAATTAGGGTTCACAGCCCCTTTTCCCAAAAATCAGAAATTAGGGTTACCTAATTTGTTGAAAATTGAGCCTTGAAATCGAGCACCCATGCTTTGAATCGTCCTTATGCTCCCTCCTGAATCTTCTTCTACCATTAATTTCCCTAAATCGAGATGTTTTATCAACCTCACCTAGGACAGTTGGTGAGAGAGGATAAAACAGCTAGGTTTAGGGGGATTGTTTGGGGGTTTGTTCTGTCGGGTGATGGTGGAGGTTATGGTGATGGTTGAATGATTTGGGGAAAGGATGGTGGAGTGATTTGGGGGAGAAGATGGTGGAGTGATTTGGGGGAAGGGTCACTGTTGCAGGAGAGGGGAAGAAGAAGAAAGAAAGAGGAGAAGAATGGGTCGATAGTTTAGGGTATAGGTATAGGTTGCTAGGGTGTTGAGCAGGTGTAGAGGATTTTGATGTTTCGCGAAGCTGGACCGATGGATGGGAAGATGGCAGAACAATCTGACGGCGAGATGGAGTGAAGCTTGTAGCGACCGCTGGATTATATAATACAACAAAATCAACGACGCCAGATGGAGTTAGGTGTTGTAGTGTTAGGCGGAGATATCAAACTTCGATGTACAGCAAGGGAGCGACCGTCGGATGCTTCTGAGAACTGATCTGACGGCTGAAGACGCAAGAGGGTATGGATTTGGGTTTTAGGCTTTTGGGTATAGAATATGGGTTTGGGAAATGAGTTTGGGCTTGGAAAACCTTGAGCCCACTTCTTCTTTAAGAACAACTTTCTTCTTCTTGAGCCCATTTCCAGCTTTTTGGACGTGCACTCCATTCTTTGCGGCTTCCTTGCGTAATTTCTCCCGGCTTTTCACTACTTTTCTGCTCTTTTTGCTCCGCAAGTCATCCAGACTTTATTTATTACCTAAAAATGCAAAATTAATTAATAAAAATATTTATTCTTGAAAACAATGAAAATACAGAATATGGGATAAAATGTAGAATTAATGCATAAAAGATGAGTTAAATGCCAACAAAAAGGGATAAATATATACAATATTTGGCACTCATCATGTACCCTTCGAGTGGGGAGAAACGTAATGCGCGGCATTCGAAAAGCTGAAAAAATGTCTCGTTAAACCCAAGGTCCTTAGACCTCCTATACGCGGGGTCCCTCTTTACCTTTACACAATATTTACCTTCTCGACGATCGGTGCAGTTCTCGCGCAAGACATGGGGGGGACTGAACTATCACCCATCTATTACGTGAGTCGGGTCTTACGCGATGCGGAACTGAGATATCCGCGTATAGAGCAGGCGTGTTTAGCCTTCATATATGCGACCCAAAAACTGCGCCCCTATCTCTTAACACACGAAACCATCGTGGTGGCAGCAGCAAACCCGATAGCGTACTTATATTCAAAGTCGGTCCTTATAAGGGGAACCGCCCGATGGCTGCTACAATTGTCGAAATTCGAACTCAAGTACCAGCGGCCAAACGCCGTTAGAGGACAAGCAATAGCTGACCTTATGGCTATGTTCCCAGGAGCGGGAGACGATGAAGTACACGAGTATATACCCGGAGAAGTCGCGGCTGCAGACGCTGACAAACCCTGGGACATGTTCTTCGATGGATCTTCCTACGGGTCTGTCGGAGGAGCGGGAGTAGTCTTCGAAGCCCCACAAGGAGAAATATTCTCATATTCATTCAAGCTGGACTTCCAATGCAATAATAATGTAGCAGAGTACGAAGCCCTAATTCTAGGACTCCAAATGGAAAAAAGAGCTCAACCTCAGAAGTGTTGAAGTCAAAGGAAATTCAAGGCTTGTTACGAATTAAGTGAACGGCGACTTCTGCGTCAAAGAACCACATATGGCACCCTACTGAGCGGAGGCACAAAGACTAATAAGTCAAACGGGATCAACTTTGGACCATACCGGCAAGGGCGGAACAAACACGCGGATGCCCTGGAAACCCTGGAAAGTAAGGTACATTTAAAATACGGGGAAGAGGGGACGGTCACAATATGTAGAAGAGGGTTACCTAGTACGTGGAAGGAATACTTGTCCTTCGAGGAGGCGGACGATTAGAGAAAAGTATACGTCGATGATTTGACGCGGATAAATGAAGAGCGGGTGATTCCCATCCAAGCCCTAAAACAATTTGTGATGATTCAAGGCGCGTTGTACTACCGGGCGGTCAGAGGATCCCTTCCGAGATGCGTAAATAAAAGGGAAGCAGAGAAGCTGCTGCAAGGATTACACACGGAGACTTGTGGACAGACCGGCGTTGTCCACTTATAATGAAAGCTTCAGAATATGGGCGTATATTGTCCAAACATGTCAACCCAAACAGCAGCACTCTAGGATAGTTTTGTCGATTGTCAAGCTCCGACACAACCTGCAGAAGTCTGCACGGTCGAGGAAGTGGACTGGAGACAGCCTTACATTGACTTTATCTAGCACATGAAACTGCCTAGTGACGGAAAAATGGCTCTAAAAATACAGAGGAAGGCGTCGCGTTTCTTAATCCATGAAGGCGTGCTCTACCGGAAAATCTATGGTAACGTCGCGTTGCGATGCATGTCGAATCAAGAGGAAATAGAAGTCATGACCCGATCTCACGACGCAGAACACCAAGGGATGCGAAAGTTGTTCCTACAATTGTATGAAGGATGGTTTTACTGGCCTACCATGGAAAGCGACACCATGGAACACGCTCGAAGATGCCTGCAGTGCCAGAAACATGGGAATTTAATCCAGTTTCGAAGATGCCTCACGCACTATTGCATAGCATAGTAACACCGTGGCCATTTCACAGTTGGGGGGTCGATCTCATATGTCTGATCAATCCGACATCCTCGAGACGACACAAGTACATAACCACTTCCACTGAATACGCGTCAAAATGGGTTGAGGATATACCCCTCAAAGACTACGCTGGAGCTACAATAGCCGCGTTCATCAAAGAGCACATCATTTGAAGATTCGGTGCACCTATGATAATCAGGGCTGATGACGCAAAATCTTTTGTGAACAAGGATGTGATCGATCTACTCTGCCAATACAACGTAAGACTTCACACGTCTACCCCTTATTACCCCAAAGGAAATGGGTAGGCGGAGGAGACGAACAAAACGCTTATCTGCATCCTCAGTAGGCTAGTACATGACCACCATAGGGAATGCCACGAACTGCTGCCGTAGCCACTTTGGGCATATAGAATCTCTAAACGAAGTTTCACCAGCGCATCCCCTTATTCACTGGTCTACGGAGAAGACGCAATTCTACTTGCAGAGATAACAATCCCATCCGCGAGAGTAACAATGGCTATCCATACCATACCAGATGAAGTGAGCCGCTTTTCCCACTTAGACACAATAGAGGAAAGTAAAACGCGGGCAGAAAGGTTCGCGGAAGCTTACAGAAAGCGCGCAGCTAACTACTACAATCAGAGCGTAAAAGAGAGGACATTCAAGGTCAGTGAACTAGTCTTGAAAATCGCCCCGCACGTATAAAGGAATGCCAGTGCTGGAAAATTCGCGGCAAATTGGGAAGGCCCTTTTACAATAAGAAAGGCGGCAGAAAGCGGATACTACAAGCTTCGACGCATGAACGGAACTAAAGTTAAGACGCCCATTAATGGCAAATGGTTGAAGAAATCTTACGCATAAGTCATGCCATATAAACGCCCTCCTCGATAAATAAAGTAAGTTGCAAAAAAAAACATGCTTTCGATTAACTGAAGTTCTACAAAAGGTCTCAGGCAGCCAAGGGCGCCTGATTCACTGACAAACTTTACAAAGGTCTCAAGGAATCCAAAGGCTCCTGATTGACTGAAATTTTTTACAAAAGGTCTCAGGGCAGCCAAGGCGCCTGATTGACTGACAAATTCCACAAAAGGTCTCAGAGCAGCCAAAGGCGCCTGATTGACTGACAAATTCTACAAAAGGTCTCAGAGCAGCAAAAGGTGCCTGATTGACTGACAAACTTTACAAAAGCTCTCATGACATCCAAAGGCGCTTGATTGACTGACAAATACTACAAAAGGTCTCAGGGCATCCAAGGGCGCCTGATCGACTGACAAACTTTACAAAAAGTCTCAGGGCATCCAAGGGTGCTTGATTGACTGACAAATTCTACAAAAAGTCTCAGAGCAGCCAAGGGCGCCTGATTGACTGATAAATTTTACAAAAGGTCTCAAGGCAGCCAAAGGCGCCTGACCGACTGACAAATTCTACAAAAGGTCTCAGGGCCGCCAAGGGTGCCCGATCGACCGACAAACTTTACAAAAAGTTTGGGTAACTATTGAGACCATGTAGAGGGAATAAAATGGTACCACTCAGGCGACTAGCGAAATGAATTGTTAGACCCCCCGCATTGGAGTAAGTCCTCTAAGATTTCCAAATGAATTGTACAAAAGGTCGAAGAGGTGGAGATGATAAAATATTGTTTACCAAATGGAGTGGCAAAGATATTGTAATTGCTCAAGTTTATGTAGATGATATCATCAATGGATCAACATCAGAGAAACTTGCAAAAGATTTTCAAGTCTCTCTTGGTAAGGAATTTGAAATGAGCAACGCTGGTGAATTAAAATTCTTTTTGGTTTACAAATTCAACAACATAATGATGGAATTTACTTATCTCAAGAAAAATATGCAAAGGATCTTGTTTCAAAATTCAGTCTTGATAAGTCAACTCCAAACCTTACTCATATGCCTACCACAGGTAAACTACATAGAGATGAGAAAGGTGTAAATGTGGATCAAAAGATTTATCGATCTATCATTGGAAGTCTTTTGTATCTCACTTCCACAAGACCTGATATTGGTTTAGTGTTGGTTGATGTGCTAGGTTTCAGGCAAATCCAAAGAAATCTCATCTCGCAGCCGCAAAGAGGATCATATGTTACATTAATCACACTACCGGGTATGGTCTTTCTTACACTTTTGATACTAACACTGACCTTACTTCCTATTAGGATGCTGATTGGACAGGGTGTGTAGAAGACATAAAGAGTACATCAGAGGGATTCTACTATGTAGGGATGAATCTTGTATCTTGGCATAGCAAGAAACAAAATTCAAAATCTCTCTCAACATGTGAAGCAGAATACATTGATGCGGGTTCATGTTGTACTCAACTTCTATGGATGAAACAAATGCTTGATGATTATGGAATTGATTCTGAAATAATGAAGATCTTTTGTGATAACTCAAGTGCGATTTGCATCACTGAGAATCCTGTTGAGCACTCAAGAACTAAGCACAAAGACATAAGGTACCATTTTATTCGAGATCTTTATGAAAATGGTATCATTACTATGGAATTTGTGCCTTCCGAACAACAATTGGCTGATATTTTCATCAAACCATTAGACATTGCCACGTTTCAACATCCACGCGCGGCAGTCTATTGGTGTTGTTCTGGTTCATTAGTTCCCCATAACTCTTTCCCCTGTTGTTATCTCTATCTTTTGGGAAATTGTTTGGAATTCCAGAATGGTGTTGCTTCATGTTTGCATTTGTTTCTAGTAGATGAATTTTCTGTTAAGTATCCTAGTGTTCTTTAGAAATCCTTCTTTTCTTGTAAAAGCAAGGTCGCGTATGTTGTTCTTTCGGGAATGACATTTTATGGGGGAGAGTTCTTTTTGAACTTGTGCTTAATTGCCAAATCTTTGTGGGAGTGCGGCTGTGGAATATTATAGGGGTTATCTTGTATCTTTATAAACTCCCTGATGAATGCATTTAGCTTCGGCTTTATGATTTCATCTAAATAAGTTGGTATGTTATTCTCTTTTGGTCATGAAGTATCTCTATGAAAATTTCATGAGGATCCCACTAGTTTTCGTACCTTTGCCAATTTATATTGACAAAAATGGGGAGAATTAATGTGTATTTTCATACTACAAATACATATGGTTTACAAATCATTATGTAAGGGGGGGTGGTTTTCATGTCGAGATGAAGTATTGACTAAGGGGGAATGATACATATAACCATAGTATTTTTGTCAAACTTGTGATACAATTGAACTGTGATGCGGTGTAATAATTCTATGACACTATATAACAATGATCGAGAGCATTTGTTTTCTCATTTTTATCACTACGGATCTTCAACAACTATGATGCCGAGTTTAACACGTATAGGATCATGGGGTACTTGGAAGTGACGAAGTTTTCGAGTCGTGTTGAAGATTCCAAGGAGATCAAGCATTTAGATGAGAAGCTACAAATTTTTATTTATTTTGTAATCCATATGTATTGATAGTTTTGTCACTAAAATTGACAAAGGGGGGGATTATTAGAGCATTGCTCGGTCGAACTCGCATGCGTTGTTATTTCAAGCATGTTTTTCAATGTTAGTGATCAAAACTATAAGTCTTGACTTCTAGCCTATTTATAGATGTCTAGGATTAGGACATAGATTGTGTAGTTGAGCTTAGACTTCACGACGTTCATCATTTGAAGAAGAAGAACTACTAAGGGGAGATTTTGGAACTTCATTGACAAAAGGTATGTGGAGACTTAAACTTATCTATCACTTGGAAAGTCTATTTCTACTCTAACTCCTATATTGAGACATAAATCGAATTACAATATAGTTTTATATATACACATTTGAGATTTCGAGCTGAGTTTATCTCGCTTACATATTTATCGAAATATGTGTTGGCAAGCTTTCGCTTCGACCAAGTTCATCTTATATCATGTGAGTAACATCTTACATGGTTTGTGTGATACAATCATTTGGTATAGTCTTGGAACTTTTGATTATGATTATTTCAATATCTTGAAAATTTCTTTGATGCTAATAGTGTGTGAAAACGGCTATTGTCATCCTCTAAGAAAGTTTCAATGATTGAAATAAAGAGCTTAGAATCATGTAACCATGTTTGGATATAAACATAGTGTGTTATCACATTTGTGTGTAAGTCCAAAACTGGCTTGAAGTGTGCATACCCGTATGCGTACTGGCGGTTGTTGGATGTCTGGGCAAGTATGCGTACCCGTATGCATACTGGCGGAAGTCTCACGTCCGTGAATTTCTGTTGGAGTTTGGAGTGTGAATTTGTATACGCACACGTACGCGTACTGGCGTAACCAAACTCGGTACGTCTACTTAAGTATGCGTACCCATTTGCATACTTGAGTTGGTTACTTTCTAAAATCGGTTTTGTACATGAACCTAAACATCTAACGGTGAATATTGAATGCTTTGTTACCAAGGTAACTTGGATTGCAATTTGCAAACCCTGATTTGAAAACTATATAAAGGAGAACTCTAGAAACTGGGAAACCTAATTCCCACACCTCCTGTGTGTTACTAGTTGCATAACTAAAGTCGATTCTCCTTTAACCTTAGGTTTCTATCGAGACCCTGTATGTCTACGACTTCAAAGACTTCATTGGGATTGTGAAGACAGACCTAACTATTCTGTTTGTAGTTGCGTATTCTGATCTTGACCGATTCTATCGTATTAAGTACAATTGAAATAATTGACTCGAGATTAATTTCTCCGATAGGAAAGATAAAAGTAATCACAAACATCTTTGTCTCATCGTTTGTGATTCCACAATATTTTGTTTTGCTAGTCGATTAAGATTATTGTGAGGTGATTGATAATACTAGGCTGTTCTTCGGGAATATAAGACCGGTTTATCAACTGGTTCCTGTTCACCTTGATCTATCAAAAGACGGAACAAAAACTCTTGGGTATTTATGTGGGAGACAGATTTATTCAATCTATAGACTTTTCTGTGTGAGACAGATTTGTTTATCAAGTTTTCTACTTTGGGTCGTAGCAACTCTTAGTTGTATGTGAGATCAACTAAGGGAATCAAGTGCGTAGTATCCTGCTGGGATCAGAGACGTAAGGAACACAACTGTACCTTGAATCAGTGTGAGATTGATTAGGGTTCAACTACAGTCCAGTCCGAAGTTAATTGGCAGTAGGCTAGAGTCTGTAGCGGCTTAATACAATGTGGTGTTCAATCTGGACTAGGTCCCGGGGTTTGTCTGCATTTTCGGTTTCCTCGTTAACAAAACTTCTAGTGTATGTGTTATTTCTTTTCCGCATTATATTTTATTATATAATTGAAATATCACAGGTGGTGCGTTTAGATCAATCAATTAGAATATCCAACCTTTGGTTGTTGATTTAAATTGATTCACACTTGAACATTGGTCTTTGGTTCCATTCAAGTTGTTTCACATAATAATCAGGCTCGCAGATTTCTATCTGTTTGATTTGCTGATTACATTGTGAAACATAGACATTAAACTCTTTGATATACTTTACTCTAGATTGAGTATGACTGTCTAGTTGATTCTCTAAAAAGTGTATTGGAGTAAGTCCTCTCAGATTGACAAACGAATGGTTGGGTGTGGTTGTTAGACCCCCCGCATTTTCAATCGATTAACCCTGTGGAGTCTAAAGCTCAACTACACATTCTATCCTAATATGAGACTTAGTTATAAGTAGACTACAAATCAAGACTTATAGTTTTGGCAACTAAACTTGACAAACAAGCTTGAGATATCAACGCTTGCGAGTTCGACCGAGCAGTGCTCTAACATTAAGTTTTGTCTATACAAGTTATCGAACGAAAAATTTGGGTGTATTCGGTATCCCCCGCGTCTTCAACTGGTATATGAGCAGGCAAACACAATAAAACCTAATAAATCTATATTTGAAACAATCTGTATTATGGACAAGAGTGCAATCTCTACAAATGTATCACCAATTATTTAAAAAAAAATATTTTTATGGAATCTATTAATGAGATAGGGTCTCACTTCGTATCTAAATTACATGAACCTTCGGTTCCCGTAAAGCAGTCTATTGCTGATAATTGTTATCCCTAATATCTTACTGATGAATCTGATTCATACATACAAAGGGAACCATCCAAGGAAAGCGTTGTGATTCTTAGTCGTCTTGGAATTCAGGCTTCCGAGGTTAATAGGCTGACAAACAAAGTCAACAATCTTATTGGAAAGGTTAATGAAAAGGATTCACAAATCAGGATTATTCTTGAGGAAGCTGAAGTAAATATTTAAACTATTTCACTTGAGGCTCAACTTGAGAAAAACTCCTTGGAACTTCAACGTCTTCTGGAGACTCTTCCAACTCCATGTATTACATGTGAATCTGAGAAATTATCTTTATTTATGGCCACTTTAAAAAATAAAAGAGTTAGAGGATGTAATTTCCAATGACACTCACAACATGTCAAGTAATTATCTTTTATAGGGCCATGCTCAAAGTCTTACCTCTTTGATAAAAGATGATCAGTTATATTTCTATGACCAAGAAAAAATTGTATCTCCTAGAAAGAAAAGCTCTTGTGCTAAGTATGTGCAAAGTGACTCTGTCAGGGTTCAAATTTCACATCTGGTTTCTGGTTTTCCATTTTACTTTTTATTTTTTACTAAAATTTCATTTAAAATCGGAATTATAAACACGTTTTTTTCTCTCTCTCATCTACTCTAGAAAACAAATGTTTTCTACGTCAACGATAACATTGAGTTTCTGAGTAGGAATTGCTCGTAGCTTCCACAACAACAAATTTACCTGTAATATAAGAGAAACATTGAGAATTATTAGAGAATATTTTTTTGAAGCATGGGATGATTAGAGAATGAAAATCTGATCATGGGTTTTTGTCTAGAAAAAAAATCAATTTGTGATAGAGTCGCAGGTTGACCGCAAGGAGATCAAGATTAATAAGTTGTATATGGGGTTAAACTTATTGAATTTAACTAGTTCTTTTGTTTTATAATCAATCATACATGTTTCATTGTTTGATTCCTTGTTTTCCTCCAAATTAAAACTATGGCAATCTGAAACTTTATCCAAAGATCATCTTTTTATATTCTGATTAAGCTTGGATGATGTAAGAAAGTCTATTGATTTCCTAGACTAAATGATCCAAACCCATTATGTTTTTTTGTTCAATTATTAAAACCCATTTTTCTTTATTCAATTCAATGACTAAAACCACAAATCTTGTATGGGATCAACCATTAAAATCTTATTTGTTTTGATTCATGGACAACCACCAGCATCCAAAATAGAAAACAAAAAATATTGATCAACGGTATTATTCAGCAGATTTGATTTTTTCTTTTTTTTTTCAATCAAATGGCTTACATATCAGATCTTAATCTCGATCATGGCCGCAAGACAACTTCAGAAATTAATTCTATGAATTTTATCAATTGAGAGGCAGACTTGTTGGGAACAGATGAAAGAGAAGAAATTATTCAACAAAATGCACATTTAAATTGAGTTGCTATATTATTGAAAGCCCTTTCTTGTTTGTTCAATTCGGAATACAACCCCAAATCTTATATTTTGCCGAAGTTGCTAGTTGGAAAGTAGTAAGAAAAGGGTAAATCTCATAACTCCTCTATGAAGTGGTTCCAGAATTGATCATTTGGTTCTTGGTATCCATTAAAACCTTTTTCTCTTTTCTGATTCGTGGGGGAGGTGATGGGAAGAGATGAAAGACAAGAAGAAAAAGGAATCAGGTGGAGATAGATGAGTGGTTTCCTCCGGTTTAAAAAGAAAAAAAAAAAAGAAAATTAAAAAAAAAAAAAAAACCGAGAAATGAGGTGGTTTTATGAGAAAAAAGTGAAGTGATGTAGATGAATAACTGCGGCCTGAATGTGCACCCCGATTTTAGAGGGGTGCACACATTTGGACTCGAGGATCCTCACTCTATATATATTTTTTACTATTTACAGTTGTCTTTATGATTTGGTTTTACCAAACACCTGCTGAATCCATTACGGACTGGGCTGTTGGACTTAGGTGCCAGTGGCCCAAATTTTACCTGAGGCTGAAACAACAAAAGGATCGGTACTGGTGCCAATATTAAGGAAAAGCTGGATCGCGTCCTTGGTCATTATTTTTTCCCCTCGTTTCTCCTCTGAAATTCCACTAGCGAGAAGAGATTTCGTCAAAATTTGGTATATTTGATTACTTCAGTGACACTCTAAATCTTCAACGATGGTGCTCGAGGTCAGTAATCTTCTTGCCCACCGTCTACTCATGAATTTTGATTAGATTTCTATACCTGTGTGTGTTCTTTTTACAAATTAGGGTTTGGTTTGATCTATTTTTTTTTTAATTAATCAGGCGACGATGATATGTATCGACAATTCTGAATGGACAAGAAACGGTGATTACTCACCAACTAGATTTCAAGCTCAAGCTGATGCTGTGAATCTCATCTGCGGTGCTAAAACACAGGTCATCTTGATATAACCCTTTCTTGAAATTTGGCTGAATATTTGATATTTTTTAGGGTTTAATTCAAATTGATAAGTTATTTATGGGTTTTTATGAAATTTATTAGTTTGGGAAATTGAACTTGGGGTATTTTTAACTTTGTTATCTGAAGTTGGCAAATTTATGGTTGCTGTGCAGTCTAATCCTGAGAATACAGTTGGAATTCTAACAATGGCTGGTAAAGGTGTTCGTGTATTGGTTACTCCTACCAGTGATCTTGGAAAGATATTGGCTTGCATGCATGGTAATTTCTCTATCGTCTTTTCCAAAGTTCCTGTTATTGTATTTTAGATATTTTATGTAGTGGTGTTCTTTTTGGTATGGTCTGAGCACACGTCTCAAATTTTATCTTGGGCAAACCTTCTGGGTTGGAAATTTACAGTTAGAATTTGAATTGTTTGCATTTATAGGGTTAGAAGTAGGTGGAGAGATGAACTTGGCTGCTGGGATCCAGGTAGCTCAATTGGCTCTTAAACATCGACAAAATAAAAAGCAGCAACAGAGAATTATAGTTTTTGCTGGAAGGTAACCTGTGTTACATCCCTATTGGTATTGCAGTCTCACAAACTCTCCTAGTTATACTTACAGTGTCTATTTTTATTATGTGCTCCAGTCCAGTGAAATATGATAAGAAGGTATTGGAAACAATTGGAAAGAAGCTGAAAAAGAACAGTGTTGCCCTTGACATTGTTGATTTTGGTGAAGAAGGCGATGAGAAGCCAGAGAAGCTTGAAGCTCTCCTTGCTTCTGTAAACAATAGCGACAGTAGTCACATTGTCCATGTTCCTGCTGGTCCTAATGCTCTCTCTGATGTTCTCATCAGGTAACTCTCATAATTTCTTATGCAGATTTCTGCTTCTTATTCTGCTTCATTTAAGCTGACATTTTGTTTTTGGGTTGCAGCACACCCATATTCACTGGGGATGGGGAAGGAGGTGGAAGTGGTTTTGCAGCTGCAGCAGCAGCGGCATCTGGAGGTGGTGGTTATGATTTTGGAGTGGATCCAAACTTAGATCCTGAGCTTGCTCTTGCCCTTAGAGTTTCCATGGAAGAAGAGAGAGCAAGACAAGAAGCTGCTGCCAAGAAGACAGCAGATGAAGCTGCTAAACAAGGTGGGGAGTCTTCAAATTCACAAGATGCAACAATGTCTGAAAATGTGGCTGCTGATGACGTTAAAGGAAATGATCAAATGGTTAGTCTTCTGTTTTAACTTCAAGATCTATCACACAATGAAAATTAAATGACTATATGGGCTTAAAACACGTGAATTGAATGTTTGTATGATTAAAATATTCGCTGTAGCCTTGGGTTTAATAGGTGCTGTTAGTGTCTAACTCAGTTTTGTTAACAGGATGAGGAAACTGCTTTGCTTCAGCAAGCCCTGTCAATGTCCATGGGTGATCCAGCGTCAAGTCATTCTGGTAAATCCACAGGTGACGTAGATATGATGGACGCAAGTACAGACGATCAGGAGCTGGCCATGGGTGAGTATGCTATACCTTTTGTTAAACCATCGATATAGATTTTTCCCGTGCATTGCTTGGAAATTTGGCTGATAAGGGATAGATGACTTGGTATTCATTGGTCGGGATCTTAGTAGATAAGGGTTCAGGTTGTGCTTTTCTGCTTGGCTAATTGTTGTGCTTTTACTGATTCATGCAGCCCTTCAGATGTCTGTGGAGGAAAGTGCAAAAGACACTGAAATGAACAAGGTGCTGGGTGATCAGTCATTTATGTCATCCATCCTTGCTTCTGTATGTATCTCATTCTGCAGTTACCAAGTTTTGCTGAATTAGTTCTTTCTGCATTATATAATGGATAATGGATATGTGTCTCCTGTTACAGCTTCCAGGAGTTGATCCAAATGATCCTTCAGTGAAAGATTTGCTTGCATCTTTGCAAGGCCAAGGAGAGGTTAGTAAGAACTAAGAAAGTTAATATTATATTCAGTATTTGGTTACATCTTGTTTTTCGTTTCTCTTAGATATGATTGTTCCAGATTCTTGTTGTTTCTTGGTTTTGATGTGTTGTTTGAAAGAAAATTCCTCGTACGCTTTTCCTGTAGTAGTGTGCTTTATCCAGCAGTCCCATACTCTTTTTGGCCTGTCAAAACCAAATTGTGATTGTAGACATGATGGTATCTCAGTCTTAATAAAGTTTTAGAAACTGAACACATTAAAAAAAAATTACAGGTCACTGAATTCGTTATCTAGAAACGGTGGTGCTACAAATGTCAAATGCTGAACCTATAGGAGCTCTTTTGGATAAGACAAAACAGTGGTCTGAACTTTGACGTAGTGAGAAATCATAAGTGTAGAAAAGATATAGCAGGTGTAGGAGGGGTAAGAAGGTTTTGAAGGTGTATTTTAATATTAGAGGCAGCTGCAACCTGCGTACTTGAGTTGATCTTTAGACAATGATCACGGTGTCATTGTGTTTCATATTTTGTTTGGTAACTTTATGCACGTTCATCTTTAAATATGATTTAGGAAAATTGTTCATAGGCAAACAGCTACTGACACGATATAAGTTAGCCTAGTCATCCATCTAATAATGTTAATGCCATGCAACCACTTGAACGTTCTTATATAACTGAAAGCAAGTGTTAAGAGTTGGTAGAAGGTTTTTCATATGAAACTAGGGTCTAAGGAGTCAATTATTCAGATATGAATACTATCCAATAAGTTTCCCATAGTTATTTGTTGACCCTCAGCTTGGCACGAAAACTTATCTCAGTGGTGTTTCACTTGAAACTTGTGTCATTTATAAGCCATTATGTTACTATGTGAATATACTCTTACTAGGATGTTTGTGATGATTTTTCTATTGAAAACTACCATCCACAGAAGAAGGATGAAGACCAGTCAAAAGAGGAGGAGAAGAAGTGATGCTGCCATAATCACCAAGGTTGATCCTTTTCAAGTTCCTCAATACTTGGCATGAAATAGTATTATGTGTCTAGATCAGTTAAATGGCCAGAGTAGGGCTCTGTATTTCCAAGGACTCCAATCAAGCACCAGTATTGTTCTTTTTAAAGGTCCAAACATTCAGTTGTGTCTTGTGAGAGGTTAATGATTGTATTCTTCACAGACCATATTCTTGTAACCACTGCGTCGTTTCTTATCAACTGATATTTAAGTTTAAGTTTCCAGAATTGCTGTTCGATGGTGCCTCGTATTTGCAATTCAAGTGGACTTCACAGTTTTTATTTATGCCTGTTTCATTTGCTTTTAAGTACGAGTCTGCTTCTCTACATTTCCTTGAACCTTTAATCCTTGTGTTAAGCCAAATGGTTGCCAGAGTTGTCTTAACACCTTAAATCTGAAATATTCCAGACGATAAGCTTAAACTGGCAACTTTTGGAAAAAAAGAATCAGCAAAATTTTCCTGGTTTAAACTGTCACTGTATTTCTAGTTGGCATCTGTTATAGGATCAGAGCCCTCGGACAATGCCAGATAGGAGATTGGCCTCCTGAACTATAACCTTGTACTATTGTTCACTCCCAGATTCAGTCAAAGGAAGACATGACTGTGCAGACAGCCGGGCATGTTATGTCATGATAGAACTGTGGCCTGTGGGAAAGATAATCCAAATTAATGTAGGAATGAAGCAGATACAGGGAACTATTGATAAGGATTAAGAGAGCTGAATATGTATACGAGAGAGCAAGTAAAGTTAATCTGGGAATTTGATTTTGACTCTATAATCTCTCGATTTACTTTTGTGAGATACATAGAATACGACTACAAAGAAGCAGCGAGTCGACAGCGTGAAACTAGGACCAAACACCTTCTCCTTGTCCCCCCACCCATGTAACTTGAGTGCAACAACCATACCAAATTCATTTAAAACTAAAAGAAAGAAACAGATACAAATAGTTGTAGATGATTAAGTATTGGTGTATAATAAGAGATGGGACTGATGAGAGTCTTTGTTTTGTGCTTCAAAAGTCGATGGTCCAAAAACACTTGATTGAGTGACTGTCTGATATTACCCACGTCTTTTATGGTCCCCTTAATTTGCCTTCTCTCTGTTTATTTTTATTCGCATGAATGATTTTTGTTTACATCTCTTCCTAATCTTATCTTTACCAACTATACCCATCCTTATCTTTTTCTTGTTCCCCTCCCTCCTCAATAATAATCCCTATATAGTATATAGTAGTAGACTAGTAGTACTGCACTACGTCAACTTGTTTAATACTAGTATGATTAATAATTTAGAAAATATATCTTTAATCATAGTGGGCATAAAAATATTGAATGAGACTTGGATGACATAACAAGAAATCCTGAATTCGAATCCTTTTACTTTGATGATAAAAACGGATTCATTCTCATTTTACTTTGGACTTTCTAGTAGTAGTAGTACGTTTTTTTTCTTTGACTTTGCTCGATATCTTTCCTTGGTCTCTTTTTTGGTGTGAGTTTACATTGTGAGGTGCGCCTTCTTATCTCTTCTTTCTTCTGTTCTTCCCATCCTTTGCTTTTAATCAAAGAGTTCATCTTTCTCAAAACTTCTCCATTCTCTATTTGTCTTTCATGATACAAGTTTGTGGAAACCCACTTTGCTTATTCCACCGTGAAAACTACTATTCAGTCTCCACGTTTACCTCTCTAAAAGATGAGACAAATTTACCATCCGTAGTACTAGTGGTATCATGAGTCGTGAGACTTTTGTTGATATTTTGGGTTAAATCTGCCGTATGCTCAGTTTCTCACGCATGCATTGAAAAGAAAAAACTAGAAATACGTGTTTAGCTAGGAACAATGACGTTGCTCAACATTGAAACGTTAAGTTCTAGCAACGGATATGCAGCATATGCTGATGACAAAGAGGGTCTCCACTATAAAAGTCATCACCCGTCTTTAATCGATGCGTTTCAGACTGAATCCCAATAAAAGCAAAGTCCATCACCTATTCATATTGTTACCGACACCGGAGACACATATAGCATTACTGATAGATTTGCTATTAGGACGTTTCCCAAGGCTGAGCGCTATGGTCATTTAACATTCAAGATGGTGTCACGTCTCTCTGAACCACCTCCCAGCCCTTCGGGTGGTTCCACATTCACTCTAAAAGCGTCTAACCGTCGGGCGTTTAGAGTTTAACCATTGGACGTTTCTGACTGAGCGCCAAATTATTGGGCGCTTGATCCAGTCAACTCGGTCAAAGTGCCAAATGATTGTCGTGTATTTTTGAGAATGATTATAGTAAGAACGGTTTTAATGAGATGTGTAGATGCGTGAAAGAAATGAAGTACGACAATGAGATTTCTATTCCAATAAAAGTGCGTTGATAAGGTTGATGGAAATTCGGTGCTAAATGAGATATCAATGACGTGTTGAAAAATGTGTTTCGTTTCAGGATGGAGTGGACGATAATGGGCGGACATGACACTTTTATAATGAGTGACTTCCCTTGATAATTTACGTGAAAGACTCATCATGAGCGAGTGGTTGTAGACGACACATCTGTAAAGTGGTTTGAAAATCAAGTTATCAGTTATAGTTAAACCCTACGAAGTTGAGTCTTCTCTCTGAACCTTCATATCCCGACCAGAACACGAGTTATCATTAATAATGTGAGTTATGTCGTCTGAGTGTTAACATGGTGTAGCTTAAAACAGGTTAAACAAATATTTAATCCTGGCGACCAATGGTTTGGCACTCAGGTGTGGCGTCGAATGGTTAGTCGCTGGGCGCGTTACCATTACACCCTAGGAAGCATATTCTGGGAGAATATATTGTTAGGCGCCAAACCACTGGACGCTAAAGCAGATTTCTGGGCGCTAACCCGTTGGTCGCTCCTGTGTTGGTTCAAGATAGCATCCAAGCAAATGCTTGAACCTTATGTTGAATCAGAAAAAAAAAAACGCCTTTATAACGGTTTTTAGGTTGAATCTTGAATCTTGAATAACCATAGCACCCAGACTAAGGCCAAGCACTATGATAAGCGATTCCGCCGTATGGCTTAATTATTATGGTTTTTTCGTGTCGCTTAAATGTAGAGATATCTCTTAGATACACAGAATAGTTGATCAGATCTGATCCACCTTATAGCTAAGGAAAATCACACAGAACCTGAGTTTTCGCTAAAAAAACTACTTTACGGAAACTCAATTTATGTGTGATTCTCAATGGATACTGAGTATCCGTTTCTGATTTTTACTCTTATACACTAAAACTTCTTTTTTTCATTATTTTTATTCACTAAATTTTATTTTATTTTACATATTATATTTTTTTTTGTCTTTTCTTGATTATTTTTTAACCTATACAAATACTTCTACGAGAAAAAAAAATAATTGATACTCAGTTTTCTTTTGGCACTATTTACACGGAAACTGAGTTTCCAAGTAGTGAGCTATGGGATTTTATCGCTCCATAGTGAGGTTGGCCTGAGACCTATTTCCCTTAGCTTCAAATAATTTATAGCTAAAGGAAATCCTTCACCATAGTGTTTAGCCTAAGGGAATTTTGGTCAGCTATGTGGGTGAACAAACGAGCTTTTCCACTGTGGGCAAATATATTCGGTGAAAAAAAAGAGTGTGTGGTTGAAGTTTGGACGCGTGTGGTTGGTTAAACCGCTGGCATTTGGAATAAAGACACTGGCGGTTGAATAATGAGCATATGCGGTTAACTTTCCAGTGACTCTAACTTTCAAACACTATATATCCTTATATTTTCAACCATTTTTACTCACACCAGTTTATTCTCTTCTTCTTAATTTTTATAAACGAATTATACTATTTATCCTTTTAATTCTTAACTAGTTTACAAAAATGAAGGCTGTTATATACACTATAAGGGAAAAAAGAAATCGAAAAGATGAATGAACTAATGTCTGCTACAAATATCGAATATATTCAAAATCGTGTTGTTGAGTTTGCTTCGCCAAATGTAGTTGCTAGCCCAGAGTTAATTCTAAGTCATGTGCCGGGCATCAAGACTTATGATGTTCAATGATATGGAGAAAATTGTTGGACACATAAGAACATTTTTATATTTGTTGGAAAAGTGGAAGTATTTCGGATCTTAGAGGTGGAACGAAAATGAGGAACAAAATGATGATCCAAATTGAAATACTTGTAAATTTTATTTATGTTACATGTTTTAGGATGAATTCAAATTGCTTCGTAAAAGTTCCATTACGTCTCATTAGATGGCACTATTTCATCTTTCATAACCATTACATATTATACATCTCAGTAGAGATCTTCATTGAGATGTACTTGGTGGAAAAGCATCCAACAAAAAGAGATCGACTTTATCCAAAACCTTAAGGATTTGAAAACAACTTTCAAATGGAAAGTTGTTTATTCCATCTTTTTCATTCGTCTAGATATTTTCGCACCAACTGAGCATCAGTTTCCCGCATAATTCGTAATATGGTCAAAGCTATAAATTCATTTACTGGTTTGATAATTGTTTGAAACCAATACTGTAAGTCGATATAGCACAACGATTTGGGTTTCCGGTATCAGTGCAAAATGTTTCGTAAATGGCCTCCCAGACACTCACCCTTTTTGTTTCTTTTATAAGAAGCTGATACTGGAACACATGCTTTCTGAAAATAGTTAAATCTTCTTTTTGAGTAGACCGAACACGACGAACTAATAATAACATATATGTCATTGATTTATTTTTTTTAAATTAGAAGAAATCTATGTGATATTTGAGATTTAAATGAGGTGTAATTTGATATGATGTAGTTGAGATTTGAATGAGGTGTAATTTGATATGATGTAGAAAATGAGTATATATACAAAATTCAAATAGAGCCATTGGGCGTATTTTCTTGCGTCGTTCATCTATAGAAGAAATTCCATCTGGTTAACTTAGACCGCATGAATTAAGTTCAACCTATCTTCTACAGCCGCGCGATGGAAGAAGAGATGCGCGTCTCTTGTTTGGCAACAATGCGCAAACCCTCAGATGTATTGGTTTGCCCATCCATATTTCATGTTTTCTCATTACGTAGTGGGAGCAATATAACAAATCTAAAATTTATTTGTCCAATAGGAATTGCCCTTATGGATCACGAAATATAATTTTTTTTGCGAGGCTAATTTTAGTCAGAAGTGTTTATCACACTGCATATATTATGTATGCTTCACGGTGTTATTTGCATATCATAGTAACTATCAGATCACGAGAGAAATTTTAAGATTGTTTAGTATATTTTGAATTGCGAAACAGTTTTTTTGCCAACTGAAATTGTAGGTTACCAAGCAAATCAAAACATGAGATATATTTTGTGTCATTTTCATACGATGTTGGTCACACACCATACTTAAATTACAATTGTATGAATCATGATGCATATTTCGGGTTAGGGCCCAAATCTTTCATATCGGAAATATGTACTTTGGTTAAAAGTCAAATTTAAGGCTATAATGCAAATTTAAGATCAATAAACTTTTTTCAAATCACTGGTTAATTCTAGATTATAGTGCAAACTACCGTGCTGATTTTGGATGATAATCGTAGATTTTGATTGATAAGTAAATTTTCGGCACGTGGTAAAACACTTCTCAGTGAAGTAGAATTTGAATGACTAATCAGATTCAATTAGGTCATTTGACAAATCTAAAGTCATCCAATTAGACTTGGAGTTAGTTAAGAAAATTTCGGGTAGTCGAAGTTTGGGTCATATTTGGTCATGATATATAATTTAGTATTCAAACCACCATCAAAACTAACAACCATAAATTACTCTCTCTTCAAATCACAAATCGTACCATTACTTCATAGTTACAATATTTTTTCGATTATTTGATGGAACATTTCGATCTCCAATTAATTTTTACAAAATAGTTTCTCCTGCTGGTGTTGTGATCTTGGCATATCAATCCAACTCAGACAATCTAGATGTGGAAAATGAGTTTGTTCATAATCTAACTTTTACTTAATGGATCAATCAAGATCATGCTATATTATCATGGTTATTCGTAACTTGTGTTGAAGAAACAAACTCGCAAGTTCTTGATTGTACTTTCTCTCACGTAGTTGGGATTTGATTGGAGCGTTATTATACCGCTACTACTAAATATTGGTTAATGTAATTAAAGGGGTATCCAGTTAATTGGAATAAGAGTTCTGGCTCTATGTTGTGTAGTTCAATAAAGTAAGATTAATTTCTCATCAGTTGGCATAA
Organism: Papaver somniferum; assembly: GCF_003573695.1. NCBI lineage: Eukaryota > Viridiplantae > Streptophyta > Magnoliopsida > Ranunculales > Papaveraceae > Papaver > Papaver somniferum. The sequence continues at coordinate 114,043,752 of NC_039363.1, forward strand.
ATCGATAGAGCAATTTCTGATGAAGATCTAATTATATCTTTTGAAATTTTGGGATTACTGCTTTCTGAAGAAGCCAGAGTTAATTCTTAGTCAAAAATTGATCTCACCGCCGCTTCTACTAATGTCTCTCAATAACAAAATTCAGTTCCTAATCATTATTATTTTGAACAATAATATTTGGAATATAATGATCCATAATCAATTACTTATCTACAATTTCAGGTAATCATAACACTTATGCTTCTGCTCAACTTCACTAGAATTCATATTCACCCAGAGGAACATTCAATAGATCTTATAGTTTTCGTGAACATCGTTCTGATGGTCATTTAAAAGATGGGGCTAGAGGTGGTATATCTGATAATAGACGAAGATTTGGCAGGTCTGGTGGTGGCAACAAATTTTTCCACTACCTGTGAAATACGATTAATACATTCGGTATCAAATTTGTAGGAAATCTGGTTATTTTGCTTGTGAATTAATTGGTGCAAGCTTCTAGTGAAAACTAATTGGTGCAAGCTTATAACACTAGTTTTTGATGCTTATCTTGATGAATTCAGGATTTATGGTGTCCAAAACCTGAAGCATTTGCAGTTTATAATGAGAATTCTTTTACTTATCATTCTGGTTGGGTACCTGATTCAGGAGCTATACAACATATAACAATTGATTTGTAAAACTTAAATCTGTATTATGAATACGAAGAAACAGATCAAGTGCGTGTTAGTAATGACTCAAGTTTGCGCATAACTCACCTTGGTTCTTTTTTTCGTCCAACATGATACTACCATATTTTCTCTTTCTAATTTATTTTCATGTGTCATCAATTATTATAATCTTATTTTTGTGCATCAATTTACAAATGAGAGCTACTTTGAGTTTCATCATGACCAATTTTTTTGTGAAGGATATGGTTACTTACAAGTTTTTGCTCCATGGTCTGGTTTGTGTTCACAACTAATCAGTTAAAATATGCATTACTTTTATTATCTCCACTATATCTAGCTGGCACAATAAACTAGCTCATCATTCTTTTCAAACTTTGAAACATGTTTTACCTTCATTGTAAATTATTTGTCTAATATTATTTGTTTTGCATGCCAACTAGCTAAAATTCATGCATTGTCATTTCCCTTTAGTTCTCATAACAATGTGGATGGTTCTCCTGATTAGATTAACATTGATGTATGGGTTTCACCATTATGTTCTATCAATGGATTCAAACATTATATGCCATTTATTGATTCTTTTTAATTGTATTTACATGGATGTATCCATTAGCTTACATATCTAGAGTTCTTGGTACTTTTATCAAGTTGAAAAGTCATGCTGAGAATCTTCTAAATAGAAAATTAAAGATTGTTCAATCTGACTGGGAGGGTGAATACAAAAATGTTTTCACATGTTTAGACTCTTGTGGAATATGCCATCGGGTACCTTACCCTCATGCACATACTCAAAATGGAATAGTTCAAAGGAAATACATGCACACGGTGAAACCGGATTAGCACTTCTTTCTCATGCTTCTTTACAACTATCTTATTGGTCTTATGATTTTGAAACTTCCAATTTTCTCATTAATAAATTTCCAACACCCATATTGCAGAAAATTTCTCCTAAAATTTCTCTTTTTATCTTAAACCAAACTACAAGTTCTTGAAAACTTTTGGGTGTGCATGTATCCAGGTCTTAGACCTTTTAGTAACCATAAAATGGAACTAAGGCATGTTAAAATGCATATTTCCGGGGTACAGTCCCATGCACAAGGGGTACAGATGCTTTAATCCTCTTACCAACAAAATCATATTTTCTAGGGGTATAAAGTTTGATGAGCATGATTATTTTATTTTTTATGTAAAACTATTTCAGATAATGGAGTTTGATAATGCAACTTTATCTACTATATTGGTTTCGCATTATGATTCTTCTTGTGCTGTAATATCTAATAAATTAGACATTCCTTTATCTGATCTAACTGTATTTCTACCTTTATCATCTTCTACATCATGTTCTGCTGCATTATCATCATCTGCTACACCAAATTCATCTTTATCTTCAATTCCTACTACCAATAAATATATTTATGACTATAAGGGGCTTGAAAGGAATTTTTAAGCCTAAATTTTATGCTTCAGAGATGCAATATGTGTGTGGAGATATCGATATTCCTACTTATTAATCTAAAGGTTGTAAAGATCCTAGGTGGAGAGCCTCCATGGATAGAGAGATAAATAAATTATTGCATAATGGTACTTGGAAATTGCTATTTCTCAGTTCAGGTGAGAATGTTATAAGCTACAAGTAAATATTTAGGATCAAGAGAAGTTGATGGTTCAATAGAAAAATATAAAGCCATATAGGTTGTCGAGCGATATAATCAAGTTGAGGGGATTAATTATCAGGACAATTTTGTACTGTAGTTAATCCTATCACAGTTCGCATGATTCCTTATATTTCTATTTTTAAAGATTGACAAGTCAGACAACTAGATGTCAATAATGCTTTCTTGCATGGTCATTTGTCAAAAGATGTATGTATGATCCAACCTTCGTGCTATACTGACAAGCTTATGCAAATCATGTTTTCTAATTATAATGATCAATCTATGGCTTAAAGCAATCTTCTAGGACATGGTTTGACAGACTTAGTCAGTTTTTGTTGAGTTCCATAGAGAGATATAAAGCCATATCGACTGCCGAGGGATATAATCAAGTTGACGGGATTGATTATCCTACCACAATATGCATGATTACTTATATTTCTATTTACAAAGGTTGGCAAGTTAGACAACTAGATGTCAAAACGCTTTCTTGCATGGTCATTTCTCAAAAGATGTGTGTATGATCCAACCTTCATGCTGTACTGACAAGCTTCTGCCAAATTATGTTTGCTAATTATAGTGATCAATGTATTGCTTAAATCAATCTCCTAGAGCATGGTTTGATAGACTTAGTCAGTTTTTGTTAAATTGTTGTTTTTATTCTTTAAAAAATGACACTTATCTCTTCTTTAGGGTTGATGCCTCTGCAGCTCGATATGTCCTTATTTATGTAGCTGACATCTTAGACTTGGTAGTTATTCATCTACATTGATCAACTCATTAGCGACTTGGAGAGGATAATTTGCTATCAAAGACTATGAATTTTGTAGGGATACTTCTCTGTCAAGAGCAATACATAACAAATTTATTAATCAGGACCAAAATTGAATTTCATCAAAGTCATGCTCCACTCCTTTTGCCTCTACTAATGTTTCGAAGAATCTCCAACTTTTGATGTTCATATTCATGGGGCTTTTCAGCATATGCAGTCATCAACAAAGGTTATTTAATCTGCAGTAAAGTGTATTCTCGGGTATTTGCAGAGTACTCTTTCGTATGATTTACAGTTCAAAGGTGAAGTTATTTCCAGATTCAGGTATTTTCTGATGCAGATTGGGCTGGTGACCCAGCTGATCACATGCGATCTACTAGTGGTACGACCAACCATGTTCATCATACCGAACTTGATTTCCCCGTGTTCTATAAAGCATAAAACTATCTCCAGATCGAGTACTGAATTTTAATATCGTGCTTTAGCTGATGCAACTCCTGAGATTATGTGGGTTCAATCACTTTTGCCAGATCTTGAATTACATTCTCTAAGAGCTCTAGTCTTGTGGTGTGATAATATGGCGGCTGCTTATCTCACAGGTAATCTCATATTTAGTTGTTGCAAAGTTTTTGGAGGTAAATTATTTTGTCTGCTCAATAGCAGATAAAAAAAATATTTACTAGAGGTTTATCTACTTCAAGTTTTTTTCTTGAACACAAGCTCAGTGACTCAGATCCTCCATCAACAATAGACTTTCGGAAATATATCAGAGCATAAGCTTATTCACTCATGTGTACAAGTGATCATTTTCGTTGTGCTAAAAACTTGTTGGTAACCGGTTAAAACTGTTGTCAATTTAAATCGGTTATCAAACTTGCTTAAATACCTGCTTTTTCATTTTTCTATACTCAAGAAATTACAATTGAAATGGAATAAAATTTGAGAGTATGTTCACCAACGGTCACTCTATTAACGGGTCCAAAATAAATGAAATAGCCAGAAATATTTAAAAAAATCCTATTTTCATTTCTAGAACTACAATGGTTCTGGACAGACCGTCCATTTAAACCGCTGGAAAACGGGATAGACATAAAATTAAGTGGGTCTTGTCCCTACGTGGAAAACATGGAGGATGCTTCTGGTGTTTTAAGTCTGTGCGGTTTTTTTTTAGTTTGGTTCAAATTGAATTTTCGTTAGAAAAATTAACCCAGTAAATGTCTCTACAAATACAAATAATAGGTTGTTGTGTTGTGTTTAAGAAGAAAATCAAGTAATCAAAACAGATGGAATTGACTTATCTGCAGCCTATCACCGAGCGTAAAAATCACGCAGAACTTTGGGTGGTGCACATCATTTAATGAATAAAGTTTTTAGCAAAATATCATAAATAAGGGCATACCAGTAACTTAAACATTCCATCAATCTCATCAGACCTTATGCTAACCAGCCGCAGTCTTGAGTAGTACACAGAATCAATTGCGATAAATCTGTAATTTGCGATTAATTACTGTCTTTCTCACTATATATAACACATACTGCTACTCACTTTCTCTTCCTACTCTTCAGCTTTCCCTAAAGGAATAGAATTTATCGAAAAATAAAGTAAGAAATTAATACTCAATTTATTCTAAAGATCTGCTTCAGCCATGGCGATGGCCTTCAAGATGGTATACCACTACTACATACTGATGCTCTATGATAACTATCCCTTTCTCTAGTCTCTTGTTTCTAATTACTCAATTGTTGATATGGTGTTATTTGTTGTATTTGAATAGGCAACGACTGGAATATGGGCAACAGAAGAATGTAAGAGTGCATTCATGGAGATGAAATGGAAGAAAGTTCATCGTTACATAGTTTTTAAGATCGATGAAAGATCTAAGCTAGTGACCGTTGATAAAGTTGGTGGGGCCGCTGAGAATTACGATGATCTTACATCTTCATTACCTGATAATGATTGTAGATATGCAGTCTTTGATTTTGATTTCGTTACTGATGATAATTGTAGGAAAAGCAAGATCTTCTTTATCGCATGGTAATCCTTTCATTTTTGATTATCATTCATCATTATTCTCCATTTCAGATCATTATTTGGATCATTTTGATGATACTGATTTTGATTGATTACAGGGCACCAACAGCATCAAGGATAAGGGCAAAGATGTTATATGCAACATCAAAAGATGGACTGAGAAGAGTTCTGGATGGTATTCATTATGAAGTACAAGCTACTGATCCGGATGAGATGGGATTTGATATTATTAGAGACAGAGCCAAATAAATTTTCGCAAGACACTCCTATGCCGAGCAAATTTGGTGGGGTTGAGACAATTTTTGCCACTGGAGCTCACTTTTTAGGACAGTCTCTCTATATCCTGGCATCATATCAATTAGTGTTCTCCGTCCATTTACTCTATCCAAGACTCCGGCAAGACTTGAAGTTGAAGCCACTTGTGTATTTGGTGGCAATTAAAATTCCGCGCCTCCCTAATATATACTATTTACCTGCAATAAGATCTGAAACCCGTAGAGGTAAAAGATAAGAAAATGTGATTCCCACCGGAGGCCGAGGCAATGTTGTTTTTGAGCTTCATTTATATCCCCTGCACCAATGATTACTTACTGTTGTTTTTTGCTTTGGTTATAACCAAATTTTGTTACTAATGTAACTTAAATAATTATAATTTGCTAATATGCTTCGTTGAAATCTCTTAATGGTGTATTAATCAACTTAAATCATCATTCGGCAGTGAGACTAATAGCATCTCTACTGAAATGGTTGGGACCATTAAATAACAGCCTACGCACATCGGCAACAAAACAAAAGGCGGTGTTATAAAAAAAACCCACGTTATACCACGACGGAGGTGGCGGTGATAGCAAAATGAATCTGTAGATGTATAAATTGTATACTAGTTGTCGGAAGTAACTATCAATGCCGTGAAATAAGATCTTGATTCGCGCTGTGGAATCATCAGTGTGCCAACCGGCAAGATAAAAGGATAGTCAATGCAGTGACCTACTTAATTTGTACGACCAAGTGATACTATATCATCCTATTCAGATCTACTATACAAAAAATTACTCCAATATGTCAGAGATACGTAGAGCATACTGTTTTGACCCCAAAAAAGCAATTATTACAGCGTAGAGGCAGCGTGCATGAATTTGGAGCAAGTCTAAAAAAAAGACTTGGTCGAGAAAAAGTGGAATGATGCACATGTTCTCATCTTTTCGTACCTAATTAGGACAATCGATTGTTTCGTCCTAGACTCCTAGTTATCAGTGTGAAAAATGAGAAGAAGTTTTGGACCAATGCACACTTTAATCTAGACATTTTATTTTGTTTTCTTGATTCATATCTCCTTTTGTAACTTTGTTGAAAGTTGAAACTTTAAAGGCATACTGGGTACTGGGCTCACACTCTTCGATATTCAAAAGCGACTATTCCCAGCTAACATAATTGAGCCCAATTGAGTGATTGTCACCATCGCGCGCCCCAGTGTTTTGTGCCGAAAGATAACATGGAAGAGTAGAAAAATGATAGTTTGTTTGGATGTTGAGCCGCACTATAGGCGCTACTACGAACAATGATGGTTGGGTTGGTCTTCCTGGATATGAGATTAGGCGGATAACCAGAGGTAGTCCTAATGCTCTGGATGAACACCAAAAGGTGTGCCAGCAGTGATAACTGTGTAGATGAAAAGGTTTCCATTAGCTCACTTGTTCTCTCATAATTCAGGTACAACAAGGGCGTGCCTCTGGTATATATGTCAAATTCTTGTGCTGGCAATGGCATGTTAAGTACTTAAGTTTGTCAAGAGGGGTGATAGTAAAGGACTGATTTGTGCCGAATGTTTTACTTTTCCGACCATTATCATCCAAAAAATCAGACAAATTACAATCAACTCTTAGACAGATTTCCTCAATAAAATCAGCATCAACCCAATCGGTTAACCTCCCATTAGGATGCCACAAGTCAGTCAGAAATATAATATCCCTTCCATCACCTAAAATATGCATAATAAGATCCTTTGCACCACTTTGATGCTCTAAAATTCTTCGCCAACACCATGATGCATCTTAGAGGAACATTGAGAGACAAAAAAAATCCTTATTCGGTTTTGATGTACCCACTCAGTCCAAATGCTAGAATTCCCGCTAATCATGCCTCAATTTAGCTGCATTGTTTGTAAAATCCAAACTTCTAACTCCTAAACCCCCTTGCTAAACAGGCCTACACACCACCTCGGCATCAGACCTAATAGGATGAAATTTCTTGCTCAAGTCGGCACCAGACCAAAAAAAACATTTTACACAAAGTGTTCAATTCCTTAATTGCTATTTTCGGAAAAATAAAACATGATAGCCAAAAGAAATTCTTCCCGCTTAAAATAAATTTAATCAACATTAAACTACCTGCATAAGTTATTTTCAAGATTTGGCCCTCTTGGAAATACTAGAAACTAAAGGTAAGAAATCTTGATAAGATCGCCTAGTTGATAGAAGAGTAACACCCAAATAACGATCCGGAATTTCACCCACACTACAATCCAAACATTGACCAATTTGAATCAAAACAATCGGAGGCACAAAAGAGGAAAAAAGAACCGTAATGGCAACCTCAAGGAGTTCTAGCCCCTAAAGCCCTAACAACATGCATCAAGGGTCGGCCAGCGGCAGGGAGACATGTGCGATGCACAAGGCCATGACCTGACCAGGGACTTTTCTTGTCATGTATATCCCCTCTATATACCTCTGTTCAATTTGTTTAATCAAGCCTTAAATATTTTTAGGCTTAGTTTTTAAGCTTAATAAAACATACTGAATAAACGTCTTGATGTTACTCTAGTTCGTTTTGGACATTAACAAACTTACGAGTAACTTTATATCTCCAAAACGTTTTTTTCTTCTTGCCGGTTATAAACAAAAAAGTTAAGAATAACGGTCTTAATGATAGGCATCAAGTATCATGCATAACTTACGTGAGAAAAATAACAGTGACAAAAATTATTCTCTAGGCCAGTTACGAACAAAGAGTATAATTTAAGCAATATGATTCACATAAGAATTAATTCTTCCCTAGCCATATACGGACGTAGAGATTAAGGTCTCAATTTTATTCCCTGCCAGTTACGGATCGAGAGATATAAAACGTTGATTAAGACTATCTTATGGAATCCCTACAATATATTCACAAAGTGTAATCGTAGAAAAATCAGCATTGCAATTCTCAAAATAATTTACTCCTCCTTTAACCAGTTACAAACAAAAAGAGTAAATATCTTAACATATGAGAACACATGTGATATTCGTTTTAATCACCAGAAATATGATAGCAATCACAAAACAAGCAATACACAAGAATAATCGATAACGATTATGAAAAGACGAGGATACCCAAATACACCACAATCTTTAAATTATCCACCTATAAGTCCTCTTATCGAAAGTGATTGTGTATGGACAAATTCGAAACAATACGACAAATCGGTATTCACACTTTGTGTGATCGTCTATGGATACGAGATCGAGACAATACAACAATCAAAGTGTGATTACTTGATAATGGGTTTGGACTTAGCCTAACTGATGAGTGCCAAATATTGTATATATTTATCCCTTTTTGTTGGCATTTAACTCATATGTTGTGCATTAATTCTACATTTTATCCCATATTCTGTATTTTCATTGTTTTCAAGAATAAATATTTTTCTTACTTAATTTTGCATTTTTAGGTTGTAAATAAAGTTTGGATGAATTGCGGAACGAAAAGAGCAGAAAAGTAGTGAAAAGCCGGGAAGAATTACGCAAGGAAGCCGCAAAGAATGGAGCGCACGTCCAAAAAGCTAGGAATGGGCTCAAGAAGGAAGAATTGTTCTTAAAGAAGATATGGGCTTGGCATACCCAAGGCCCAAAACCCTTACCCAAACCCATTTTCTATATCCATACCCGCCTCCATTCCCGACCGTCAGATTGGATCGCATATGCATCCTACGGTCGCTTCTTTGCCTGCGCATCAAACCTCGATACTTCCGCTTAACACTACAGTACCTAACTCCATCAAATGCCGTTCGTTTCATTGTATCTCTTCATCCGACGGTCGCTCCTCGCCTGCCTCCGAATCGCCGTCAGATCTACCTACCATCTTCTCATCCTACGGTGCAGATAGCATAACATCTTCCCTCGCTGAAACCGCTCAACACCATAAAATCCGAGCCATATACCCCTACCAAACATCCCCTTCCCCTTCTTCCATCGACCTCTCCTCCTCCATACCCTGTGCAGAACCACTACCACCTTCTCCACCTGCTCTGACCTCGCCACCTCCACTCCCTACGCCACCAAACCAACCCTAAACCTAAACCCATCATTACCATCACGTCCTATTTCTTTATCAACCACTAATTTCTCCAATTTCTCACCTTTCTTCTCACTGAAACCCTAGGTGAGAAATTGGGGATATAAGTGATGTTAAAGCAACAATTGGAGCATGAGATGAACGAGGAGAAGTAATTGGAGAGTGGGTCGACGAGATGGAGTGAGTATCTCAACAAATTAGGTAAATCAATTTTACCTAACTTTCTGTTTTGGGGAAAAGGGGTTGGAACCCTAATTCTGATATGGGGAGTATAAATTTGTAATGTTTTGTTGTGTGTGAGGGGGGGGGGGGGGGGGCATCAATAGGTATCCTGGACTAGCCAGTAGAGAATTGAAACAAATTTTATGCAATTCCAATTTCTGTCTTCTTATGCAGTTAACAGTTGAATGTTAGTGTATGTTGTGTTTTGAATTTTTTGTATGATGAATGCTTGTGTTTGTAATATGTTGAGCATGAGCTAAGTAGCATTAAGTTAAGGCTCAGATGAAGCCTAGTGCACTGTCAAATGGTGAATTGCTAGGAGTGTATCCTGATGTATGTTTTGATTGAGCAATGGGAAGAGATTAATGCTCATAGTGCCTGTGATTGATTGTTCTGTCAAAAGACAGTCAATGCTAGGGGAAAACTAGTGAGCAAATTAGTTTTCCTCCCATTCTAGATGTATGCATAGGATTTTCAACTCAACCTAGATACACTGTTGGCTAGGACACAAGGTGGATTCTAAGCCTTAGCTTAGCCACAATCCCTTTTACAGTCACTAATTTCAGTTCTATTTTGTTCCCTGCTAAATTTACCTTCCTTCACTGTTTTTCTTGCATTTTGAAGTGTTGTGCACTGAAATCATCGCACAAACTCCCCCTGCCCTTGGCTTACAGCCTTGGTTCCCTGCTATTGTTATTTATACCTCTGCCATTTAATCTTTGCTGTGCTGCCATCTTGTGTTAATTGCTTGCTTTGCTAACTGTTTTAGTGCTATTCACTGCCTTCATCCATCACTGCTCACTGCCATAGTGCCTTGTCTCCATTGCTAGCTTAGGAAACTTCTTGTATGCTCCCACTCCCTGTGGACTAACCCCTACTCATCCCTATACTATAAAACTTGGCCTTGTATACTTGCAAGTTTTGTGTGCAACCCATTTCACACCAAGTTTTTGGCGCCGCTGCCGGGGAGCTGGCTGCCATATTTTGAAGTTTTCATTGCTGTTCTGTGGCCTTGTGTGCTTGAAGCTGTGTTGTGCCTTGCTGTGCTTGAAGTTGTCTGAGATCATTGCAATCTTGTTCACTTGCAGGTGCTGTTGGAGCTGGTGCTAGGAGAAGCTGCCTGACCCTGGTGCAGCTTCTGTTGCTGGAGCTGTGCTGTATTTTGTGTGTTGCTGTACTGAGTTGCTGCTGCTGCTGCTAAGCCAAAGCAACTGGGCTGCCAACTGAAGCTGCTGGGCTCTGCCTTCTACTGGTGGGCTTGTACTTCTCTGAACTGGGCTTCACCAACTTCAACTGAACTGGGCTTGCCAAGTGTTCTGGCTCGTGGTCTTCTGTGAGCTGGGCTTCGTTGCTGCTGCTGGGCTCTGTTCCACCTGTTGTTGCTGGGCTTGAGCGTGAGCTGCTTAGGACGATCCTAAAGCCCAACTGGGCTGTGCAACTAAAAGGGGACCAAAAGCCTATTTTGGGCTTCCCTCCAAAAATCAAGTAAGCCTAACCCATGAGTTAACCCACTTGGGCCTCATTTAAATTCAAATTCGGGCTTGTAATAATTAATTTAATTATTTATTTGGGATTGTAATAATTTTTATTTTCTTATTTTCTTTTTTTTTTTGGGACTGTAATTATTTTTTTGTCTTTATTTTTCTTTTATGGGCTTGTCTTAATTATTATTATTGTTTTTATTTTCTTTTATGGTTGTGCTAATTTATGCTAGGTTTAGTTCAAATTTTTTTTTTCCAAAGCCCAATTTTAAACCAAAAAAAAACCAAAATCCCTTGTTAGTCCAACACCCATTCAAAACCAAATCTTCGTAACTCTTGTGGGCCAAATTGTTTCCGATTGCTCTGTCTGACCAACATGTTAGTTGAGGTACCTACAAGGACATGATTGTGACCTATAGAGACCAAACAAACAGACTTGTTAGAATTAATCAAGAAGAACCTATCGAAATTCTGAGTTCTGAGGTAGACAGCCCAGAAACCGAAACAATGGGAGAACCCCGTACCCTCAAGGATTATATGTACCCAACTAGAGCCAGTCAACCTTCTTGTATTGTGCTACCCGAGGATAATGGCCATTATGAGCTGAAATCGAGCACAATACAGATGCTTCCTATTTTTAGAGGTGTTGAGAATGAAAACCCGTACCACCACGTGAGAGAATTCGAGGAAATTTGTGGAACTCTGCGTTTCACTCAAATGTCCGACGAAACCCTAAGTTAAGGCTCTTTCCTTTCTCCCTGAAAGATAAGGCAAAGGCCTGGCTTTATGCTTTACAGCCTCAATCCATCATGACATGGGATGACCTCATAAAGGAGTTTTTCAAAAAGTTTTTCCCGAATCACAAGACTGCGACAATTCGTCAAAGTCTGAATAGCTTTGTGCAATTAGAGGTGAGACCTTAGCTAGATACTGGAGAGATTCAATGAATTATTGCTCCAATGTCCCCATCATGGTTTTGAAAAATGGAGACTTGTGCAAATTTTGTATGAAGGTCTAGATGTGTCCACCCGAACAACGGTTGAGTCGATGTGTAATGGTCTATTCGTAGACAAAACTGCTGATGCGTCTTGGGACTTCTTGATTGAAGTAGCTGAAAAGACGCAACAGTGGGAATCCATCCGTGAACCAGAAAGACTACATCCGAAGCAAGGCTTTTAGGATTGAAGCGATTTCGAGGGAAGAGCAAACATGGCATCAATAGTTAGGAGATTAGAAGAGTTAGAACTACATAAAAATTCAAAACCTTCCACCACTACTCTCCGAGAACATGTCGCTTCGTCTGTATGTGCCGCTTGTAACGATCCCAACCATCAATTCCAAAATTGTCCCGATTTGCTTGCAGTCCAGGAATCTAGGCTTGAACAGGCACATGCCATGTTTCAAAAACAGAGCATAACCCTATTCACAGACCTACAATCCAGGATGGAGAAACCACCCTAACTTTTCATGGTCAAAAGGACCCACTCAGGGAGGACCATCTCAACCCAATCAGAGCTATCAAAACAATCAGGGATATCAGAACAATCAAGGTTATCAACACCCGAGAAACCCTCAACAACAATCAAACTCTCAACAACAATCATATCCTCAACACAATACCGACAAGAGATTATCCACCCTAGAGGAAATGTTCCAGAGTTGATGCAAAGTCAGAAAAATCTAGATCAAAGATGGTCAAATGTGATGGAGAGAGAAAAGGGTAAACTTCCGAGCCAACCCCAACAAAATCCAAAGAGGATATTTCAAACACAACATCTGCACTGCAAAAACCTCACCCGATCAAGTCCATGCCATTACCACCCTCCGAAGTGGTAAAGTCATCGAGAACAACGTGGGCGAACCTAATGAATCTGATACAAATTCCACGCTGTCTCCACAACCCCAGAAAACCAAAGAATCTGAGCAAGTTGGAAAATCTGACAATTCTACTGCTGTGAATGTCCCTTTGCCAACTCATTCTCCTGTTGCCCCATTTCCTCAAAGATTGATCTATCAACAGAAAAGTACCCATTACAATGAGATGTTAGATCTGTTCAAGAGAGTCAACATCAACATTCCTTTTCTTGAAGCAATCAAGCAAATCCCTGCTTATGCCAAATTCCTCAAAGACTTGTGTACTCAAAAGCGCAAGCTCAATGTGCAAAACGTGCTTTCTTAGCTGAGCAGGTGAGTTCCATCATTCTGAACAAAACTCCACCCAAGTTTAGGGATCCAGGATGTCCAACAATTTCTTGCACTATAGGAGAACACACGGTCAATAAAGCGTTATTAGACCTAGGTGCAAGTGTTAACCTACTGCCATATTCTGTTTATGAGCAGTTAGGTCTTGGGGAGTTGAAACCAACATCTATCACTCTACAACTGGCAGACCGATCTGTCAAGATTCCTCGTGGAGTGGTCGAAGACGTTTTGATCAAGGTTGACAAATTCTATTTTCCCGTAGACTTCATTGTCTTAGACACTCAACCTGTACAAAACCCAGACTGTCACATTCCTGTCATCTTAGGACGTCCTTTCTTGGCTACGTCCAACGCATCATTAATTGTCGTAATGGAGTGTTGAAACTGTCTTTTGGTAACATGACGGTAGAATTGAATGTGTTCGATATTAGTCAACAACCTGTGAATCTTGATGATGATGATGTGCATGAAGTTAATATGATTGAAGGATTAATGCAAGATTCGTTGACTAACATTCTATCCGTCGACCCCTTTCAAGCATGTATGGAGAACTTTAACTCAGATTCCTATGATGATGCATACTGTAGTGACGTCCTATCTCTGCTCGAATCTGTACCTCAAATGGACGTCACTGAAAGGAAATATGAAGTGGAACCACCCTTACTCTCTGATTCCAAGCTTATTCCATCCATTGTTGAGCCACCCAAGCTTGAATTGAAAACATTGCCTAGTACGTTGAAGTACGCATTCCTAGGTTCTTCTGATACTTTACCTGTCATTATTTCATCATGTTTAGACACGGAACAGGAAAGTAAGCTTTTAGAAGTACTTAAGGAACACAAAGAGGCCTTAGGATGGACCATCTCAGATCTCAAAGGAATTAGTCCCCCATTTGCATGCACCACATTAACCTTGAAGAGAATGCCAAACCATCTAGGGAAATGCAAAGGAGACTTAATCCTAACATGAGAGATGTAGTCAAAGGAGAGATCCTGAAACTACTTGATGCGGGTATCATATACCCAATTCCCGATAGCAAATGGGTTAGTCCCATTCAAGTTGTGCCTAAGAAGTCAGGCATTACTGTAGTTCAGAACGACAAGAATGAATTAGTCCCTACTCGTACAACCACAGGATGGCGAGTATGCATCGACTACAGGAAGTTGAACACAGTAACAAAGGATCACTTCCCGCTCCCTTTCATTGACCAAATGCTAGAACGTGTGTCTGGACACAGTCACTACTGTTTTCTAGATGGCTTTTCCGGTTATAACCAAATTCACATTGCTCCAGAAGATCAGGAAAAAACTACATTCACGTGTCCTTTGGGACGTTTGCTTATAGACGCATGCCCTTTGGGTTGTGTAATGCACCTGCTACTTTTCAGCGATTGCATGATGAGCATTTTTTCTGACATGATAGATAGTTTTCTCGAGATCTTCATGGATGATTTCTCCGTGTTCGGTTCTTCGTTTGATAAATGTTTAAGACATCTTACCCTTGTGCTGTCCAGATGTAAGAAAAGGAACCTTGTTCTAAATTGGGAAAAGTGCCATTTTATGGTGAATTCAGGAATAGTTCTAGGACACATCATCTCGGAAAAAGGCATTGAAGTAGATAAAGCTAAAGTAGACCTCATCCGACATTTACCAAAACCCCGCTCTGTGAGGGAAATTCGATCATTTTTAGGTCATGCTGGTTTTTACCGGCGATTCATCAAAGACTTTAGCAAAATCTCAAGACCTCTGTGTAGTCTACTCGCCAAAGATGTTACCTTCAATTTCGATGATGCTTGTGTGAAAGCTGGGAGGAATTAAAAACCTTCTCACCGCCGCTCCTATAGTCCGACCACCCAACTGGGAACTACCGTTTGAACTCATGTGTGATGCCTCTGATTATGCTGTTGGTGCTGTTTTAGGACAGCGTGTTGATAGACTACCATACGTGATATACTATGCTAGCAAAACCCTTAATGATGCCAACTCAATTACAACTACCGAGAAGGAATTGCTTGCCGTCGTTTTCGCATTAGACAAGTTTAGATCTTATCTGATAGGGTCTAAGATCATCATATACACAGACCATGCGGCTTTGAAGTATCTTCTTTCCAAGAAGGATGCTAAAGCTCGCCTTATTCGATGGATACTCTTATTACAGGAATTCGATCTCGAAATCCGTGATAAGAAAGGTTGTGAGAATGTGGTTGCTGATCATTTGTCTAGATTAACTTTAGAGTCTATTGATGAATTGAGCTGATTAGAGAATCATTCCCAGATGAACAGCTGATGTCTATCTCAGACCTTCCTTGGTTTGCTGATATTGTTAACTACCTCGCTACAGGTAGGATGCCCTCACGTTGGTCGAGACAAGACCGCTCTAAGTTCTGGCTGAAGTTAAACATTTCCTTTGGGATGACCCATATTTGTTTAAGTACTGCCCGGACCAAATCATTAGGAGATGTGTCCCCAACACTGAACAGAAAGATGTGATATCTTTCTGTCATGACCAAGCATGTGGAGGCCATTTCAGTGCCAAGAAAACCGCTGCAAAGATCTTGCAGTGTGGATTCTATTGGCCATCATTGTTCAAGGATTGCCATGATTATTGTGTTGCTTGTGAACGCTGTCAAAAGCTAGGAAGCATTTCGAGGAGAAACATGATGCCATTGAACCCCATTTTGATTGTGGAGATTTTTGATGTTTGGGGGATCGACTTCATGGGTCCATTCCCATTCTGACGGTAGATTGTACATCCTAGTCGCAGTTGATTACGTTTCTAAGTGGGTAGAAGCCATAGCAACCAGAACAAATGACCACAAGGTGGTACTTTCATTTCTAAAGGAAAACATATTTGCACGTTTTGGTACCCCTAGAGCTATCATCAGTGACGGCGGTTCACATTTTCGTAACAAGTACTTTGAGTCTTTAGTACGCAAGTATGGCATAACTCACAAGGTTGCTACTCCGTACCACCCTCAGACGAGTGGACAAGTAGAAGTTTCTAATAGGGAAATTAAGCACATTCTCGAGAAGACGTTAACCCGTCTAGGAAAGATTGGTCATTAAGATTGAATGATGCTTTGTGGGCCTATAGAACAGCTTATAAGACACCAATTGGCATGTCCCCCTATCGTCTAGTGTATGGAAAGCCGTGCCATCTACCTGTGGAATTAGAACATCGTGCCTACTGGGCAATCAAAGAGCTGAACTTCTCTCTGGACGAAGCTGGAATTCAAAGGAAACTTCAACTCAACGAGTTGGAAGAATTGAGAAATGAGGCTTATGATAGTGCCAAGTTATATAAGCAGAAGATGAAGATGTTTCATGATAAGCGTATTCTGCGCAAATCCTTCACTCCTGGTCAGAAAGTCTTGCTGTATGACTCCCGATTACATCTTTTTCCAGGAAAACTGCGTTCCAGATGGAAGGGTCCGTACCTAGTACGCACAGTTTTTCCTCATGGAGCTGTAGAGCTGGAGGATGTTTCCAACAAGAACGTTTTCAAAGTCAACGGGCAGAGATTAAAGCCATTCCTTGAGCCATTCCCACCCGACATTGAAACAACCAACCTGGAGGACCCGGTCTATGTGGACTAAACTGGTCCACTCTTTCCCTAAATAACCAAAAAGTTTTCCAAATGTCTCCCGACAAAACCAAATTTTTCCCAAAAAGTCCAATCCCATTAAAAACCAAATTTTCTTGTAGATAATGTGTTAGTTAAATTTCCTTTTGTATATATTTTGTGCTCATCCATTGTGACTCCTAATATGATGGATTTTTGCCTTGAATAACGGAGTTTTAATCGAGCTTTCGCCGTACAATCGGGTATTCTCTCTCCTTTTACTCTACTCAGCATGTTCCTCTTCATATATTGTTTTATAATTCTTTCCATATTTTGAAACATTGAGGACAATGTTTAGTTTAGGTTTGGGGGTATAGAGTAGATACCACGATAATATGCCATAATTGAAAACAACTCCCTTTTTGAAAAAAATTGAAAAATCAAAAAAAAAATTAAAAATTAAAAAATCATAAAAATGGAGCTCATTTACCTTGAAATGTTGACTCTTGTGCAAATATGTAATTATTAGGAGTCTTAGTCTAGATATTTAGGCACCCTGATTCTAGCACAATTCACATAGTGATAAGAAATTTGCACGCGCACGATCTACCAATACATGTATGCCTCGATCTTCAAGGTGTTTGATAGGAAGTTACGATTGCCAATCACTTTAGAATACTGAACGAAACTTGACTAGCTTGTTCTTTGGTTGGTTGGGATAGAAGGTGGAGGTTACATTAAGAAAGACAACCATCGAATTTAACTGGGTGCATCAAAAAGGGCTACCTCTTGCAAAGTGTCATGTAATTTTTGTTTCTTTTGTTATGTATCAAAAGTGTCCTTTAAAAACAAATTCAAAAAAAAAAAAAAAA
This sequence comes from Papaver somniferum, assembly GCF_003573695.1. NCBI lineage: Eukaryota > Viridiplantae > Streptophyta > Magnoliopsida > Ranunculales > Papaveraceae > Papaver > Papaver somniferum. Next base: position 114,061,542 of record NC_039363.1, read on the forward strand.
AAAAAAAAAATCAAGTATTTATCAATTCCATCATCTCTTGTTCCAAAAATAAAAGAGAGTAGTCAATGTAAATAAGAGTCATGTAAAGAGTCATTTTGTTGTTTCATTGTAATAAGCAAGGAGGGTGTATGCCATTGATGTACAACGCGAGTAATTGTGAAATACCTCCAACTCATTCACAATTCTCGTAAAGTCCGGACAGCTAGCTAGATTTCGACCTTGGTTCTTAGCCTGAGAAACTATCTCTTGGTGATTAGTAGTCATAACTTCAGATCTTTCTTTACACATGTGTAGATACACTTTACACTCTTATCACATGTCTTTTTTTGTTATCAGTGCTAGGATTGTGCCTTTGATAGCTAGATTGACATCTCCATTTTGCTGTGAGCTTAAACTGACTTGCACATGTCACATTTGATGGAATCTGAGCTTATATTTTGACCTAGAACTTTGTAGGTACGTTCTAAGCAAACCTTCACGAGACTTAACTCGTCCACTAGGGACACTTAGTGGTTTAAAAGGCTTAGTGCATATGCTAAATGCATTCGAGAGACCAGCGACAGTGGTATAGTTAGGATTTCCTTAGTTTTGTTTTACTTGAGGACAAGTAAAATTCAGGTTTGGGGGTATTTGATGAGTGCCAAATATTGTATATATTTATCCCTTTTTGTTGGCATTTAACTCATATGTTGTGCATTAATTCTACATTTTATCCCATATTCTGTATTTTCATTGTTTTCAAGAATAAATATTTTTCTTATTTAATTTTGCATTTTTAGGTTGTAAATAAAGTTTGGATGAATTGCGGAACGAAAAGAGCAGAAAAGTAGTGAAAAGCCGGGAAGAATTACGCAAGGAAGCCGCAAAGAATGGAGCGCACGTCCAAAAAGCTAGGAATGGGCTCAAGAAGGAAGAATTGTTCTTAAAGAAGATATGGGCTTGGCATACCCAAGGCCCAAAACCCTTACCCAAACCCATTTTCTATATCCATACCCGCCTCCATTCCCGACCGTCAGATTGGATCGCATATGCATCCTACGGTCGCTTCTTTGCCTGCGCATCAAACCTCGATACTTCCGCTTAACACTACAGTACCTAACTCCATTAAATGCCGTTCGTTTCATTGTATCTCTTCATCCGACGGTCGCTCCTCGCCTGCCTCCGAATCGCCGTCAGATCTACCTACCATCTTCTCATCCTACGGCGCAGATAGCATAACATATTCCCTCGCTGAAACCGCTCAACACCATAAAATCCGAGCCATATACCCCTACCAAACATCCCCTTCCCCTTCTTCCATCGACCTCTCCTCCTCCATACCCTGTGCAGAACCACTACCACCTTCTCCACCTGCTCTGACCTCGCCACCTCCACTCCCTACGCCACCAAACCAAACCAACCCTAAACCTAAACCCATCACTACCATCACGTCCTATTTCTTTATCAACCACTAATTTCTCCAATTTCTCACCTTTCTTCTCACTGAAACCCTAGGTGAGAAATTGGGGATATAAGTGATGTTAAAGCAATAATTGGAGCATGAGATGAACGAGGAGAAGTAATTGGAGAGTGGGTCGACGAGATGGAGTGAGTATCTCAACAAATTAGGTAAATCAATTTTACCTAACTTTCTGTTTTTGGGGAAAAGGGGTTGGAACCCTAATTCTGATATGGGGAGTATAAATTTGTAATGTTTTGTTGTGTGTGAGGGGGGGGGGCATCAATAGGTATCTCTGGACTAGCCAGTAGAGAATTGAAACAAATTTTATGCAATTCCAATTTCTGTTCTTCTTATGCAGTTAACAGTTGAATGTTATGTGTATGTTGTGTTTGAATTATTTTGTATGATGAATGCTTGTGTTTGTAATATGTTGGGCATGAGCTAAGTAGCATTAAGTTAAGGCTCAGATGAAGCCTAGTGCACTGTCAAATGGTGAATTGCTAGGATAGTTATCCTGATGTATGTTTTGATTGAGCAATGGGAAGAGATTAATGCTCATAGTGCCTGTGATTGATTGTTCTGTCAAAAGACAGTCAATGCTAGGGGAAAACTAGTGAGCAAATTAGTTTTCCTCCCATTCTAGATGTATGCATAGGATTTTCAACTCAACCTAGGATCACACTGCTTGGATAGGACACAAAGGTGGATTCTAAGCCCTTAGCTTAGCCACAATCCCTTTTACAGTCACTTAATTTCAGTTCTATTTTGTTCCCTGCTAAATTTACCTTCCTTCACTGTTTTTCTTGCATTTTGAAGTTGTTGTGCACTGAAATCAGCGCACAAACTCCCCCTGCCCTTGGCTTACAGCCTTGGTTCCCTGCTATTGTTATTTTATATCCTCTGCCATTTAATCTTTGCTGCTGCCATCTTGTGTTAATTGCTTTGCTTTGCTAACTGTTTTAGTGCTATTCACTGCCTTCATCCATCACTGCTCACTGCCATAGTGCCTTGTCTCCATTGCTAGCTTAGGAAAACTTCTTGTATGCTCCCACTCCATGTGGACTAACCCCTACTCATCCCTATACTATAAAACTTGGCCTTGTATACTTGCAAGTTTTGTGTGCAACCCCATTTTCACACCACTAACTCTAAAGGATCAGTGTCAAGTAATACGGAGTTAATGTTTGTGTAATTTACTTTAAATTATAATAACAAAAATTATAATTGCGAAAAAGAAAAGTAAATGACACATCAAGATTTTGTTAATGAGAAAGCCGCAAATGCAGAAAAACCCCGGGACCAAGTCCGAATTGAATACTCTCATAATTAAGCCGCTATAAAAAAAATCTAAACCAAACTTCGTATAATTGAGACCAAGCAACTAAACCTAGTTCACTTAGTTTCTTCAATATCCCTGCGCTTCCGACATTCAATAAGTGCACGCACTGGAACAATTCCTTTGGATCGTATTCTAAATAGTAAAGGAACAATAAATCTGTTTGGTAACAACTCTATTGATTCTTTCTTGTTAAAGATATCTCAAGTCATATGTAAAGGCTCTTCCGTTTAAACTAATAAACTCCTTTTCCTAGTTAGATCAATCCAATCTCTTACCTCTTGCAAAACTACCAGTGCGAGAAGGTGAAGACATTCTTGACAAAAAGACAATAACCTAGAGTACTTGTACGTGACTCAAAAGGTTTTGGTATTTGAATGGTTTCATAGGGAAGGTGACTTTTAGGGTTTCTAAAGATAGTTCATTACAAGTAAGATATGGGTACTCGTACGAACATAATCCGAACCTAACATAAAAGAAAAATAAAAACCGAAACAAAAACGTACCTTAACACTTGACAGAACTTTTGCTACGTAAGAAATTTCTTACACAAATTTTTGGCTCAATAAATTTTATATCTCCACAGAGAAACAATTTAGAGCACAAGAGTAGCAGTCAACTTAGTTGCAACGAAAAACTTCTTCGAAACTAAAAGAAAAAGAAAAAACGAAGAACTTCTTGAGACACAGACAATACTTAGGCAGCGCTGTCTAGAGACAATAGTTTATCTATGGACGATAAGAAGATAGCTTGACTAATTAGAAAGCAAATACCAATAAGTACACGTGACAATATCTCACTCAACCAGGATTTTTTCTGAGTGAGAATTCAACCTTGTGATTTAATTAGCACAAGTGTGAGCTCTAAGCTCATTAAATGAACGGTGTTCATGGTTGAGTCTCTTTTTCCTTCCAATTCTAGGAAAGAGTCCTTTTTGACGTGAAAAATTATCATAAAACTCACTGTCATCAAAATATGAGACATAGTTAGAATCCTTACTAGAAGAGATTTGTGTGGAGGATTTTGACAGCTTGCTGATAAAATCCTTGTATCCTTCAATTATCAGATTAAGGTTGTCCTTCACGTCTCCACTTTTGCTTCTAGCTAAAGGAATCTTTTTCACATCTTGTACATCATTCTTTGCATTAGTTTGAGGGGGATCTTTCTGAAATCTCCTTGACCAAATTGAATTAGAGTTACAATTTGTCCGCACATTCGATGAGCAAGTAGAACTGACTTTCCTGGTAAAGTTCACAGGGTGAGTACTAAATCCGATAGGTTTAGACATCCGAATGTCAGTTACACCTTGGAGAATTAAATCTAAGGTGTGTTGAATACGAACAATAGAATTTTTATTCAATCTAGACTTGCTTTTCCGTTCAACATGTGCTTTTGAATCGCAAAAGAGACACACTTTCTGATCACATGAGTGATTAGAATGAACAGGCATACCACCGTTGCTAGGATATTTCTTCCTTCCGAGTGATGCGAAGTATCGTTGATTAGAGGAATACACTGGCACATCTTTTCCAATAGGAAGGGATTCCGGTTTTACTTCTGGAACTGAATTTCTTACAGTTGAGACAGAAGCAGTTGGTATAGTGGACTCTTTGGAACATCCTTGAATAGAGAGTTTACTCTGAAGATATTCAATTTCCAAAGCATCCTTTTTGAGGTTCGCCTCGAATAAGGTTCGTGATGAGCGAACATCGGCGAATTCCTTGCCAGGATCCTTTACTTTAGAGTCACGATCTTCACTATACCGAGAAGAACATTGACATTATTTTTCAACCGATTGATTCTATCAGCCTGGATTCTAACAAGATTTAGAATCAGTTCACTCTCTTTGGCTGCTTCCCGTTCATCAACAGAGTCAGACTCGTTTGAAAGGTAATCTTTCTCTTTTATAGATTCCATAGAAACAAAACTTTTGTTTTTGGTGATGCGATTTTAAGAGATAACACTATCGTCAATAGAGTCAGATCACTATAAACACAGACTTTTGAGGTCATAAACGTGTTTTCCTGCTCTGATATCAATTGAAAAAGCGGGGGTCTAACAAACACACCCAAATGTAAAAAAAAAAACGGGACCTAGTCCAGATTTGAACACCACACTGTATTAAGCCGGTACAGACACTAGCCTACTCCAAGTTAAATTCGGACGGAATGTAGTTGAGCCCTAACCAATCTCACACTGATCAAGGTACAGTTACGTTGCTTACGCCTATTGAACCACGCCGTATTCTGTGCACTTGATTCCCTTAGCTGATCTCACCCACAACTAAGAGTTGCTACGACCCAAAGTCGAAGACTTGATAAACAAATGTGTATCACACAGAAAAGTCTATTGTATAGATAAATCTGTCTCCCACAGATATACCTATGAGTTTTGTTCCGTCTTTTGATAAATCAAGGTGAACAGGAACCAGTTGATAAACCAGACTTATATTCCCGAAGAATGGCCTAGTATTATCAATCACCTCACAATAATCTTAATCGATTAACGAAACAAGATATTGTGGAATCACAAACGATGAGACGAAAATGTTTGTGACTACTTTTCAATCTTACTTATCGGAGAATTAATCTCGAGTAAATCTTAAAGAAGATAGTACTCAATCACTATAGAAAACAGCAAGATCGGAATACACAACTACAGAGAAAATAGTTGGGTCTGACTTCACAATCCCAATGAAGTCTTTTAAGTCGTTAACCTACAGGGATTCGTGAAAAACCTAAGGTTAAAAGATAATCGACTCTAGTCGCAACTAATATCACACAGGAGGTGTGGGGATTAGGTTTCCCAGTTACTAGAGTTCTCCTTTATATAGTCTCCAGATCAGGGATTGCAATCAATGTTACCTTGGTCACAAAGCATTCAATATTCATCGTTAGATGAAAACCTGATTAGATTCAAGCTAATATCTGTCAACCGTTAGATCGAACTTAGATTGTTATACACAAATGAAGTATACCATCATTTAGATAAAGGTAATCGTACCTAAACGTGTACACTTAGTTGGTTCAACAATTGTTAACCAATGGTTAGCCACATGAGCACTTTCATATTTATATTATTCATTTTTATCATAACTAGTTCAAATGACTCAAATGAAATTAGTTAGAGAGTTGTTCAATTGTTTATATTCTCATAGAAGTATACAAGACACAACTGAAGCAAAATCGATTTTGATTCACTCGGATCATTTCATGAACAATATAGCCACGGTTTACAAAAGATTGCATTCCTTATTATATAAATGTATTAGTTCATGAACAAACCGATTTTAGAACATAACCTACTTAAGTATGCAAACGGGTATGCATACCTAAATAGCCAGACTGAGTTTGGTTACGCCAGTACGCATACGGGTACGCATACCATTTACACTTCCAAACTCCAGCAGAAATTCACGGAATTTGAACTTCCGCCAGTACGCGTACGGATACGCATACTTAGAGTTCCCGGACTTCCAGCAACCAACTAGTACGCATACGGGTACGCATACCATGGTTCCCGGTTTTGGACTTTACACAAATGTGAATACACACTATGTTTATATCCAATCATGGTTACATGTTCTAAACCCTCATTTCAATCATTGAAACATTCTTGGAAGACGACAATAACTGTCTCACACAAACTATTAGCTTCAAAGCAATTTTCAAGTGATCGAATGATCAATACGAAACATTCCGAGTCTACATCAAATGACTGTCTCACACAAATCATGTAAGATGTTACAAGACGATTTTCACATGATCATCTTTTGACTTTCGTCAAGAATAAAAAATGAACTTGGTTAAAGCGAAAGCTTACCAACACATATTTCGAGAAATAGATAAGCGAGATAAACTCGGCTCAAAATACCAAATGTGTATAATTGAAGTCCATATAGCAATACGAATTTTTGTCTCAAATAGGAGATAGAGTAGATAGACTTTTGAGTGATAGATGCAAGTCTCCACATACCTTTTGTTGATGAAGTTCCACAAGTTCCCTTGAGTAGTTCTTCGTCTTCGTTCGATGAACGCCATGAAGTCTAAAGCTCAACTACACTTACTATCCTAATCTGGGAGTTAGCTATAAATAGACTAGAAATCAAGACTTATAGTTTTGGAAACTAAACCTGACAAACAAGCTTGAGATGGCAACACTTGCGAGTTCGACCGAGCAGTGATCTAACAATCTCCCCCTTTGTCAATTTTAGTGATAAAACGATCAATACATATGGACTATAAAATAAATAAACTTTGTAGCTTCTCATCCAATTGCTTGATCTCCTTGGTTCTTCAACATTACTCGAAATCTTCTTCACTTCCAAGTACTCCAATGATTCTAAGTGTGTTCAACTCAACATCATAGTTATTGAAGATCCGTATCTATAACAATGAGAAAACAATAGGTGTCAATCATTATTATACAGTGTCATAGTATTATTACACAGCATCAAAGTTCAATTGTATCACAACTTTGACAACAATACTATGGTGATATGTATCACTACCCCTTAGTCAATACTTCATACCGTATGAAAACCGCTCCCCCTTACATAATGATTCGTAAACCATATGTATCTGTAGTATGAACTGCACATTAATTCTCCCCCTTTTTGTCAATATAAATTGGTAAAGGTACGAAAACTAGTGGGATCCTAATGAAATTTCCATAGAGATACTTCATGACCAAAAGAGAATCACATATCAACTTTGTTTTGATGCAATCATATAGCCGAAGCTAAATGCATTTATCAAGGAGTTTATAGAGATACAAGATAACCCCTATAATATTCCACATTCGCCGTCCCCACAAAGATATGGCAATTAAGCACAAGTTTAAATAAGAACTCTCCCCCATAAAATGTCATTCCCGAAAGAACAACAAGAGCGACCTTACTTTTACAAGAAAAGAATGATTTCTTTGGACATTAACAAATCACATGAAATATGAATTTGTATCCAAAATACTCAATTAAATTAACCACAAGAGAACCCATAATTAACTTAATCGTAAATTCTCAACATAAGAAGGCTTACAGAGCCGCACAGTATTTACACAAAGATGTGGATTATGACAACCAATACTGCGGAATATTCAAAGATTCATTCTATTTTTCATCAATATTTGCATAGAGACATATAATAGACTTAGTCTTTGTAAACAAAAGTTCATCCTATCTTCCATCAATATTTGCATAGAGACATAATAGGCTTAACTTTTTTTTGTCAAAAGTTCATTCAATCTTTTATCAATATTTGCATAATTATATATGAAAGACTTAACTTTTGACCACGTATGGGACAATCATAGTTCACGGACGCAAACACACATATCCCACAACAAGTTGCAATATATGAAACCATAAAGATTAATACTGCAAAGTCATCTTTCAAATAAACTTTAGAATTTAAATAAATAAATCTAAAAACATTGCAAGATGAAAATCGTTTGAAATAGCTGTGTGTACTCCAAATAATGGTTACTTCAAACCCTAGTTATCCTTCTTAAAATACAAGAATAAATTCTCATAAGAAGTTTCCTAGACAAAAACAAATCGACAAGCTAAGGAACAAATAAAGACTCCTAATCTATCAAATCTGAACATGAATTGAAATCAAAGACCACTTTCGGAATCTGCACGAGTCTTGAGTCCTTTGAGATTGTGATCGACAACATCCACTGCTTCTTCAGAGAAGATATCCTCATTGAGAAGATCTTTAACATGTGTCTTCATGAGAACAAGGTCTGAACTAACCTTTTTCAACTCAGTTTTCAACACATCAAGATCCTTCATAGTATCAACGAGTTGCAATTTTGCTTCCTCAAAGTATGTAGGAAAATCATGAACCAGTTCAACAGAAACCATATCCTCATTCTCAACATCCTGATGAGTATAGGCATAGTAGCATGAGGCTTTAGGATTTTGATCATCATCTTCTACTAGGGTTGTTTTCTTCCTAATTTTTGACCCGAAACCAATACCTTTATCAAGAAAACCTCTTACAAAACCACAAGTGCGAGAAGGTGAAGACATTATTGATAAAAAGACAATAACCTAGAGTAAGTGTACGTGACTCAAAAGGTTTGGTATTTAAATGGTTTCATAAGGAAGGTGACTTTTAGGGTTTCTAAAGATAGTTCGTGACAAGTAAGATATGGTTACTCATACGAACACAATCCGAATCCAACATAAAAGAAAAAGAAAAACCGAAGCAAAAACGTACTTTAAGACTCGACAGAACTTTTGCTACGTGAAGAAATTTCTTACACAAATTTTTGGCTCAATAAATTTATATCTCCACAGAGAAACATTTTAGATCACAAGAGTAGCAGGCAACTTAGTTGCAACGAAAACCTTCTTCGAAACTAAAACAAAAAGAAAAACGAAGAACTTCTTGAGACACAAACAATACTTAGGCAGCGCTGTCTAGAGACAATAGTTTAACTATGAACGATAAGAAGATAGCTTGACTAATTACAAAGCAAATACCAATAAGTACACGTGACAATATTTCGCTCAACCAGGATTTTTTGGGAGTGAGAATTCAACCTTGTGACTTAATTAGCACAAGTATGAGCTCTAAGCTCATTAAATGAACGGTGTTCATGGTTGAGTCTCTTTTTCCTTCCAATTTTAGGAAAGAATCCTTTTTGATGTGAAAAATTATCATAAAACTCACTGTCATTAAAATATGAGACATAGTTAGAATCCTTACCAGAAGAGACTTGTGTGGAGGATTTTTGACAGCTTGCTGATAAGATCCTTGTATCCTTCAATTATTAGATTAAGGTTGTCCTTCACGTCTCCACTTTTGCTTCTAGCTAAAGGAATCTTTTTCACATCTTGTACATCATTCTTCGCATTAGGTTGAGGGGGATCTTTCTGAAATCTCCTTGACCAAATTGAATTAGAGTTACAATTTGTCCGCACATTGTATTAGCAAGCAGAACTGACTTTCCTAGTAGAGTTCACAGGGCGAGTACTAAAAATGATAGGTTTAGACATCCGAATGTCAGTTGCACCTTGGATAATTAAATCTAAGGTGTGTTGAAGATGAATAATAGAATTGTTATTTAATCTAGACTTGCTTTTCCGTTCAACATGTCCTTTTGAATCGCAAAAGAGACACACTTTCTGATCACATGAGTGATTAGAATGAACAGGCATACCACCGTTGCTAGGATATTTCTTCCTTCCGAGTGATGCAAAGTATCCTTGATTAGAGGAAGACACAGGAACATCTTTTCCAATAGGAATGGATTCCGGTTTTACTTTTGGAACTGAATTTATTACAGTTGAGACAAAAGCAGTTGGTATAGTGGACTCTTTGGAACATCCTTGAATAGAGTGTTTACTCAAAATATATTCAATTTCCAAAGAATCCTTTTTGAGGTTCGCCTCGAATAAGGTGATGAGCGAACATCGGCGAATTCCTTGCCAGAAGCCTTTACTTTAGAGTCACGATCTTTCACTATACCGAGAAGAACATTAACATTGTTTTTCAACCGATTGATTCTATCAGCCTGGATTTTAACAATATTTAGAATCAGTTCACTCTCTTTGGATGCTTCCCGTTCATCAACAGAGTCAGACTCGTTTGAAAGGTAATCGGGATAACACTTGTCAGTGCACTTCTCTTTCGTTTAACACTAGTTTCATCTATATATTTGAGACTGAAAAATATTTCTCTTTAATAGATTCCATAGAAACAGAACTTTTGTTTTTGCTGATACAATTTTTAGAGATAACATTATTCTCAACAGAGTCGGATCACTACAAACACAGACTTTTGAGGTCTTAAACGTGTTTTCCTGCTCCGATACCAATTGAAAAGGCGGGGTCTAACAAACACACCCAATATTTCGCTTAGCAATCTGTATGGACAAACTCCAATATACTTTCGAGAGAATCAACTAGACGGTCAGACTCAATCTCAAGAAAAGTATGTCCAAGAGTTGTATCTCAATTTCTCAATTCAATCTACAATCAAATAAATAGAAATTTTCGAGCCCGATTGAATATAAGAGAAATAACTTGAATGGTACCAAAGACCAATATTCAAGGATCAATCAATTTTAATCAACAACCAAAGGTTGGATTTACCAATTGATCGATTCAACGCACAACCTGTGATATTTCAATTATATAACAAAATATAATACGGAAAAGAAATAACACATACACCAGAAGTTTTGTTAACGAGGAAACTGCAAATGCAAAAAAAACTCGGGGCCTAGTCCAGATTTGAACACCACACTGTATTAAGCCGTTACAGACACTAGCCTACTCCAAGTTAACTTCGGACTGGAATGTAGTTGAGCCCTAACCAATCTCACACTTATCAAGGTACAGTTGCGTTCCTTACGCCTCTTGAACCACGCTGGATTATGCGCACTTGTTTCCTTAGCTGATCTCACCCACAACTAAGAGTTGCTATGACCCAAATTCGAAGACTTGACAAACAAATTTGTAGACACAAAAGTCTATTGTATATATAAATCTGTCTCCCACAGATATACCTATGAGTTTTGTTCCGTCTTTTGATAAATCAAGGTGAACAGGAACCAATTGATAAACCGGACTTATATTCCCGAAGAACAACCTAATATTATCAATCGTCTCACACTAATCTTAATCGATTAACGAAACAAGATATTGTGGATGTTTGTGACTACTTTTCAATCTTGCCTATCGGAGAATCTATCTCGAGCAAATCTTAAATAAGATAGTACTCAATCACGATAGAAAACAACAAGATCATAACACGCAACTACAAAGAAAATAATTGGGTCTGGCTTCACAATCCCAATGAAGTCTTGAAGTCATTAACCTACAGGGTTTCGTGAAAAACCTAAGGTTAAAGGAGAATCGACTCTAGTCGTAACTAGTATCACACAGAAGGTGTGGGGATTAGGTTTCCCAGTTGCTAGAGTTCTCCTATATAGTCTTCAAATCAGGGTTTGCAATCAATGTTACCTTGGTAACAAATCATTCAATATTCACCGTTAGATGAAAACCTGATTAGATTCAAGCTAGTATATTTCAACTGTTAGATCGAACTTAGCTTGTTATACACAAATGAAGAATACCATCATTTAGATAAAGGTAATCGTACCTAAACGTGTACACTTAGTTGGTTCAACAATAGTTAACCAATGGTTATCCATATGAGCACTTTCATATCAACCTTATTCATCTTTATTATAACTAGTTCAAATGACTCCAATGAAACTAGTTAGAGAGTTGTTCAATTGTTTATATTCTCATAGAAGTATACAAGACATAATTGAAGCAAAATCGATTTTGGTTCACTCGGATCATTTCATGAAGATTATAACCACGGTTTGCAAAAGATTGCATTCCTTATTATATAAATGTATTAGTTCATGAACAAACCGATTTTAGAACATAACCTACTTAAGTATGCAAACGGGTATGCATACCTAAGTAGCCAGACTGAGTTTGGTTATGCCAGTACGCATACGGGTACGCATACCATTTACACTTCCAAACTCCAGCAGAAATTCACGGAACTTGAACTTTCGCCAGTAGGCGTACGGGTACGCATACTTAGAATTCCCGGACTTCCAACAACCAACCAGTACGCGTACAAGAATGCATACCATGGTTTCCGGTTTTGGACTTTACACAAATGTGAATACACACTATGTTTATATCCAATCATTGTTACATGTTCTAAACCCTCATTTCAATCATTGAAATATTCTTGGAAGACGATAATAGTTGTCTCACACAAACTATTAGCTTCAAAGAAATTTTCAAGTGATTGAATGATCAATACGAAACATTTCAAGTCTACATCAAATGACTGTCTCACACAAATCATGTAATATGTTACAAGGCAATTTTCACATGATCATCTTTTGACTTTCGTCAAGAATAAAAGATGAACTTGGTTAAAGCGAAAGCTTACCAACACATATTTCGAGAAATAGATAAGCGAAATCAACTCGGCTCGAAATACCATATTTGTATAATGGAAGTCTATATAGCAATACGAATTTTTGTCTCAAATAGGAGATAGAGTAGATAGACTTTTGAGTGATAGATGAGTTCAAGTCTCTACATAACTTTTGTTGATGAAGTTCCACAAGTTCCGTTGAGTAGTTTTTCGTATTCATTCGATGAACGCCGTGAAGTCTAAATATCAACTACACTTACTATCCTAATCCGAGACTTAGATATAAGTAGATTAGAAATCAAGACTTATATTTTTGGAAACTAAACTTGACAAACAAGCTTGAGATAGAAACGCTTGCGATTTCGACCGAGCAGTGCTCTAACGGGATCAAAGAAGCGCTAGCAGTGTCATTTATGGAAGCTAGAATCGTATTTTTATTTTAGTTTTAGAATAATTATTTGACTGACTACGGTATAATTGAAAGTTAATATCACCTAGTTTGTTTATTCCGTGATCCTTCTTTTCTGATATAAGGTCACTCGAACTAATGATTGGCGATTTCAGATCCGATATTTATTGATTGAAGATATGACTTGTTATTATCAATTTTAACATATTTCGTTTTGTATGTGATTGATCATAAGGGAATCAAGTTGTTGTGCCTGTACTTTGAAGACTGGAGATTTGAAGACTAGAAGATTTTTTTATTGGTATTTTGATCTTTTTTATTATACTTCGTGCATACTTGATTGATTTGGATATGACAAGCTTTTTTATCTTGATATATATCTTATAACTTGTTGTACAGGTAAGTGATCTATCTCTCGGTATTTTTCTTTGAGATCTACTTTGATAGATTACAGACTAAGATTGATTATCTTTGATAGTATTTATATCTTAGTTCATCTTACCGATACAAAAGAGTTTATATTGATTAAACGAAAACGCCTTTGTGACTCAACTTATATATGATTAACTTGTTGATCTTGGAGATTGATAGAACAGTTACCGAAATAGATTAGTCCTTTAATGTCACGGAATATGATCCAAAGGATTTGAGTGCTAGAAGTCTTCACAGCGGGGAAGTGACCTAAGATAGCGGACTTTATATTAAGTTTCACGTGCATAAACCATATTTTTAGTAGGGGCAGGGATACTACTAGAGATTCTTGATCCCAAAAAAAAATATTCAAACTAGCTAATTGTGATTTTGTCCAAATTTTATCAGATTGCTTGATACTGAAAATAACCCCACACTTGTCTCAGGTGCGTTATAGAATGAGTATGTATGAATACAAGACACCACTATTTGTAGTTTTATGACCAAGGCTTGTTTACCGATTTCTGAAATCAAAATATATTTCATAATGTCATTTCCAGTAATAATAAAGAAATTTAATATCAAGATATTAATAGGATCTTATCCCTGAGTGTCAAAGAAGTAAATATTAATAATAAAATCTTAGAGTTAAATACATGTTCAATATTTCTCTGACATTTAAACTATCCTTATTCCAACTTGTATACATCTCGAGATCCATTAATCAAAGAGTAACAAACGACTCAAAAACGTAATGAACAAGTCAAAATATAACTGAGATAGGTTTTGATTTGAGGTTGAATCTGAATAATATTCAATTCGAAATGTAATTTCGAAGCTCAAAATGCTTAGATGCATGTCTTAGAAATTTCTTTCTAGCTTTCTTATTAAAGAACATATTCAAGTTGAAAATTCAACACTAAATAATAAAAAATTATCTATTAATGTTATGTCAAAACACGAAGATATGAAGAACTCTACACTGAAGTTGTAGAAAAACTAAGGTATATCCTTTCTTTTGATACTTTGATCATAGATTCATCTATATACTAAATCCATGTAAAACAAACGTCACATACTATATTTTCAATGAATACCAGATTCCTAAGCATAAACTTTTTTGAAGCATCTTTGAGTGTTGTGCCAAACTAAGAAGCCCCGTGTTAGGAAAACCTTACAAAGAGGATTATAATTGTGAAAATATTTTGTCTCCAAAAATTTGGTCCACATTGCTTTAGGATTGTTAATCAAATGTCGGGCCAATTTAGTTGGGAAGGTTTCATTAGTAGCCATAAGATTCTTAAACCTGAATCCCCCATCCCTTTTATATAGGTGTAGTAAGGTAAAAATTGATTCTGCCAAAAATGGTAAAATGAGGTAGGTTGGAAACGATTCTACACCCTAAACAGATGTACTACACAGGAGTACTTTAAATTCGAGAGATCAATCTGTACAATTATGGCCTAAACCAAGGAATAGACATTCCAGTTTTGCTTCGGTCACGAAATGAAGGAGAAGCGTTGATCTTAGGGAGGGAAGCAGAGAAGGTGTTGAGATCAGAGAGACAGGCTCTGTAAGATGTGACTGTTTATGACTTATTTCATAAAATAGAACTTACTTGTAAAAATAGAAGTTGTAAGTTCTCCGTGTTCTCTGGAATTTTGTGTTGTTTTGATTGAATAAATTGAAAATATATTTATAATAAGTCATAGTCGAACACCCTGATCTCGTAGGAAGTGGAGGTAGTTGAGTAGTGAAGAGGTGGAAATCATGTAAAAGTGATTATAACCATGTCCCCATTGTGAAGGGAAGACTGGTAGGTTTTACATCCACTACTCCTCTTCTTTTTTCAACTGTCCACCTTTCTTGACACTTTCTCATAATGGGCGTGTTGCAAGCCGCATGTTGTAAACCGCCAGACCAATACCCTGATAAACATACCCCAATTTGTGACATGTTTGATGTCTCGAGTATTTTGGTAATGAGTGGTTCTTAGTCTTGTTTGATTAAGACGTGCTTGTTTGTATAAAGTCCACATGATGTGGAGTAAGTCGCGTTACGACTAATAATGGGAGGCGTGGTAGTTTCTGAGTGGGACCACCACAATGACATGTAAGAAGTGGTCATGGATATTGGAAGAATGAGTACATGATTATTCAACAACTAACATATGCCATGAGTCTTGTATGTAAAATCTACAAGTAGAGAAATATTTCGACCAATCATGCGCAACCTATGCAGCAGGTGGTCATAAGTGGAAAGTGTGAAAATGGGACTTGCCGTGAGCAGTACTCGAAAATAAAAATGGTGCTATTAGGTTAAATTATTTATGGAATCAATATTCCAAAAAATATCATTTGTAAACGATGCTTGTGGAGACTGCTTGAGTTAGTCGCGGAGGCTTGGACGACGTTTTTAAAATGTTTGACACGTGCGACCCACACAGGCAGTCACATGTGCGACTAACATGAGAAAGTGGACCGGATCTCTTTGATCGACTGTCGGGAGTTGTTCGAGCATGTCGGGTATGAGGTGGTCGGTCCTTATAGGAGAGGGATGATCAGTAGCCATCATGGCACCTCATCGGTAGACGCACATAAAATCTAAACTAGTCAAATCATCTAGCCGAACTGGATGGTTGAGATTAATTTCCGACCGTTTTTGGTTGTTGTTTGACCTAATTAAGACCATTATGGGCAGCTCGACTATCTTATTTTGGGCGATGATCCGGAGCAAAGCAGGTAGGCTAGGAGCGACCTGATTGGCTGAAATAGTAGAGGGACCGTACGTATCTATCATGGAGCTTGCTCGGTCATATTGGGAGAGAGTCAAGCTTGTTAAATTGACTGTCCAAGTCGTGATCATTATGCGACGGACTTGGACGACCTAGATTTAATTCCTATATAAAGAAGCGGTTTGACTAGCCTACTTTTGATTTGGAGCGAAGAAGTTAGGCTAGAAGCGATGTGATTTGTCGAGGAAATAGATGGGTGATCGGTCATCACAACAACATCTTACTTGCCGAGCTTGTATGGGTTTAAGTTAGCTACTGGAGCCGGTCAAGTCGTGTGATCGTGATCAATTTGCGACTAACTTGGCGGCCAAGATCCATTTTCTTAAGAAATATAAGCGCTTCGGCCATCCTACTTCCATTTGCAATTTAAAGCGGAGCTTGTAGCGTAGAAGCGGTATGATTGGTCTACTGGAAAGAGGAGCACGCGGTGGATAACATGGAGCAGGGCTGGTCGTCCATAGAAGGCGCGGGATGGAGTATACCTGCCAGCGACTGACCTAATCAGTCACAGTTTGCCCTTTTGTTTATTTTTTCACTTCTATTAGGACTTTACTCCTATTGGTTGGCTCTATGATGGGCCAATTTCCTAACTTTCCTAGGTTTAGTTTCGACCAATAGGGATCAAGATATCGTGCTTACTCCGTTTTAGGGCAAAAATCTAATTTTTGTAAATCGACACAAAGTTAGGTTAAATTTTTTTGAATTTGGTGAATTGACACAAAATTAATTAATTTTGGTGAATTTTTCACGTTGATGCAAAACTACTAATTTTTACTCTTGTGAGTAGCGCAGCTCTGGTCTTACCCGACACAGCTTGCGTGCTTCTGACTAGGTACCTTCATGCATATCTTAATTCTGACATTTCGGAAAATTGATGTTCCTCAGCTAAGAGTGAAATCATCATGTCATGTCAGCACTAAGAGTTCAGCTGGTAACACAATATAGAATAGATACTCAGCAGGCTCTGCATTAGCGTATAATGCAAATAGGAGCTCAACAAAATTTACAGAATACTTGGGATTTTTGCAACATGCACCAATATTATTCTAATAAATATGTAGATATTAAATTATTCAGTACATATGTAAGCAGAGAAGCATAGGCACTCATCAGCTTTTTAGTGACCCTACTTTTTTGCAAAATCAAGGCACGCAAATATGGAGTTTTACGGTTTTAGCTTTGAACTAAAAACCACCATCAATAATAGGACAATAAAGAGAAGACCAAAATTTTAAATAGAGCTCTCTAGAATGGTGTTGTTCGACCAATATCGTCTAATGTAGAGTTTGGTAAATAAAGGCAAACGATCCCATATTAACCACAACGGTCTATAGTAAATGGATTTTTGAGTAGTGCGACTTGCTTGATAGATTATCATTTCGTTCCATTGTTGAAGTTTAGATTTTATCTTATTTGCAAAGTATTTAAAGTTATTTTTGAAGATGAATTGGATTATAGTTGAAGCTGGTGCTGTAGAAGTCACTGAGAAAAATTTCTTAGTGGACCTAAGAACGTATATCCTATTCCAAGATATCAAATCCCTAATTCCTGATTTCCAATTGACATCTTTTAATCTTGTTAACCATACTTGTAATGGGGATGCCCATGAATTAACCCAATGGGATAAGAAAAATGCAAACCAAATGGCTCGTTTATTCCACCAGTTTAGTTCCTTCCTGCCTTGCTTGTGTGGCGATTTCAGGAGGGAAAATGTCGATAACCGATGCTTTGTAAATCTGATTCTCATTTTGTTTCTTTAGGGAAATTCATATGACAATGTCCAAATCAAAAAATTTGTTGAGCCAGGTGGATGGACAAACAGGTTTCTCCATTATGCGAACAGAAGTGGGCGGTTGTTAATCAAGCGTCAAGTCAAACAACACCCGACAGTGTGTGAAGATAAAACTCAGCATACAAAACCACAACCATGGGCGTTTAAAGGTTAAACGCGACGTGCTTTCTGCAAACGTTAGCGTGTGAAGCCAAAACGCCAACGACTAGTTTTTCTAAATTAAAAAAACGTTCATTCTTTTGCCTCTATAAATTACCACCATCTTCAAACATTTCACTCACACCAAAATTCACTTCTCTTAAATTTTATCTTCTAAATCTGTTTCAGCTTTTTATTTTTATTGTTGGTGAAATGGCTGAAAAGGTGATCACACTTTTTTGCGATGCAAAACTTGAAGCCGCCGTTTCTAAGATATGTGGAAGTTTTAAAAAAAACTAAAAATTATAAGAGGGAAGTGCAAGTTTTTGAAGTTGCTCCAAGAAAATTTTCCACTAAAAAGCAGAGAAGAGCTCCAGTTTTGAAAGTTAACAACAAAAAATTCAAAAACAAAGGCGAAACTGTCAAAGACCGCGTTGAATGGAAGATAATCAAATGAAGATAAGCAGGAGGACAAAGCTTATTGTTAAAGCATTGCTCGGTTGAACCCACCAACCGTTGGTATGTCAAGTTTGGTTGTCATATTTTAGTGAATTAAAACTCATTTGAAGAGTCGCTTGATTATTTACTATAGTCAACTTCGTATAGGTTAGCTACAAAGTTACTAGGATATGAGACTTACAAGTATTACATGAATACTTGAAGAATGTGATGAAGTAAAGAGAAACTACGATGATATCATCCTTCCACCTGAGGTTAGTAATATTTGACTTGAACCGTTTCATTCCTAACATATCTTTCAAGTCGTGCATATTGAAAACATAACTGCGAAACTGTGAATGATTATACTCTAGTTAGACATAGTATTAAGGAATTACAATACGAAGTATAACGTCTATCTTTTGAACTTCGTACGTAAGACATCGACATAATCGTATGAATGCTATTGTGATTACGTGTATGGGTATGGGTGAAGTTTCGTCCTAGGAAACAATGTTTTACATTCGTTTAAAGGAAGTACAAATCATAAACTTGTTTTATGAATCGAAAGGGAAATCACTAGGCTTATTGGTATTGTTATTCATTGCAAATCTTTGGATTACCAATATGTGTGTTTAGTATATCTTGGTATAACTATTCACAATGCCTGACTTTTTTATTGATTTGACTTGTATTAGTGAAACCGATCTTAAATAATCACCTGAGATGGTATGATCGATATTTATAATTGGTGTGACCATTCCTAGTCATTGGGTAACCGATCCTAGAACTTGGTTCGGACTAATCACAAGATGTGTAATCGATCACTGTAGTAGGTTAACAATTTTTAGTAATTGGTGTGACCGATCCTATAACTTGTGCAACCGAATACAAGTTTATACCATATATATGTGGTAACCGATCCTAGTACCTAGTCAACCAACTTTTGGTAACTAGTGTGACCGATCCTAGTACCCATGTGGAGGTAGAACCGAAACTTGTTTTGGTATAACCGTTAAACCCATGAATGGTGATTGAATATTTTTGATCAATCGCATAGTTCTTGGGAATCAGATGAACCAATTCTAAACTTATTAGGAAGTGTGGCAAATCGGTTCCAAGTTTGTAAATATAAAAAAGGATTTACAAAGTAAAGATGTCGACATATTTTGAACATATGTAGTAACTCTTATATTTTATTGTTCAAAGATATTCCTGTTGATGGGGAAAAACGATTTGCTGGTTTTTTGCGGAATTGAGGAGACAACCGTGCGGAGAAGACTCCTTGAACCGATCGAAATGTTTAACTTCACACAGATGCACTGCAAGAAGGGATTTCTTTAAGTTCGAGAGATCAATCTGTAGGACTCCGGCCTAAACCAAGACAATGGTCGTTCCAGAGTCAATTCGGTCACAAGAGATGATGGATCGATCTGTAGGAGGGAAGCTGAGAAATGTGTGAGATCAATGGTGATCGAGATTTTAGGTGTGTTGTGTATTCTGCGTAAGAAAGTTCTGAATGATTGAATTTACTCAGTTGAGAGTGATTGCTCAGACGATAAGTTCGAGTAGACGAAAGATTGTCTGTATGAACTTGTCGAGAAATTCTTGTCCCTCTAAATCATGATTCAGAGGCCTTTTATATTGCGGGAATTGTAAACACCTTAATCCCATGAAGTGTGACAGTTGCTGAAGTCAAAGAGTGGAGAAATGGGAAATCGTGTCAAAACCAGTTGCTCATCGTGCGGAGACTTGGTTAATTTTCCACCCACTACTTAGCTAACTCCTCCAACTGATTGCACGACTTGCTCACATTCTCATCATGTGTATGAACAAACGTGTCGTAGACCGCCAGACCAAAACCCTAGTTAATATCCCCCATGTGACACGATTGACATCTCGTGATTGTGGAGTCAGTTGCTGACTTTGTGGGATGATGAGTCCTTGTATTGCTGAGTTGAACGTGATTTGCAAATATTCTGAGACTCATGAACTGAGCATGCCTGCTGAGAGAAAAGTATATTGTCGAATAAATGTTGATAACTTGAGGTGAGCAAATGTTGCTGAATCGTTGAATATTGATAGTTGAATCAATATTCCTTAGTCTGAGCAAATATTGCAGGTCTGAGCAAATATTGGTCGCTTGATGAATTGTTGGTGTCAGGACCAGATAAAATAAAATATTAATTTAAAATAATGGCAGCTAGGCCGAGCATAATAATAAAAGTGTTGATCACGTGATCATCATAAAATTATTAGTATTTGAATCTACTCAGAATTATGTTTTGCAGAGCTCTGGATTCGAAACCCTAATTTTTGATCAATCGATGATTTATTGAAAATCAACCACAGGGTGAAGGAGGGACTGGCTACATGGGATGATGAGTCGACCATGTAACGCCCAGATGCTCAAATGAGCAAAATACCAAAGTCTCCTGAAGACCAGTTGGTGAAAGGATGATTAAATGCTGGTTTAATCATTTATTGAAATAATGCTCGTGTGAGCGTTAGGTAGTAAAACCTGATTATGGAGAGATGAGGGACCGACCAAGGGGTCATGGGACAGGCTCTTGGTGGTCGTGGGACCGACTCTTGGTGGTCGTGGGACTAACTGATGGTCGTTTGAGCAAACTCCCAGTTGTTTGATAAGAGTTTGGACCTAATATGAGCAATTGAGCAAATTAGGTCAAAATTATTAAAACATGTGGGACCGGATATTTGAAAGCCCTAGGACCGGTCTTGGTCGGTCAAGGAGACATGCCTGTGTCACCATAATGTTCGTGTCTCAGTCCTGAGAGTTTCGATATTTTCTGATGCGCGTTTGAGCAATATTTTGAGAAAATATGAAGGATTCAGGGTCTTGCTGAAACTGGGGAATCTTCATGAGATGATGAAATATAATTAATAAAATAGGGCATTGCAATGTATGGGACCGGACACGGCTAGGGCATGGCCGGCCAGCTAGCAAGCTCGGTCCCGCAGCACCTTTCCCAATTTTATGTATTTTCCCTGATGTGAAGGAAATACCATGAAACTGAGGAATTTCATGAGGTTAGGGAATTTCCATGAAATTATGGAAATAATAATAATAAAATAGGGAGTCATGAAGTGTGGGACTGGCTACGGCCAAGGCATGGCCGGCTGATGAGTGCCAAATATTGTATATATTTATCCCTTTTTGTTGGCATTTTAACTCATCTCTTGTGCATTAATTCTACATTTTATCCCATATTCTGTATTTTCATTGTTTTCAAGAATAAATATTTTTATTAATTAATTTTGCATTTTTAGGTAATAAATAAAGTTCGGATGAGTCGCGGAGCGAAAAGAGCGGAAAAGCAGTGAAAAGCCGGGAGAAATTACGCAAGGAAGCCGCGAAGAATGGTGCGCACAACCTCATTTTCTACACACAAAAGCGCCTCCTTTCTCAGCCATCAGATCAGTTCTCAGAAGCATCCGATGGTCGCTCCTTCATAGAGCATCAAAATCTGAAGTCTCTGCCAAGCACCACAGCGCTGAAATTCCAAGCCTTCAGATTAGATGGTAGTTGAATCCGACGGTCGCTCCCTTGCTGTTCATAGAAGTTTGATATCTCCGCCTAACACTACAACACCTAACTCCATCTGACGTCGTTGATTTTGTTAAAAAAATCCAGCGGTCGCTACAAGCTTCACTTCATCTCACCGTCCGATTGATCTTTCATCTCCCTATCCCACGGCTCAGCGTCGCAGATCATCAAACTCGATACACTCGCCTCACACCCTAGCGACCGAGCACCTACACCTCAAACAAACGCACCCTTCCCTTTCTCCATCGAACCATCTCCTCCATCACCCCCTCTGCAGAACCACCATACCCGTACCACCACCATGTCCGTCTCCATCACCACCACCTCACCCCAAATCACTCCACTATTTCTCCCCAACTCTACTTCTACCTAAATCATCACCATCACGTACCATCTCTTTAGCATCACTAATCTCTCAATTTCTCATCTCTCTGCCTGAAACCCTAGGTGAGAAATTGGGGATATAAGTGATGATTAAAGCATCAATTGGAGCTGAGAGGAACGAGAAGAAGCAGGAGAAGAGGGTCGACGAGATGGAGCGAGTATCTCATCAACAGTAGGTAAATCAATTTCACCAAACCCTAGTTCTACTGATTTTGGGGGAAAATTGGGGAAAACCCAAATGTAATGGGTATAAATTGTGTTATGTGAAGTGTGTGAGGAACTGTATACCTCTCTGGACTAGCCAGTAGAGAATTTGAGACAAATTTTTATGAACTTAAATTCAGTGCTTGTCAGTTAACAGTGGAGTATTGCATATGTTTTAGTTATTGATATGTTGCTGATTGTGTCTAATTTATATCATATGATGAATGTGAATGTTTTACATGGTTAGCATGAGCTAATCAGCTTCAGGCCAAGGCTCAGTGAAGCCTTGTGCACTGTCAAGTGTAAATGAGCTAGGATAGTTCTTCCCTGTATGTTTTGATTGTGCAAATGAGAGATGCCAATGCTCATAGAGCCTGTGATTGGCTGTACTGTAAGACAGCCAATGCTAGGGGTAGACTAGTGAGCAAGTTGGTGTTCTTCCATTCTAGTTGTATGCTTAGGATGAACATAAACCTAGAAACATGCACTTGATTAGGACACAAGGTGGATCATAGCCTTGGCTTACCACCAATTCCCTCTTAGTAACTTTACATTTTCAGTTCTGTTTGTTCCTGATCAGTATTTTTCAGTTACTTTTCTTGCCTTTCATTTTTTGCACTTTGGCTACTGTGCACTGAAGTCAGTGCACGAACTCACCCTGCCCTTGGCTGCCAAGCCTTGGTTATTTGCTGCTTTCTTGGCTGTTTCTTGCTGCTTTATCTTTCCAAGCCTTGGTTATGTCTGTTTTTCTTTACTTACCTTGTTTGTTGTATGCCATTACCTTGCCTGCCCTTAGCTCACTACACATTTTAGCTAGGAAAACTTCTTATATGCTCCTCTCCCTGTGGACAAACCCCTACTCCCTTTTATTACAAATCTTGACCTTGTATACTTGCAAGTGTTTTGTGTGCATCTAATCATCACACCAAGTTTTTGGCGCCGCTGCCGGGGAGCTGGCTGCCATATTTTTGAAGTTTTCATAGCTGTTGTGGCCTTGTTGTGCTTGCCTAGTTGTGTGTGTTCATTGCTATCTTGTTCACTTGCTAACTGCTGCTGGAGCTGTGCATTATTTGTTGTTGCAAAGCTGCTGCAAAGCCTGTGCTGCTTGCTGCTGTTGGAGCTGCTGCTGTTGGTGCTTTCTCTGCCAAGCTGTGCTGCTGTTTTTGCTGCAAAGCCAAGCCTGCGTTGCTGCTGGGCTGCTGCCAGCCTGCTGAAGCCAACTGGGCTGCCAACTGAAGCTGTCAACTGGGCTTGTGCCTCTGCTGCTGGGCTGCAACTGGCTGGCTGCTGGGCTTCGCTGCAGTCTGCTGGGCTCTGCTCCACCTGTTGCTGCTGGGCTTGGACGTGAGCTGCTTAGGACGATCCTAAAGCCCAACTGGGCTGTGCAACTAAAAGGGGACTAAAAGCCTATTTTTGGGCTTCCCTCCAAAAACAAGTAAGCCTAACCCATGAGTTAACCCACTTGGGCCTCATTTAAATTCAAATTCGGGCTTGTAATAATTAATTTAATTATTTATTTGGGATTGTAATAATTTTTATTTTCTTTTTCTTTTTTTTATATTTGGGACTGTAATTATTTTTTTGTTTTTTTATTTTTCTTTTATTTTTCTTTTTTCTTTTATGGGTTTGTTTAATTATTATTATTGTTTTTATTTTCTTTTATGAGTTGTGCTAATTTATGCTAGGTTTAGTTCAAAATTTTTTCCAAAGCCCAATTTTAAACCAAAAACAAAATCCCTTCTTTAAACCAAAACCCATTCAAAACCAAATCTTCATAACCCTTGTGGGCCAAATTGTTTCCGATTGCTCTGTCTGACCAACATGTTAGTTAAGGTACCTACTAGGACATGATTGTGACCTACAGAGACCAGACAAACAGACTTGTTAGAATTAACCCAGACGAACCTATCGAAATTCTAAGTTCTGAGGGAGACAGTCCAGATCAACCAGAAACAATGGGAGAACCCCGTACCCTCAAGGATTATATGTACCCAACTAGAGCCAGTCAACCTTCTTGTATTTGCTGCCCGAGGCTAATGGCCATTATGAGCTGAAATCAAGCACAATACAGATGCTTCCTATTTTTAGAGGTGTTGAGAATGAAAACCCGTACCACCACGTGAGAGAATTCGAGGAAATTTGTGGAACTCTGCGTTTCACTCAAATGACCGACGAAACCCTGAAGTTAAGGCTTTTTCCTTTCTCCCTGAAAGATAAGGCAAAGGCCTGGCTCTATGCTTTACAGCCTCAATCCATCATGACATGGGATGACCTCATAAAGGAGTTTTTCAAAAAGTTTTTCCCGAACCACAAGACTGCGACAATTCGTCAAAGTCTGAATAGCTTTGTGCAATTAGAAGGTGAGACCTTAGCTAGATACCTGGAGAGATTCAATGAATTATTGCTCCAATGTCCCCATCATGGTTTTGAAAAATGGAGACTTGTGCAAATTTTGTATGAAGGTCTAGATGTGTCCACCCGAACAACGGTTGAGTCGATGTGTAATGGTCTATTCGTAGATAAAACTGCTGACGCGTCTTGGGACTTCTTGATTGAAGTAGCTGAAAAGACGCAACAGTGGGAATCCATCCGTGAAACCAGAAAGACTACATCCGAAGCAAAGGCTTTTAGGATTGAAGCGGATTTTGAGGGAAGAGCAAACATGGCATCAATAGTTAGGAGATTAGAAGAGTTAGAACTACATAAAAATTCAAAACCTTCCACCACTACTCTCCGAGAACATGTCGCTTCGTCTGTTTGTGCTGCTTGTAACGACCCCAACCATCAATTCCAAAATTGTCCGATTTGCTTGCAGTCCAGGATCTAGGCTTGAACAGGCACATGCCATGTTTCAAAAACCAGAGCATAACCCTTATTCACAGACCTACAATCCAGGATGGAGAAACCACCCTAACTTTTCATGGTCAAAAGGACCCACTCAGGAGGACCATCTCAACCCAATCAGAGCTATCAAAACAATCAGGGATATCAGAACAATCAAGGTTATCAACACCCGAGAAACCCTCAACAACAATCAAACTCTCAACAACAATCATATCCTCACACAATACCGACAAGAGATTATCCACCCTAGAGGAAATGTTCCAGAGTTTGATGCAAAGTCAGAAAAATCTAGATCAAAAGATGGATCAAATATGTGAGAGAGAAAAGGGTAAACTTCCGAGCCAACCCCAACAAAATCCAAAGAGGATATTTCAAACAGGCACAACATCCTGCACTGAAACCTCACCTGATCAAATCCATGCCATTACCACCCTCCGAAGTGGTAAAGTCATCGAGAACAACGTGGGCGAACCTAATGATCTGATACAAATTCCACGCTGTCTCCACAACCCCAGAAAACCAAAGAATCTGAGCAAGTTGGAAAATCTGACAATTCTACTGCTGTGAATGTCCCTTTGCCAACTCATCTTCCTGTTGCCCCATTTCCTCAAAGATTGATCTATCAACAGAAAAGTACCCATTACAATGAGATGTTAGATCTGTTCAAGAGAGTCAACATCAACATTCCTTTTCTTGAAGCAATCAAGCAAATCCCTGCTTATGCCAAATTCCTCAAAGACTTGTGTACTCAAAAGCGCAAGCTCAATGTGCAAAAACGTGCTTTCTTAGCTGAGCAGGTGAGTTCCATCATTCTGAACAAAACTCCACCCAAGTTTAGGGATCCAGGATGTCCAACAATTTCTTGCACTATAGGAGAACACACGGTCAATAAAGCGTTATTAGACCTAGGTGCAAGTGTTAACCTACTGCCATATTCTGTTTATGAGCAGTTAGGTCTTGGGGAGTTGAAACCAACATCTATCACTCTACAACTGGCAGACCGATCTGTCAAGATTCCTCGTGGAGTGGTCGAAGACGTTTTGATCAAGGTTGACAAATTCTATTTTCCCGTAGACTTCATTGTCTTAGACACTCAACCTGTACAAAACCCAGACTGTCACATTCCTGTCATCTTAGGACGTCCTTTCTTGGCTACGTCCAACGCGATCATAATTGTCGGAATGGAGTGTTAAAACTGTCTTTTGGTAACATGACGGTAGAATTGAATGTGTTCGATATTAGTCAACAACCTGTGAATCTTGATGATGATGATGTGCATGAAGTTAATATGATTGAAGGATTAATGCAAGATTCGTTGACTAACATTCTATCCGTCGACCCCTTTCAAGCATGTATGGAGAACTTTAACCCTGATTCCTATGATGATGCATACTGTAGTGACGTCCTATCTCTGCTCGAATCTGTACCTCAAATGGACGTCACTGAAAGGAAATATGAAGTGGAACCACCCTACTCTCTGATTCCAAGCTTATTCCATCCATTGTTGAGCCACCCAAGCTTGAATTGAAAACATTGCCTAGTACGTTGAAGTACGCATTCCTAGGTTCTTCTGATACTTTACCTGTCATTATTTCATCATGTTTAGACACGGAACAGGAAAGTAAGCTTTTAGAAGTACTTAAGGAACACAAAGAGGCCTTAGGATGGACCATCTCAGATCTCAAAGGAATTAGTCCCACCATTTGCATGCACCACATTAACCTTGAAGAGAATGCCAAACCATCGAGGGAAATGCAAAGGAGACTTAATCCTAACATGAGAGATGTAGTCAAAGGAGAGATCCTGAAACTACTTGATGCGGGTATCATATACCCAATTCCCGATAGCAAATGGGTTAGTCCCATTCAAGTTGTGCCTAAGAAGTCAGGCATTACTGTAGTTCAGAACGACAAGAATGAATTAGTCCCTACTCGTACAACCACAGGATGGCGAGTATGCATCGACTACAGGAAGTTGAACACAGTAACAAGGAAGGATCACTTCCCGCTCCCTTTCATTGACCAAATGCTAGAACGTGTGTCTGGACACAGTCACTACTGTTTTCTAGATGGCTTTTCCGGTTATAACCAAATTCACATTGCTCCGGAAGATCAGGAAAAAACTACATTCACGTGTCCATTTGGGACGTTTGCTTATAGACGTATGCCCTTCGGGTTGTGTAATGCACCTGCTACTTTTCAGCGTTGCATGATGAGCATTTTTTCTGACATGATAGATAGTTTTCTCGAGATCTTTATGGATGATTTCTCTGTTTTTGGTTCCTCGTTTGACGAATGTTTGAAGCATCTTGCCCTCGTGATATCCAGATGTAAAGAAAAGAACCTTGTTCTAAATTGGGAAAAATGCCATTTTATGGTGAATTCAGGAATAGTTCTAGGACACATCATCTCAGAAAAAGGAATTGAAGTGGATAAAGCTAAAGTTGACCTCATTCAACATCTACCACAACCTTGCTCTGTGAAGGAGATCAGATCATTTCTAGGTCATGCTGGTTTTTACCGGCGATTCATCAAAGATTTCAGCAAAATCTCCAGACCTCTGTGCAGTCTTCTCTCCAAAGATGTTGCCTTCAATTTCGATGCTGCTGTGTGAAGGCATGGGAGGAATTAAAAACCCTTCTCACCACCGCTCCTATAGTCCGACCACCCGATTGGAAGCTTCCGTTCGAACTTATGTGTGATGCCTCTGATTATGTTGGTGCTGTTTTAGGACAGCGAGTTGATAGACTACCATATGTGATATACTATGCTAGCAAAACCCTTAATGATGCCCAACTCAATTATTCAACTACCGAGAAGGAATTGCTTGCCGTCGTTTTCGCATTAGACAAGTTTAGATCTTATCTGATAGGGTCTAAGATCATCATATACACAGACCATGCGGCTTTGAAGTATCTTCTTTCCAAGAAGGATGCTAAAGCTCGCCTTATTCGATGGATACTCTTATTACAGGAATTCGATCTCGAAATCCGTGATAAGAAAGGTTGTGAGAATGTGGTTGCTGATCATTTGTCTAGATTAACTTTAGAGTCTATTGATGAATTGAGCTGATTAGAGAATCATTCCCAGATGAACAGCTGATGTCTATCTCAGACCTTCCTTGGTTTGCTGATATTGTTAACTACCTCGCTACAGGTAGGATGCCCTCACGTTGGTCGAGACAAGACCGCTCTAAATTCCTGGCTGAAGTCAAACATTTCCTTTGGGATGACCCATATTTGTTTAAGTACTCCAGACCAAATCATTAGGAGATGTGTCCCCAACACTGAACAGAAAGATGTGATATCTTTCTGTCATGACCAAGCATGTGGAGGCCATTTCAGTGCCAAGAAAACCGCTGCAAAGATCTTGCAGTGTGGATTCTATTGGCCATCATTGTTCAAGGATTGCCATGATTATTGTGTTGCTTGTGAACGCTGTCAAAAGCTAGGAAGCATTTCGAGGAGAAACATGATGCCATTGAACCCCATTTTGATTGTGGAGATTTTTGATGTTTGGGGGATAGACTTCATGGGTCCATTTCCCATGTCTGACAGCAAGTTGTACATCCTAGTCGCAGTTGATTACGTTTCTAAGTGGGTAGAAGCCATAGCAACCAGAACAAATGACCACAAGGTGGTACTTTCATTTCTAAAGGAAACATATTTCACGTTTTGGTACCCCTAGAGCTATCATCAGTGACGGCGGTTCACATTTTCGTAACAAGTACTTTGAGTCTTTAGTACGCAAGTATGGCATAACTCACAAGGTTGCTACTCCGTACCACCCTCAGACTAGTGGACAAGTGGAAGTGTCTAATAGGGAAATTAAGCACATTCTGGAGAAGACGGTCAACCCGTCCAGGAAAGATTGGTCATTGAGATTGAATGATGCTTTGTGGGCCTATAGAACAGCTTATAAGACACCAATTGGCATGTCCCCCTATCGTCTAGTGTATGGAAAGCCGTGCCATCTACCTGTGGAATTAGAACATCGTGCCTACTGGGCAATCAAAGAGCTGAACTTCTCTCTGGACGAAGCTGGAATTCAAAGGAAACTTCAACTCAACGAGTTGGAAGAATTGAGAAATGAGGCTTATGACAGTGCCAAGCTGTACAAGCAGAAGATGAAGATGTTTCATGACAAGCGTATTCTACGCAAATCCTTCACTCCTGGTCAGAAAGTCTTGCTGTATGACTCCCGATTACATCTTTTTCCAGGAAAACTGCGTTCCAGATGGAAGGGTCCGTACCTAGTACGCACAGTTTTTCCTCATGGAGCTGTAGAGCTGGAGGATGTCTCCAACAAGAACGTTTTCAAAGTCAACGGGCAGAGATTAAAGCCATTCCTTGAGCCATTTCCACCCGACATTGAAACAACCAACCTGGAGGACCCAGTCTATGTGGACTAAACTGGTCCACTCTTTCCCTAAATAACCAAAAAGTTTTCCAAATCTTTCCCTAAAAACCAAAATTTTTCGTTTTCCCATCAAAACCAAATGTTTCCCAACAAAACCAAATTTTTTCCAAAAAGTCCAATCCCATTAAAAACCAAATTTTCTTGTAGATAATGTGTTAGTTAAATTTCCTTTTGTATATTTTGTGCTCATCCATTGTGACTCCTAATATGATGGATTTTTGCCTTGAATAACGGAGTTTTAATCGAGCTGCCGCCGTACAATCGGGTATTCTCTCTCCTTTTACTCTACTCAGCATGTTCCTCTTCATATATTGTTTTATAATTCTTTCCATATTTTGAAACATTGAGGACAATGTTTAGTTTAGGTTTGGGGGTATAGAGTAGATACCATGATAATTGCCATAATTGAAAACGAACTCCTTCTTCTTTTGAAAAAAAAAAATTGAAAAAAAATTCAAAAAAATTAAAAAATGAAAAATCATAAAAATGGAGCTCATTTACCTTGAAATGT
Source organism: Papaver somniferum (assembly GCF_003573695.1). NCBI lineage: Eukaryota > Viridiplantae > Streptophyta > Magnoliopsida > Ranunculales > Papaveraceae > Papaver > Papaver somniferum. The sequence goes on from NC_039363.1 coordinate 114,092,156, forward strand.
TGACTCTTGTGCAAATATGTATTTATTAGGAGTCTTAGTCTAGATATTTAGGCACCCTGATTCTAGCACAATTCACATAGTGATAAGAAATTTGCACGCGCACGATCTACCAATACATGTATGGCCTCGATCTTCAAGGTGTTTGATAGGAAGTTACGATTGCCAATCACTTTAGAATACTGAACGAAACTTGACTAGCTTGTTCTTTGGTTGGTTGGGATAGAAGGTGGAGGTTACATTAAGAAAGACAACCATCGAATTTAACTGGGTGCATCAAAAAGGGCTACCTCTTGCAAAGTGTCATGTAATTTTGTTTCCTTTTGTATATGTATCAAAAGTGTTTCCTTATAAAAAAAAAAAAAAAAATCAAGTATTTATCAATTCCATCTCTCTTGTTCCAAAAATAAAAAGAATAGTCAATGTAAATAAGAGTCATGTAAAGAGTCATTTTGTTGTTTTATTGTAATAAGCAAGGAGGGTGTATGCCATTGATGTACAACGCGAGTAATTGTGAAATACCTCCAACTCATTCACAATTCTCGTAAAGTCCGGACAGCTAGCTAGATTTCGACCTCAGTTCTTAGCCTGAGAAACTATCTCTTGGTGATTAGTAGTCATAACTTCAGATCTTTCTTTACACATGTGTAGATACACTTTACACTCTTATCACATGTCTTTTTTGTTATCAGTGCTAGGATTGTGCCTTCGATAGCTAGATTGACATCTCCATTTTGCTGTGAGCTTAAACTGTTTTGCACATGTCACATTTGATGGAATCTGAGCTTATATTTTGACCTAGAACTTTGTAGGTACGTTCTAAGCAAACCTTCACGAGACTTCAACTCGTCCACTAGGGACACTTAGTGGTTTAAAAGGCTTAGTGCATACGCTAAATGCATTCGAGAGACCAGCGACAGTGGTATAGTTAGGATTTCCTTAGTTTTGTTTTACTTGAGGACAAGTAAAATTCAGGTTTGGGGGTATTTGATGAGTGCCAAATTTGTATATATTTATCCCTTTTTGTTGGCATTTAACTCATCTTTTGTGCATTAATTCTACATTTTATCCCATATTCTGTATTTTCATGTTTTCAAGAATAAATATTTTTATTAATTAATTTTGCATTTGTAGGTAATAAATAAAGTTCGGATGAGTCGCGGAGCGAAAAGAGCGGAAAAGCAGTGAAAAGCCGGGAGAAATTACGCAAGGAAGCCGCGAAGAATGGTGCGCACAACCTCATTTCTACACACAAAAGCGCCTCCTTTCTCAGCCATCAGATCAGTTTCTCAGAAGCATCCGATGGTCGCTCCTTCATAGAGCATCAAAATCTGAAGTCTCTGCCAAGCACCCCAGCGCTGAAATTCCAAGCCTTCAGATAGATGGTAGTTGAATCCGACGGTCGCTCCCTTGCTGTTCATAGAAGTTTGATATCTCCGCCTAACACTACAACACCTAACTCCATCTGGCGTCGTTGATTTGTTGTATTATATAATCCAGCGGTCGCTACAAGCTTCACTTCATCTCACCGTCCGATTGATCTTTCATCTATCCCATCGGCTCAGCGTCGCAGATCATCAAACTCGATACACTCGCCTCACACCCTAGCGACCGAGCACCTACACCTCAAACAAACGCACCCTTCCCTTTTCCCATCGAACCATCTCCTCCATCACCCCCTCTGCAGAACCACCATACTCCGTACCACCACCATGTCCGTCTCCATCATCACCACCTCACCCCAAATCACTCCACTATTTTCTCCCCACTCTACTCTACCTAAGCCCATCATCACCATCACGTACCATCTCTTTAGCATCACTAATTTCTCCAATTTCTCATCTCTCTGCTCACTGAAACCCTAGGTGAGAAATTGGGGATATAAGTGATGATTAAAGCAACAATTGAAGCATGAGAGGACGAGAAGAAGCAGGAGAAGAGTGGGTCGACGAGATGGAGCGAGTATCTCATCAACATAGGTAAATCAATTTCACCAAACCCTAGTTCTACTGATTTTGGGGAAAATTGGGGAAAACCCTAAATGTGTAATTGGGTATAAATTAGTAGTATGTGGAGTGTGTGAAGGACACTGTATACCTCTCTGGACTAGCCAGTAGAGAATTTGAGACAATTTTTATGAACTTAAAATTTCAGTGCTTGTCAGTTAACAGTGGATATTGCATATGTTTTAGTTATTTGATATGTTGCTGATTGTGTCTAATTTATATCATATGATGAATGTGAATGTTTTATACATGGTTAGCATGAGCTAATCAGCTTCAGGCCAAGGCTCAGTGAAGCCTTGTGCACTGTCAAGTGTAAATGAGCTAGGATAGTTCTTCCCTGTATGTTTTTGATTGTGCAAATGAGAGATGCCAATGCTCATAGAGCCTGTGATTGGCTGTACTGTCAAAAGACAGCCAATGCTAGGGGTAGACTAGTGAGCAAGTTGGTGTTCTTCCATTTCTAGTTGTATGCTTAGGAATGAACATAACCTAGAAACATGCCACTTGATTAGGACACAAGGTGGATCATAAGCCTTGGCTTACCCACCAATTCCCTCTTAGTAATTTACATTTTCAGTTCTAAGTTTGCTTCCTGATCAGTCATTTTCTTCAGTTACTTTTCTTGCCTTTCATTTTCTTGCACTTTGTAGCTACTGTGCACTGAAGTCAGTGCACTGAACTCACCCTGCCCTTGGCTGCCAAGCCTTGGTTATTTGCTGCTTTTCTTGGCTGTTTCTTTGCTGCTTTATCTTCCAAGCCTTGGTTATTGTCTGTTTTTCTTTACTTACCTTGCATTCTTGTCTGTATGCCATTTACCTTGCCTGCCCTTAGCTCACTACACACTTTAGCTAGGAAAACTTCTTATATGCTCCTCTCCCTGTGGACAAACCCCTACTCACCCTTTTATTACAAATCTTGACCTTGTATACTTGCAAGTGTTTCTGTGTGCTTTCTAATCATCACACCACCGGCCGGCCAAGGAGCCAAGTTCCAAGACAATTTTCCTAATTTTATAATATTTTTCATGATTTTAGGGAAATATCATAAAACCAAGGAGTTTTTTGAAACCATGGAATTTGTTGAAATCAAGGAGTTTCCATGAGATGAGGGAAACATAAAAAATAATAATAATAAAATAAGGGGTGTGTGGGACCGGCTAGGGCATGACCGGCCGGCTAGGGCCCGGTCCCATGAGTTTCCCTAATTTTATATTATTTTTCATGACTTGAAGGAAATTTCATGAATTTAAGGAGTTTTCATGAAACGAAGGATATTTGCTCAAATGAAGAGATTTTCATGAGATCAAGGAAACTAATAAAAATATGATAAAATATAAAATTGGGCGTAGGACTGGTCACGGCACGACCGGACGGCCGGTGGGCCCAGTCCCCTTGCGCCTCAATTAATATTTTATTATTTGTTATTTTCTTCCTATTTTGCATAGGTTCATCGTTCCTTCGTGTTTTGTAATGCTCGTTCGTGCATTCAGGTGCTCGTTTGTGCATTATTGTTGAGTACACTTGCACCATTTTGGTCGGGGCTCAGATGCATGTACATTGAATATTTATCGCTAACCCGTGGAATTCTGCTAGGAAGAACCACAAATTGAAATGACGAAATATTACGAAGAATCGTAGAATATTGCTGAATATTCAGTTAACGATTAGAGATAATTAATTGATGGCTCTATACTAGCAGGCATGCTGTCTAGTAGCATTAATTATCTGAGAATTGAGACTCATGAGATTGTTGAAACGTCATATTTCCTTTATATAGTCAGGGAAAACCTTGTTTCATCCTGAAGACGTTATTGCTCTATACTAGCAGGCAAGCTTTCTAGGAGCCGTCCAATCTTTCGATTATATATAGAAGTAATTATTGAAATTGCTCAGTATTCATGAGATGTGCCGTTGCCTCAGCTGAGAGACTACACATATACATATACTCTGAGAGACAGTATTCTCAGTCAGAGATTTCATGGCACGAGCTTTCATGCTTCAATGAGAGACATGAGCCTCAATATCATCTGATTGCTGGATCAGGAGCATGTATAATTATGGTTTTACGATTTTAACCCTTGTCGAAAATACACCATCTACAATTCCTTAATAGCTAAAGGAAACAATCCCGGAACGCAATAAATTGAGAATCTTTTGATTAAGGTTTTTAGTTTTATATGCTTTTAATTTCCAGCAATTAAATGCATATCTTTAGAAAATAAAAATTGGTAATGTGCATTTACTAATTGGAGATTTTCTACTGAGATTTTGGTCACTATTTGGACAGAGCATTTCCAGGAATTATGAAAACCGGATTTGGAAATATATTGCATAGCTTGAGAATATATTCGGTTTTGGAAATTCCTTGGTATCCAAACTTCCTTGGTCTATAAATATTGAAGTTTGCATTTCGAGCAAACTAATCCTCAGAGCCAGCAAAACTACCTAGTTGTGTTGTTACTGGTGGAGCCGTCTATTCGGAGAGGAAAGTACCCTAATTAGGAGAAATCTCTTATGACCTCTCATTTTGAAGACTTCTTTGGGATTGGGAAGCTCTAAGAGTACCGTTGGTGGGAAACTAGATAATTGAAGTTTATTATTAGTTTTCGATTGATTTGGTTGACTAACGGTGGTTGAAATTTGATTGCACCTAGTTTATTTATGCTTGAGAATCTTCTCTTCTGATATAAAATTTACTCAAACTAGATCGAAGTTTCGACGGGTATCTTTAGACTGTTTGTAGATCTAAAGACGTCTTATGATAATCCATTGTTAACATACTTTGTTCTGTGTGTGATTGATCACAAGAGATTCAAGTTGATTTTGTGCAGGTGTTTATTGAAGATCTATGAATATTTGAAGACAAAGAAGATTTCTTATTTGAGTTCATAATCTTTGGTGTGCACAAAACCTGATCGGATGGGGATCCAACTATAATCGGTTTATGTTTGTGATAATCTTGATTGATTAGTTGAGTAGATCGGCATCAATATATTGTCTTTGCGACTAAGATTTTTGATTGCAAAATCTAGACCCAACTACTTCGGTAGTTGTTAAATAGATAGATCTAAGAACCTGACAAAGGAGTTTATTGGGATAAACGGAAGAGCCTTTTGTCAAACTCATATCACTTGTTTGAAAAGAGTTGGTACCAAACAGATTTGTTGTTCCTTTACTGTTTGGAATACGAATCAAAGGAATTGTTCCAAGTGCGTGACCTTTTACAAGTTGGAGATGCAGGGATACAGATGGAACTAGGTGAACTATAGGTTTAGTTTATTGGTTTCAACTATATGAAGTTGGTTTAGATTTTGTATAGCAGCTTTGTGACGGACCAGAAAATTACGCCTTTGGCGTGTTTCCCCATAGGCCGTAACTTCCCCGATGCGCCATGATGATGCTAGATTCCAGGGCTTTAAAGCTAGGAAAATGCACGTCCATTAGCCCTTGCAAGCATGCTCTTGGAGCATGATGCATCTAACTTAGCTTCCACACCGTTCCAAACTTACCCTTGTCCGCTAAAGGGTGTAAGGCCATTAGGCCAATGCATTCTTGCATGCATGTATGGCTTTGCCTCAAAGTAGGGAATTCATCACTGAATTTCCTATCTAGATGAGCAACCGTCACACTGTCGAGTCTTTTCCAGGCATAAAGCATATGCTTTGCACTTAGGCATAGGCCGCTATAAGCCTTTTCCATTCCATACCTTACCTCGCTTACCAACTCTACGTAGCTTGATAAGAAGTATGAGCATCCACTTGCTGGCATGCAACTAAGCCTCATCAAGCATGTCCGCAATCATCTCTTGCGTCGAGCTACCGAGCTTAGATGGTATGAGGGGCCAACGTGTTGGACCGGAAATGCTGCAACTCATTTCGGCTGCCTATGTACCCTTCCCTACTCTAAAGGGATCAATCACAGATCATAGTTCACCCTCAAAGGGACAAGAAACTTATGCCAACTCGTTTACAAGGATGTAGCCTCGCAAAAATGGTAATGGCCTGGTCCATATAGGCCGTTCCGTCAAGACGCACAATGATTATGCATCATCGGGTCCGCAATATGGCATAGTGATGCCTAAGCATCAAATGCACTCTTCGCAAGGCTACACAACTATAAATGATCTTTAGGCATCATTTATACTCCTTTGGCTAAGCTATGAAGCTTACTTGGTACATAGTCCGCATACGCATGTTCAACCAAGTACCCCTCCTTATATACGTCTTAATGGAATTTCTACAAGTATGTAAAAGGGGACCAAAATGACATGCCTGCTTCACTGTTCATCACAATTATTGTGCATCACCCATTCCTTTGCTCGCGCTAACTGTTGCACAATGATTGTACAACACTGGTTCTAGCTATCGCATAATGATTGCGTGACATTCTCTCTGGTGTATTGCGTAATGATTGTGCAATACTCCCTGGGCCAGCCCTCTCTGGCCTGATGCACAGTGATTGTGCAGTATTGGTTTTAAGACAATAGCCTTCATAATGCGCAATTATTACGCTGCAAGCTCAAGGCCACTTACCCAACTGGGCTAATGCATCAAGATGATGCAAGATTGGACTTTTGCCAATATGCCTACGCAATGTGCCTTACTTGGCACCAAATATTGGCCCTTGGCCAAACACATCTTACTATGCAAATAAGCTTTGGATGAAGCTTCATCTCGGTCCATGACACATCTTTTAGCATGCGCCATACTAGAAACACGGGGTGTTACAGGCTTAATCCTGAGAGTATTCAATTCTGGACAAGGTCCCGGGATTTTTCTGCATTTGCGGTTTCCTCGTTAACAAAAGCTTGTTGTATCTTTTACTTTTCTATTTCCGCAATTATAATTATTTGATTATAATTAGAAGTAAAATACACAAACGTTAATTCCTATTTACTTGATAGCAATCCTATTGTGTTTGGTTAAGTCCGAACCTATTATCAAGTAATCATACTTCGTTGTTGTATTTTCTCAATCTTGTATCCATATTCAATCACACAAGTTATCTTGTTGTCGTATTGTCTCGATCTCGTATCCATAGACGATCATACGAAGTGTGAACCAATTAGTTGTATTATCTCGACTCAGTCCATAGACAATCACTTTCGGAGAAAGGACTTATAGGTGGAAAAGTTTTAGATTGAGGTATATTTGGGTACCCTCGTCTTTTCAATTGGTATTAGAGCATGCAAACACGAAAAGATCTAACAATCTGTGTTTGGTGCGATCCAACCTATAAGAAATTGAATCCATGTATGATTCAGTTAATGTAGAGCAAGAAGATGATATATCTCGGAAAGGATGTTTGTTTTCAAAACCTGATAAACAGCTCAGCACTGTTAGTTCACTAGTGGAACACAACTCAGGAAATATTAACCATGATGAGTTAATGAGAAAACAAATACTTGAGACACACAAGTCAGATTCAGATGACAGTGATGGGATTAAATTTTTCATAAAGCTTGCAGGAAAAATATGAGTTAAAAGATAATATATATTATCCATCTGTCGAGAAGATCGTCAGAGAATCTTTGATTCATGAAGATGCTGAATCTAATGTACTTGACTTTGTTCAATCCAAAAGGGATATGTTAGTTAAAAAAAGGATATATGATTCTAATCTCCATAATTTCTTAAATAATATACAATATTGTGATTCTAATAGTCTAACCACTTACAAGAATCAAAATAGATGTGCTTTAAGGGGTAATCATATGACTAGTATCCGGTCAAGACCTTCTGTCATTTATTATGACAATGATTATCTCTCAGACAGGGGAAAGGATCAGCTCATGTATACAAAAACAAATGATTTCAGATCATGTTGTTTTGTTATCGATCAACAGTCTAAAACCGAATCCATGAAACAATAATCCCATCAAATGATGTTGTCATATTCCAAGAAATTCCTGGGTTGATATAAGAGTTCTGATTATTTCACAACTCAAAAGACTTCAAGTCACGCTAATGATCTTGTTTATCAAACTGATCATTCTGTTAAAACAGATCACTCCAGTTGTGACATAGTAAAAGAAGTTTATTCTTGGAATAATCCCAAAAGGGAAGATATTCGAAAATATCATGATGGATCATGTTCCACAAATTCTGAGCTATCACAAGCTCACTTCAACAACTGATGTTGATGTTCGGAATTTCCCTAGATGTGCTCAATTCAAATAAATGAGAAGTTCTTAAAATGAGCACAAGAACGTGAAGGAAGCATAATATTTCATAAACATCTAAAAGTGTTTTTCTATGCTTGGAATATTTTTCTTTTTGAAAATACTTTAAATCTATGGAAAGTCTATGAGAAAATTTGAGGAAAATAGTTTCAGATACTCTCAATCATACTAATTCGGAAAATTTCTTATGTTGTTTCCGAAAGTGTATATTTTCACAAATAATATACCTTGATTAGGTATCTCAATCTTGGAAACCAAGCTTGATCTGTTATATAAACCATCTAGGACCGATACTTCCCTCTATGTTTTATCTGCGGTCAAGGATGGGTGAAAATATTATTGACGTTGAATCTCAACTACGAAAACTTGAAACCTTTCAAGTTGAGCTCAAATGTTATTTCTCAAAAGAACATAAAAAGAATCATATATCTTTTGAACTGGTGCTTATGCTGATGGGAGATTTTGAAGTTGCTCGTGATCTAATGAAAACTGCAGTTATGAATGAAAAACTGCTCGAATCAACTCTTTTGAATTTGATCGTTGAGGTGAACCTCTTGAAGAGAAGATTCAATTTTCTAAAAGAAAAGAGAAGACAAATGAACCTGATTTCTGAAGAATCTTCAGTAAACAATAAGAGCACCGTTAGAGGTTAAGATACATGTTGTAATTCTTAATCAAGAGAATAGACATCAGTTTTGATTTCTTTCAGTAATTTTATAAGGTTTATTTTGAATAAAACTATCTATTATTATGAATAAAATTATTATTTTATAACTTTTCTTGTGATAGTTTTTCGATTATATAGCTTGTGCTTGAATGCTTTATATTATTGTTATGTATGTTATGGGATGGGATGTTTGATTTCGGTTTTCATAACCTTAATACTCGATCTCATATGGTGCGAACCCTTATGGTTTGGGTGACTTTTTAGTTTAGCAGGAGCAAGTTCTAGCCCATGTTGGTAGGCTTTATCAAAGGATCATAAGGGGTTCCGATTGAAATTAATATGTGAAAAAGTCACAATATGTTGAATCATTTGGTTTAGCATAAAAGTATATGTGTTTCGGGGTTTCAACTTTTGCATTGCATTAGTTAAAACCGGTTTTCAACCTTTCTCTAGTAAAGGTTGGTCCTTGTTGTTGTTCTTTTATTTTGGCGAGAGGATGACAACACAACGGGAGAGAGTTCTAATGTGAACTTGCGCTTAATGACATATCTTAAGGGGAGAAGAGGATGCGTAACTTGAGGTAACGAATTTGTTAATTAACCATTTTCCTATTTAAGAAAAGCCTGATTTTATTGCATATATTTATTGCTTTTGCTTAACAAAATTTCAGTACAATTGATGTTTATTCAATTATTTGTGTATGGATATATGTGTGATTCAATTGTTTCCGGTTAATAAAAACTATTGTTATCTTTCTTTATGGTTTGGTATCAATTGTTTAGGCTTACAAAATTTCGGTGCAATTGCGGCATTATAATGTCTATGTTTGTTTCAATTGCTTCCGGTTGAGGTAAATAATTATGCAAGTTGATTTATTTGGTTTGTATGAATTGTTTATGGCTTAAAAAAAAGGTTTGGGGGTCAATTGTTTAGTCCAATTCGATTCTGGATAAAAGAAACTAAGTTATTTCTGATCTTAGTTAGACTTATCAAAGTGGAGGTTTCGGTTATTCAAGTCAAATCGAATGCCTTAACAAGAAATGTTAGTTAACTAACCTAGTACTTGTCTTGTTTAAAAGTGAAAGGTCTAAGTTATTATTTGAATCATTAGAGCCTGATGAGAAAAATAGAGTTAATTATGATCTTTATTTTGGTCTTATCGAACAAGTGATTGTATTTGTACAATCGATTTAGCAAAAGAACTAAGGTGCTTATTCAATTTTTGGTTTGCTAAACTATTAGGGAAAATTGCTTTGGGAAATTGTTTCCTTGGTAACATATCAAAACAAAATTACTTTGTAGTTTCAGTTTTGATATTGGTTATCTAAAATGGTGTGTGGAACCCTCGTGCTTAAGTCTTATAGGTTGCAAGTCTTTTGAGATTTGTAAGATCCTTGCGGTTTGTCATTTATTTGCTCGTACCTTTGTCATTTTGTGACAAAAAGGGGGAGAAATATATGGAGTAAACAAGTGATTTGGTATCACTAAGGAAAGGACAATGGTGCTTAAATGTTATATCTAACGAAAGAGTAAAGCACAGACTAAGGGGGAGTAACATATCATATTGATACTTGTAGTTATATGGACTACAAAGGGAATAACAAAGAAGTGCGGATTGAAAATCTACCTATCTTACCTTTAGGGGGAGTATTATCTTTGTTATTATAATGTCAACAACGACATTTATGGATTGAATGTATACAGGTTATTGTGTTGTTGAACTTGGAATCAAGCGTATGTGTAATGAATTCTTGTAATTTGTTTATCCATATGATGTAAGAGTTTTGTCACTAAAATTGACAGAGAGGGAGATGGTTAGGGCATTGCTTGGTTGAACCCACCAAGCGTTGGTATGTCAACTTTGGTTGTCATATTTTAGTAAATCAAAACTCATTTAAAGAGTTGCTTGTTTATTTAATAGAGTCAACTTCGTATAGGTTAGCTAAAAAGTTACTAGGATATGAGACTTACATGTATTACATGAAGACTTGAAGAATGTGAAGAAATAAAGATCTACAAACGACGACATCATCCTTCCACTTGAGGTTAGTAATATTTGACTTGAACTGTTTCATTTCTAACATATATTTCAAGTCGTGCATATTTAAAACATAACTACGAAGCTGTGAATGATTATACTCTGATTAGACATAGTATTAAGGAATTACAATATGAAGTATAACGTCTATCTTTTGAACTTCGTATATAAGACATCGACATAATCGTATGAATGCTATTGTGATTAAGTGTATGGGTATGGGTGAAGTTTCTCCTAAGAAACAATGTTTTACATTCGTTTAAAGGAAGTACAAATCATAAACTTGTTTTATGAATCGAAAGGGAAATCACTAGGCTTATTGGTATTGTTATTCATTGCAAATCTTTGGATTACCAATATGTGTGTTTAGTATAACCGCTCATAACTTGTTTATATATCTTGGTATAACTATTCACAATGCCTGACTTTTGTATTCATATGACTTGTATTAGTGAAAACGATCTTAAGTAATCACCTGAGATGGTATGATCGATATTTATAATTGGTGTGACCATTCCTAGTCATTGGGTAACTGATCCTAGAACTTGGTTCGGACTAATCACAAGATGTGTAATCGATCCTTGTAGTAGGTTAACAAGTTTTAGTAATTGGTGTGACCGATCCTATAACTTGTGCAACTGAATACAAGTTTATACCATATATATGTGGTAACCGATCCTAGTACCTAGTCAACCAAATTTTGGTAACTAGTGTGATCGATCCTAGTACCCACATGGAGGTAGAACCGAAACTTGTTTTGGTAAAACCGTTAAACCCATGAATGGTGATTGAATGTTTTTGATCAATCACATAGTTCTTGGAAACCAAATGAACCACTTCTAAACTTGTTTGGAAGTGTGGAAAATCTGTTCCAATATTGTAAATATGAAAAAGGATTTACAAAGTAAAGATGTCGACATACTTTGAACATATGCAGTAACTCTTATCTTTTATTGTTCAAATATATTCCTTAATAGCTAAAGGAAAGAATCCCGGATCGAAATAAATTGAAAATATTTTAATTAAGGTTTTTAGTTTTATATGCTTTTAATTTCCAGCAATTAAATGCATATCTTAAAAAAAAAAAAATCGGTAATGTGCATTTACTAATTGGAGATTTTCTATTGAGATTTCGGTCAATATTTGGACAGAGCATTTCCAGGAATTATGAAAACCGAATTTGGAAATATATTGTATATCTTGAGAATATTTTCGGTTTTGGAAATTCCTTGGCGTCCAGACTTCCTTGGTCTATAAATATTTAATTTTTCATTTCGTGCAAACTAATCCTCAGAGCCAGCAAAACTACATAGTTGTGTTGTTACTGGTGGAGCCGGCTATTCGGAGAGGAAAGTACCCTAATTAGGCGAAATCTCTTACGACCGCTCGTTTTAAACTTCTTTGGGATTGGGAAGCTCTACGAGTACCGTTGGTGGGAAACTAGATAATTGCAGTTTATTATTAGTTTTAGATTGATTTGATTGACTAACTGTGGTTGAACTTTGATTGCACCTAGTTTGTTTGTGCTTGAGAATCTTCTCTTCTGATATAAGATTCACTCAAACTAGATCGAAGTTTCGACGGGGATCTTTAGACTATTTGTATATCTAAATACGTCTTGTGATAATCCATTGTTAACAGACTCCCTTCTGTGTGTGATTGATCACAAGAGATTCAAGTTGATTGTGTGCAGGTGTTTATTGAAGATCTAAGAAGATTTGAAGACAAAGAAGATTTCTTATTTGAGTTCATAATCTTTGGTGTGCACAAAACTTGATCGGTTGGGGATCCAACTATAATTGGTTTATCTTTGTGATAATATTGATTGATTAGTTGAGTAGATCGGCATCAATATATTGTCTTTGTGACTAAGAGTATTGATTGCAAAATCTAGACACAACTACTTTGGTAGTTGTTAAATAGATAGATCTAAGAACCTGACAAAGGAGTTTATTGGGATAAACGGAAGAGCCTTTTGTAAAACTCAAATCACTTGTTTGAAAATAGTTGGTACCGAACAGATTTGTTGTTCCTTTACTATTTGGAATACGAACCAAAGGAATTGTTCTAAGTGCGTGACTTATTACAAGTTGGAGGCGCAGGGATACAGACGAAACTAGGTGAACTATAAGTTTAGTTGCTTGGTCTGAACTATACAAAGTTGGTTTATAGTTTGTATAGCGGCTTAATCCTGAGAGTATTCAATTGTGGATAAGGTCCCGGGTTTTTTATGCATTTGCAGTTTCCTTGTTAACAAAATCTTGATGTGTCTTTTACTTTTCTATTTCCGTAATTATAATTGTTTTATTATAATTAGAAGTAAAATACACAAACGTTAATTCATATTTACTTGATAGCAATCCTATTGTGTTTGGTTAAGTCCGAACCTATTATCAAGTAATCGTACTTCATTGTTGTATTGTCTCGATCTTGTATCCATAGTCAATCACACAAGTTATCTTGTTATCGTATTGTCTCGATCTCGTATCCATAAACGATCACACGAAGTGTGAACCTATTAGTTGTATTGTCTCGACTCAGTCCATAGACAATCAATTTCGGAGAAATGACTTATAGGTGAAAAAGTTTTAGATTGAGGTATATTTGGATACCCTCGTCTTTTCACTTGTACTTGATTTTTATTGTAGTTGTTTAGTACTTTTTATTATTGTCTAAGTTTATATCTTGTAAAAGAATTGGCGATAATATCAACGAATGAAAATATTTAGAATTTAAAATAGATTTCCACTTTAAATTAAACGATATTTATACATTTTAAACTTGCATATAACATCACACTACATTTTAATAAACCACAACAATAATATCAAACTACATCAAATCCAGCGACATTATCTCTATAGAGTTCATAACATTCAAAATGCTTAAACTCTCTTCCGGTTTCTTCAGTAAACTTGTTATGAGCGATGATTTTCTGTAAAACAGATAAACAACAAGTTAAGATATTTATGATGAAGTTGATCAGTGAGGACAAAGGTAAGATACTCACCAGTTCTTCGTTGGATAATCCCGAATTTCTACGGTGAACCATCCACAAAACTTATGCATAATGTTCGACTTCCTTAGTGATGAATGAAAATCTTAGTTCTAGGCTCTTACTGTTTCTCATGATTTCATTCCGCGACGCTGCAAAATGTTCCAATACTTTTTCTCAAAAATAGCCATTGTTCATTGGTCTCATCATACGTTGTAACCAACATCGAAAAAAAGTAACATCTTCTTCCATTTTAAAGACCGGGAGAGGCATTCGAGTGCAGTACATATGTGCTTGAGATGGACCATCTTTAAGATTTTTGAAACACGCTTCGTAAATAAAAGGTTTACCGTGATCTTCCTCCAAATTATCAAGAGTTGTTTGGATCACTTCATATTCAGTTACACTGATGAACTTTTCTCGATAAATTTCCCTTACCAGAGCAAGAAATGACTGGACTGTAAGCCTAATAGGTTGAAAACGAGTATACAATCGACGAGCATCTCGGTTTCCCGGGTTCCCCGTCAGTGAGACGAACATTGTAAAAACGTTCTCCCAAAAAGAATCGTCTTGATATCCCATACTAACGATTACCCTATGAAAAACATATGCTTTGCACATAGTTATATCCTCTTCTTTAGGAAACTTGGGACCACGAATTCTAGCAGACATTTCTGCAGAGTGAGAGATATTAAGAGTTTTAAAAAGAAAGAATAAGAAGATGTGAATTTGGAGATGGGAAGAATGGAATTTATAGGGCAAGAAAGAAAATCGAGCCATTGGAGTTTGTAGTAAAATCACGCGACTTTACTACAACCGACCGTTTGAATTACCAACATCTATTTATTTTTTTTGTTATAAATACAACGCTAGGTTTCATTCTCAACCAAATCAACAAATTTCTTTCTTAATCCACCATGTTTTCTAAAGGCAAAGCGAAGAAAATATTATGTGTCGAAGCAAAAGAGGTTTGTCCATTATGTTTCATGAATAACCACAGTCTTATGCAATGCCCTTGGATGTATTCAAAGTGTCTGCGGGAAGGTTGTTCACGCATCAAAATGATGATTGAATCACAACCGAAAAAGCTCAGGTATTTGCAATGTCAAGATCCCAACTTTTCAGAGGAACCACATATGCTAGATGATGCTATGAAGATTAAAGAAGGAGAAGAAAAGTTTGCAACATTCTGCAAAAACTTCAAACTTAAATCTTAATTGAAGAAGAAGAACTTATTACACTGCAAGCATTGTGGAGATGGAAATCACGAATACAAACAATTGTCCACAGAGAATCAGTAGATGCTCAAATCTCGGTTGCAGGACCTTTATGTATTTGTGCACTTATACTGAAGAAGACACATATGGAAGGCATCTCTGGGAATGTCCTAGGTGTTTTTTGGTAGAGTGGGCTGATTAAAGTTGAAAGAAAAATCGATTCACTATGGTATTATGTTATTTAGTTTGCTGTTTATTTTGTGTTATTATGATTATCTAAACCAAAAATGTGGATGTCTTCACATTTGCACCATCAATATCATAACTAATTTAAAATTTTCTTGGATTAAACATTGCACCATCAATATCATAAGTAAAAACACACTGCATTGGATTAAACAACCACATCATACATGAGAATAATTTTTTTTTTAAAACAACTACGACATCGGCGTCAATTCTCGTCAGGTGGTGGAATTCCTAGGACGATATAGGAATCGTATCTGTTGAGCACCCTAAGAATGTTGAAAAAAGCTTGGAAGTCGAAAGGACATCCGCCATCGCTAGTGTTCTGGGTTCCACTTCATGTACAGCTTCACCGTCGAGTTTATTTTTGTGATTAATTAAACTAAAACGATACGACAATCCGTGAGAATCACGCCCATAAATGTTCCCTGTTTCAGCGGCGAACACTCTATAAACTTTCTCTCAGAAACACAACTTTGATTCGGCCACATTCCTATCGACATCATTTTGTGTGTGAAAAACAAAGGCTTTACAAATAGCTAAATCCTCTTGTTGAGTGAATATAACACCACGAACTCTGAGATGCATTTTTGTAAATGATTTGAGAGTGAAGAGATTTAAAATGTGCAGAATGTGTGAATTTGGAGTTGAAATGAGGAGTATTTATAGAACTCAAAATTCTAGTCGTTCGATCACTAGATTTTTCAGCCGTACAAATTTAGCCGTTGGCGGTTTTGTGTTACACGTTGGAGGGTTTACCACAGATGCCGGCGTGTGAAGGAAAAACTGGCGATTTTGGAACACACGTCAACGTATTCGGTACAACCGCCCGATGTTCCATCAAGCGCAGATGTTCTTCCGTCTCACTCAACAAACCAACAATTTTGTTGATTTGCCCATCCATTTTTCATATTTGTTGAGTCCATAGTGGAAGCAAAATGAACAAACTACAAGTTTGTTGAGTTCATAGGAAGTGCTTTTATAAATAAAAATAGAATAAATTTACCTTGCATTTTTAGTGGCCACTCAAAAGGAATTAGGGGCCAACAATAGACAAAATAGGGTCACCCAAACCTAAATAGAGTTCATCCTTATCAATTTTTTTGTAATGACAAAATTACCCTTTAATAATGGGAAGTTAAACAACAATTCGGTAGTTTTTTTTTCGATTTTTGGTGCGACCATAATCAGTTGTTGTGATCCAAAATTAGGATTTGATTACTTGAAATAAAAAATGTGATCCGAAATTTTCTTGGATTTGCAGCAGCAGAAACATAATCGGTAGGTAACAATCTATCTTACCTACCGATTATGGTTGATGTTCTTGGATTTACAGTAGCAGAAACGTAATTGGTAGATAATAATCTATTTTTCCTACCGATTATGGATGATGTTCTTAAAAAACGATGAACATCAACCAGAATCGGTAGATAAAATGATTGTTATCTCGATTATTCTTAATTCAAAAAATTCAAATTTTCTGTACTAAAAATTAAACACAATCGGTAGATAAAGAACACAATTAACTACCGATTATGGCAGTACCAAAATTCGAAAATTGAAATTTTTTTTTCAAAAACTCATTTTGGGGCCGGTATATAATCGGAAGCTTAATTAACTTAAAACACTACCGAATATGGTAGTTCTCATTTCAAAATGCCACTATATAATCGGAAGTTACGTTTACTTACCTTACTTCCGATTGTTATAATTCCAAATTTGGAAATTAAGGTTTTTATCCAAAAACTCTTTTGGGGGCCAGTATATAATCGGTAGTTTTATTAACTTAAAATACTACCGAATATGGTAATTATCATTTCAAAATTCCACTATATAATCGGAAGTTAAGTTCACTTACCTTACTCCCGATTGTTATAATTCCAAATTTCGAAAAATTAAGGTTTTTTTTCAAAAACTCATTTTGAGGCCAGTATACATTTGGAAGTTAAATTTACTACTGATTATGGTAATACCAAAATTCAAAAATTGAATATATTCGGAGGTTAAATTAACATAATTTACTACCGATTGTGGCAGTACCAAAGTTAGAAAATTAAAGGATTTTGACAAAATCTCATTTTGGGACCAATATACATTCAGAAGTTAAATTTACTACCGATTATGGTAGTACCAAAATTCGAAAATTGAAATATTTTTGAAAAATCTCATTTTAGGGACACTATATATTCGAAAGTTTAATTAACACAATTTACTACCGATTCTGGTCGCACCAAAAATCGAAAAGAAAAAAAAAAACTACCCAATTGTTGTTTAACTTCCGATTATTGAAAGGTAATTTTGTCATTATGAAAAAAATTGATAAGATGTGGACTCTATTCAGATTTGGATGATCCTATTTTATCTTATTGTTGACCCCTAATTCTTTTTAAGTGGCCCCTAAAAATGCAATGTAAATTTAAACTTGTTTTTAGAATTAAAAGTGATAGCCACGCAATAAACACTAAGAGCATCCACAGTGGGCGAGTATAACCAAAAATTTGGGATGAGATCGTAACACAGTGGGACGGAGTAAAGATCAAATCCCAACCAAAGATCAAATTCCAGACCAAATATGGTCGCGACCAAATCCCAAATTCTAATATAGTCGGGCGTAAATTTAAAGTACGCTTGTTGCTGGGCGTAAATTTAAAGTACGCTTGTTAACGGGCGGAGATTTAAATTACGCCTGATGAAAATTCAAATTAAATAAAAAAAAAAGAATGAGGCGGACTTTTAAAGTCCGCCTGATGAAAGTTACAAAGAATGGGGCAGACTTTTAAAGTCCGCCTGATGAAATTTTAATGGGGCGGACTTTTAAAGTCCGCCTGATGAAATTTACAAAAAATGGGGCGGACTTTTAAAGTCCGCCTGATGAAATTTTACGAAAAAAAAATGGGGCGGAATTTTAAAGTCCGCCTGACGAAATTTTAATCATGTACCGTTGCGTCACAACACGGACTAAACCCAAACTTTGGTCTTTTTTTTTGATCTTTGATCTTTGATTTTGATCGCACCACTGCAGTTGCTCTAAAGGCATAAACAGTAGGAGTCGTATTCAAACACAGAGGAAAATATCATGCTTGGCTCATATTGAAGCTGAAGCCAATGCTAGCCTTGCTAAAGTTAACAAGTTGACCAGATGCAACACCAAATTAATTAATTATATGGTCCAAGCGACTCAGTATCTGAAATAGCCAAGGTGGGGAAATGTACAAGGCTAGCCATGTATAAAACATTAACAAATCCCTCGTATCGGAATCACTACTATATTCCAAAGTCATTTAGTCCAGTCAATCTGACTCAATATCTCATGGACCACAGTTTAACTGGTTCTGAACCAGATTCGTTTATTTTCTGTTCACCATCCACGTACACCACAAACTACTTTGACGTGTAAACTTCCTACAAGCCTAAGCCATCAACTGAAATCCTAGTACAATTTTAAACCGTTTGATTATAAAAATAAACGGTGGGTAAACACTTCGATTTCATTCAGATGCTGACTCATGAGACTCGGATTCTGTTGATATAAAAGGTCGAAGACAAAGCTTTCGATTTTCTCTCTCTACCATATCTTGTTCTGTCTTTCACAGAATCACCATGGCTGAAACCTCACCACCACCACCACCGCCACCCAGAGCAACGGTGGCGCAAAACTCAGCATCGACAGATCCTGAGGCTTTAGAATACTGGTGTTATCAGTGTGATAAACAAGTCTCTGTAGAAACCGTAACAGATCTTCCTGATATTATCTGTTTTGAATGTAAAAACGGATTCGTTGTTTCAATCCCATCTGCTCCTGCAGCTCCACCAACTCCCCCTAGGTCTTTAAATCGAAGTCATGATTCATCTTTCAGTAATCAATTTCTTCAAGTACTTCGATTGATGGCTCAAGCTGCTCGTGTTGATGATTATCCTTCTCTTTCACCACCGCAACAACCGCCATTAACAACCACGACGACAACAACAACAGATCCAGTTGCAGATCCGTCTGAATCGGATGATTTCCTTCGTATCGAACTTGATGGATGGGAACATGATGAAGGAGATGACGAAATTGAATTTGGTAACACGGAATTTGATAGATCTGATTATGAATTTGAACACGAGGAAGAAGAAGAAGAAGAGGATGAAGATGAGAATGATGACGAGCCTCCTCATCAAGATGATCGTAGAAGACGTCGTGAGATTCTTCGACTTCGAATCAGAGATATTACTTCGCGCACAGGCAGTGGAAGTGGAAGGAATCGTATTCTTGATTGGTCTGAAATTATGATGGGATTAGTAGATAACGCTGTTGAATTACGAGTTGAAATGTTAGATTCATCTGATGGATACATAGGTAATCCAGAAGATTATGTTGATGCAGCAGGATATGAAGCTTTATTACAGAATTTAGCTGAAACTGAAGGAAGTGTGATTAGAGGAGCACCACCAGCATCAAAATCAGCAGTATTAGGATTAGAAGATGTCGTAATTGGAGTAGAAGAAGAAGGTTTAGTCTGTGCTGTATGTAAAGAATCAATGCCTGCTGGTGAAAAAGCAAAGAAATTACCTTGTGAGCATAGTTATCATGGTGATTGTATTGTTCCTTGGTTAAGCACAAGGAATTCTTGTCCAATTTGTAGGTTTGAATTACCTACTGATGATCTTGAATATGAAGAAGAGAAGCAGAAGAAGATGAAGAAATCAGTGTCTGTTTCTAATTCCAGTGTTCGTGGCGAAACTTCTGGGTCCACCACTTCTGGGTCCAATTCTGTATCAGATTAACCTGAAACTGGTAATTACTGAATGCTTAATCTTGATTTCAATTCGAATTAGGAAAACCAAACGAAATAAGACTTATGAGATTTATTATGTGCTCATTTTTATGTTCTCGTCAATGTAAATATTATGTTTCTCTTTATAGTTTGTCTTCTTCTTCTTTTTTTCTTTTTTTTTTTTTTTAATCCTAAGAGAAAATTCATTACTGATGGGGTTGTGTTACAATAAGATTATCCTCCAAAATTGCATTTGCTGCAAAATCTGGTGGATGTGAAGACCAAACTCTTGATACTTAAAAGTGTTCTAGCATGCCTAGCAAATTTGCCTGCAGGCTTATTACAACTCTACTTATACACTTGCAATACCGAAGAGGATTATTGATATCCAAAATCATAGACTAGTTTTCCCAAGCTACTTGCTGGTGATGTCCACTAACTGCAATAGCGTTTGTGCATCTAGTTCAGAAACGCGCAAGGCATTCCAATCTCTTCCGCCCACTCTATGGCCAACAGCAATCCAGCACATTTAGCCTGCTCCAAGCGTATGCGTCTGTTTGTATAGGTACATTTCCCTTGTTCATAAGCCCCTGCAAAATTGCGAATAATTAGTCGTATACCAGTATGGTGTATATTATTATTATGCTTCTTTATATGATGCATCATAACAAAAAGAGAAAATGGAATTTCCGGTGGTTTCCAGTGTTTCTTGTGTTTCGGGTTTTCCAGACAGCTGTAAGCTTCTTCAGCTTCACTGCCTTGCCCGTGTTGTTAGTAGTTGGATACACCGTATGACTCCCAACTAGATTTGGTCGGATATCCTGAAAAACACAATTCCTGCGAGCTTTTTCCAAGCCGTGTTTGCCATCTTCACCGCCCAGTCATCGGCCAACGTGATCATTATATCCGTGAACCAGCTTTTTATCCATTCAGCCACATTATCTCCATGTCGATTAATGCTCTGGCTTGTTCCTGGTACTGCTAGCCAACTTCCCTAGGTGCACTCTAATAGTAGATGTCTTGTTGTTTCTACTCCATGATTGCACATCTTACATGTTTCTCCTCCGTAGTTCATTACCGGTGCTAGTCTTTCACTGGATGGAACAAAATCACACACACACTTCCACAAGAAGTGTTGAACCTTAGGTAGCGTGTTTAGCTGCATCATACAAATTTGCACTGTTGTGCTTGATTTCCATCAGTTTCTGGTAAGCAGATGTGACAGAAAACTGTCATTTCCTTGCGAGGGTCCACACCAATCTATCTTCATTTGTTATAGGTATACGAATCTGGAGTATAGTTTCTCGAAATACTTTACACCCCCTAAAGTTTTGCCTCCAAATGTTTTCCCGCGACGTGTCTCCGTATTAGTGGCCCAACCCTTTTTGCTCCGCAACAAGGGAGATGATGACATCTAGTGGGGAAAATGGTGGCGGGTGTAAGTGGGAAGTGCATAGCAGGGTCTATAGTTTCTGCATCATCTTGAGTAAAGAGTTGCTGCACCAACGCTATTTTCCGCCCTAGTATCTTGGTCAATCAAATCTTGCCACTTAATGGGGGAAAACGGTGGCGGGTGTAAGTGGGAAGTGCATAGCAGAGTCTATAGTTTCTGCATCATCTTGAATAAAGAGTTGCTGCACCAAAGCTATTTTCCGCCCTAGTATCTAGGTCAATCAAATCTGACACCAAAATATAGTTATAAGAAAAGCTAGTGGTGTACCAAAACTTGTGGACCGGACCATCAAATTCTAATCATTGGATGCAATTACAGGATCCCATTCAGGTTTAAAAAACCCCATCCCTATGAAATCATGTGGAGGAGGGAAGGTGGATCAAATTGGTCCACCAATTTTGGTACATCCCTGGCACTAGCACTGCCGGTTAGTTATTTGCTATTTCAGTTGAAACTGCAGGTATTGATGAAAAATAGTTGTCAGGTAACCATTTGTCTGTTCAAATTTGAATCTTGCTACCATCTCCAAGAGCCCAAAAATTGAAGTCACGGATAAAAGGCATCATATTACAAATACTCGGCCAACCCTAAGTGGAGTTTTTTTTTTTTTTTTTTTTTTGCATGAAGAGCATTACTATTTGGAAAATAACATTGTTTCAAAATATCAGCCCAAAGTTGGTCCTTCTGATTGCACAACCTCCATGTTGTTTTGGCTAACAATGCTTGGTTAAAACAAGAGAGATCACGAAAACCCATTCCTCAATTAGTTTTTTCTTTCGCATCGCTGGCCAAGAGATTAAGCGGATTCCCTTTCCATCTTTTCGGCCTTACCAGAAATTACGCTGGACTTTCTCCATTTCCTTAAGTGTTGTCTCAGTTATTTTGAATACATTCATCTGAAGTGATGTCATTGTGTTGAGAACGCTTATTACCATCACGGACCTTCCAACTTGGTTCATAAAATTACCATTCTGCCGAGTTAGTCTTGTTTCATGGTATCAATCAAGCTTGAGAAAGATGTTGTTGTTTTTTTCCTATTAAGGAAGAGAGGTATGCCTAAATATCTTTCGTCAAGAGGCATTTTCTTCATATTGAGTCTTCTCAATAAAATTATGCAATGGCACGAATGTATATGCTGATTTTTGGAAGTTCATTGGCTGGCCTGAGACTGCACTAAATTTATTGACGACTTCAGAAAGATTGTTTGCATTATGAGTATCAGCTTTTGCAAAGAGCAAGCAGTCATATGCGAACAAGAGATGCGTAACTTGTGGTGCATTTTTGATATCTCGATTCCTTGCATTTTGTTGTCTTGTTCAGCTTTAGCAAGTACCCATGTAAGAACCTCCCTTGTAAGCAAAAATAAGTATGGCGATGGAGGATCGCCTTGACGTATACCCCTAATTGGTTTGAAGATTTGCACGACGAGCCATTTAAAAGAATTTTGAATTTCTATTGTGCTAACACATTCATGTATTAGTTGACACCATTTCCTACTGAAACCAAGTTTTTCCATGACATTATTCAGAAAACATCATTCACTCGATCGAAAGCTTTACTCATATCCAGTTTTAAAGCCATGAAATCTTTCTAAGTTTTCTTTATTTTCAAGCAATGTATCAGTTCTTGAGCAAGAGTAATATTATCATCAATTTGCCTGCCTGAAGCATATGTTGCTTGCATGGGAGATATGATTTTTCGAAAGTGTTGTTTCAGTCTTGTTGCCATGATTTTTGTGATGAGCTTGTAGGTTGAGTTGCACAAAGCTATTGGTTGATAATCTCCTGGTGTGTGAGGCAATTTTGTTTTTGGTATCAAACATAAATTTGTCTTGTTCATTTTTCTTAGCATCCTCCCCGACGTAAAAAAAACTTTGTATGATTTTTATAACATCCTCCTTAAAAACTAACCATTAAATTTGGAAAGACGAGGGTACCCAAATATACCACAATCTTTAAATTATCCACCTATAAGTCCTCTTACCAAAAGTGATTGTTTATGGACGAAGTCGAGACAATGCTACAAATCGGTATACACACTTTGTGTGATCGTCCATGAATACGAGATCGAGACAATATAACAATCAAAGTGTGATTACTTGATAATAGGTTCGGACTTAACCAAACTCTATAGGATCACTATCAAGTAATACGGAGTTAACGTTTGTGTAATTTACTTTAAATTATAATAACAACAATTATAGTTGTGGAAAGGAAAATTAAATGACACAACAAGATTTTGTTAACGAGGAAAACGCAAATACATAAAAATCCCGAGACCTAGTCCAGAATTGAATACTCTCAAAATTAAGCCGCTATACAAAATCTAAACCAAAACTTCGTATAGTTAAGACCAAGCAACTAAACCTAGTTCACTTAGTTTCTTCAGTATCCTTGCGCTTCCGACATTCAATAAGTGCGCGCACTGGAACAATTCCTTTGGATCGTATTCCAAACAGTAAAGGAGTAACAAATCTGTTTGGTAACAACTCTCTTGATTCTTACAGATGAAGATATCTCAAGTCATATGCAAAGGCTCTTCCGTTTAAACTAATAAACTCCTTTGCCTGGTTAGATCAATATATACAACAACTACCGAAGTAGCAGAGTTTAAATTTGCAATCAATCAATATAGATTCCAACAAGAAACTATAAGGTGATGCCGATCTTACGCACCTAATCAATCGAATAAATCCGATTCTAGTTGGATCCCAGCAGATCAAGGTTTGTGCACACCCAAAGATATAGAAATCAAATAAGAAATCTTCTTTGTCTTCAAATCTTATTTAATCTTCAATTAAACCTGCACAACACCACTTGAATCTATTGTGATCAATCACGCACAAAATGGAGTCTGTTAACAATGGATTATCACAAGATGTCTTTAGATCTACAAACAGTTCTAAAGATCCTGTCGACACTTCGATCTAGTTTGAGTGAATCTTATATCAGAAGAGAATATTCTCAAGAATAAACAAACTAGGTGCAATCAAAGTTCAACAACCGTTAGTCAATCAAATCAATTGAAAACTAAACTAAACTGCAGTTATCTAGTTTCCCACCAAAGGTACTCGTAGAGCTTCTTGATCCCACATAAGTCTTTAAACAAGCGGTCGTAAGAGATTTCGCCTAATTAGGGTATTTTCCTCTCTGGATAGACGGCTCCACCAGAAACAACAAAAAGATGAAGTTTGCCTGGATCTTAGGATAGTTTGCTAGAAATTCAAACTTGGGTATTTATACACCAAGGATGTTTGGACACCAAGGAATTTCCAAAACCGAATATTCTCAAGATATACATTAAATGCCCAAATCGGTTTTCATAATTCCTGGAAATGCTTTGTCAAATATTTTCTGAAATCTCTCAATAGAAAATCTCTAATTAGTAAATGCACATTACCAATTTTATTTTCTAGAGATATGCATTTAATTACTGGTAATTAAAGCATATAAAACTAACAATCTTAATTCAAAGATTCTTAATTTATTTCAGACCGGTATCTCCTTGAGTAATTAAGGAATATTTTTGAACAATAAAAGATAAGAGTTATTGTTCATGTTCAAAGTATGTTGACATATTTTCTTTGTAAATCCTCTTTCACATTTACAATCTTGGAATCGATTATACCACACTTCCAAACAAGTTTAGAATTGGTTCATTAGTATTCCAAGACAACTATGTGATTGATCAAATATCAAATAACTAATCATGGGTTCACGGTTTTACCAAACACAAGGATCGGTTCTACCTCATTATGGTTTGCTTGTGATCGAACACACAAGTTATCAGGACCGGTTACATCAGTTTCCAGGATCGGTTACATCAATTACCAGGACCAGTTACCATATGCTCATGGTATTACTTGTGATCGGTTACACAAGTCACTAGGATCGGTTACCAGGATCGATTACATCAATTACAAGGATCGATTACACATTATTTTGTGATCGGTCACACCAATTACAAATATCGATCATACCATCTCAGGTGATTATTTAAGATCGGTTACACTAATTAAGTTATACCAAATCATAAGTCAGGCACCGTGATTAGTTATACCAAGATACATAACAAGTTATGATCGGTTCTACTAACTCACACATATTGGTAATTGATCGAATTTTAGATAGTGGTAAGAAAGGTTGTCGTTAACTCGGACTTGATGAGATTAATTTCAGATTTAATAAACGAAAATACTAAAAATAAGAAAATATACACAAAATAGTAGCAGAATAGAGGGATACTTGGATTCGAGATTTCACTGTTTTTCATTTACATGGGGCTCAAAAAATTAATTTTATGCGATAATGGCTCAAACAAAAGAAGTTGTGACTTTAATTCTTTGTCAATAATAGAATTCACAAAACATTAGTTGTAAGTTGTAAGCATGATGCATCAAAAGTAATTAAAACTAAGCATGTGACATCAGACAAAATAACAAATAATTAATAGAATTCATAAAACAATTAAAATCTATGCAAATAGTAATAAAAGAATTAATTTTAATTACCACATGGACGAAAAACAGCTTCCCCCGTCGTCCCAGTGTTGGGGTCTAGCTCCTCATGATGAAAACACACTCAAAAATATAATTCATAGCTCAAATGGTGTTTTTATTCAAGAAAAACTAATAAAACAGAGGTTCGCAACGCTTTATGGGCGTCACGGAATCTACTGTTCCAAGTACACTTGTGAAAAATTGTTGCAAAGCAGCTGTTACAGTATACAATAAAAGAATAGTGTTGTTGTCACTGTTGATGTGTCGCTGCAAAGGCTGTTGCAAAACCGAGAAAATACCACGGTTTATTAACGACAGTCTTTGACAACACTTTTTTCTTCGTGTTCTTCCCAACTGCAACAACAGAAAAGTCTATGCAGTTCTCGATTCTTCACTTTGTACTCGCCCCAATCACTCCATGCCCCATTCTATTACTCCTCAACAGTTTACATAGCCTCACAACACCGAAATATCTCGTCATAACTCCATATAATTCTCCATTTACTCGGCAGTAAAGAATATCTCCTTGGGAATATCTTCTTCCATTTCTTATCTTCTCACGTCAAACAGTGCTGAATCTTCCTTATTTAACTCCTTCACGCTTCTGCAGCCACCAATCTCTATCAAAACACGAGAAACACACGTACAAACACGATGTAATCCCGTGATTATCTCAACTGCACACGTACACCCCTGTTTTCTTCCCAACGATTATCCATCCCAACTAAACTCATTCGAACACCCATACTAGCATTATTTGGGCATATCACATTCATCCCAATCGAAATCAGTGATTTAGTCACACTGAAACTCCTCCAAAAATCCAACAGAACATCTCGCAGGAAGATAAACCCGAGAATCTGTTCTATGTTAGAATCCACTATTCTAGCCAATTCTGGTCGACTACAACCGATTAATCCCCCGTCTGGAACGGGAGGTAAAATTCTAAACACTCGCGAATCCCCTGTCAGCGAGTTACTGGACTCCTTCGTATGCATATATGTTGAGGACTGAATACGGACATTTATTTTTCTAGTAATGGGCAAGGCCTGGCCATACAAGATAAGGGTTCGGATTTCATCACCGTTCTCTTCTTGCCTGCTTTAGGAACACGTAACCTACGCGAACCTAAGCCTCAAATTTTGACTAGAACGAGACCGATAGGGTAACGAGCTTAACAGGAAAGTCATTCGAAAAATATTGGCTACTCTTTTAAGAATACTTCGAAGTTCTTGACGGTTTCTGTAAGTTGAATGTGTGACTGCGCCGCCTTGTAATACCGGTGAGGCGTTGGGTATCAAAGCTCCACCGAGCTTCCCTCGCCTCTATTCAACTTACGTTAACTCGGATTGATTCCAGACGGGTTTGCTTAAATTGTAACGAATTCCCGTTCGAAGGATTAGAAGCTGGTCTAGAAACAATCTAAGTGGATCCATCATGCTTTTTGTTTTCTATAAATCAATAGGTTTGATTTGGTTGAGTCGGCCTTGATCTGTGTTTGCTTACCCTTCCAATTTAGAAAATTCTATTGTATGCCTGAACGTAAAAGAGATGCACTAGGTAGATTTGTTAAAGAGAATTCTATTGGTAAAAATTCTATTGATGTGATTTGTAGATAGTGCTAAAAGTGGTTCGATTCTCAGACTTGTGAAGGATATTAATTAGTCTTAATCCTAATATTAAAATAGAAAACTCACTAAAAATTATAGCAAACTCAATCAAAGATGATATCAATACTAAAAGAAACACTGAGGCTAAGATTCCACTATTTTCCAAGTTCAAAGTGATTAAACCAATACTTATATTTATGAAATTTTCTTGTCCTATCCTGTTACTAGCTTGTAGACTCTGTTCTACGGATAACTGGAATTTTGCAGTTTGCTGAGTTAACAAGGCGAGAGATTCCTCTAAACTTAGGATTTTCTTATCTGACTGATTTTGAAACTGAGCTAGTCCTGAAGGATTCTTAGTATAGCCAAAACCTGGGGGAGCATTAGAATTACTAAACTGACCGTGACTTTGGCCCTTAGACCACGAAAGGTTCGGATGGTTTCTCCAACCAGGATTATAGGTTTCTGAATATGGGTCAATCTTTTGACGGTTATCAAATCTAGTGTTATTATAAAGAGCATTGGCCTGCTCTTCAATATTCTGGCCTTCCCAAAAAGGCTCCACTTTACCACTAGTCTGGCCCATTTCTTAGTCTTCTAACCTTTTTGCTATAGCAGCAATTTTGGCATCTGATTCATAGCCTCCTTCTACCCTATTAATGTTTCCTCTACTTAAAAGAATTGTTTTCTGGGGTGCCCTACTATTTTCCCATTGCTGGGTTTTTTCGGCGATTTCATTAAAAAATTCCATCGCCGCATCAACAGTTTGGTTTTCAAATCCACCAGTGCATAGGGACTCAACCATGGTCGTTGTGGAATAATCTAAACCTCATAAAGGATCTGAACTAGCCTAACCTTTTATAAACCATGATGAGGACACTGGGATAATAAATCATTGAACCTTTCCAAATACCTATATAAAGATTCTCCCTCTTGTTGTGAAAATGTGCATATTTTGCGTCCTAATAGACGATGTTTTGTGCCTAGGGAAAAACTTATTGAAAAAGGAAGATGTAAGTTGTTCATATGTCTCAATTGACTCGGAGTCCAAACTATACAACCACGACTTGGCCTTATCTTTCAGGGAAAATGGGAATAACCTAAGTTTCAAAGCATCATCATCTAAGCCTCTAATTCTTATAGTATTACAAATTTCCTCAAAATACCTAACATGGTAATAAGGGTTTTCATTTTCTTTCCCTAAAAAGATTGGGAGCATCTGTAAAGTCCCAGGTTTCAGTTCATAGGGTGCCTCAGTTTCAGCTAACTTAATACACGAAGGACGGGTAGTCCTAGTTGGATTCAACAAAGCTTTCAAAGTTGCCATTTCTGGCGCTATCGGAGCAACAGGGATTCTCTCCTCAGTCAAAGAACGTTCAAAAACAGACTCTTCAAAAGCCGGACTTTCTAGATTAAGGTAATCGAGACGCTTCGAACTACTAGGTTTCTCTTTAACAAATCTACCTAGTGCGTCTCTTTTACGTTCAGGCATACAATAGAATTTTCTAAATTGGAAGGGTAAGCAAACACAGATCAAGGCCGACTCAACCAAATCAAACCTATTGATTTCTAGCAAACAAAAAGCATGATGGCTCCACTTAGATTGTTTCTAGACCAGCTTCTAATCCTTCGAACGGGAATTCGTTACAATTTAAGCAAACCCCTCTGGAATCAATCCGAGTTAACGTAAGTTGAATAGAGGCGAGGGAAGCTCGGTGGATCTTTGATACCCAAGGCCTCACCGGTATTACAAGGCGGCGCAGTCACGCATTCAACTTACAGAAACCGTCAAGAACTTCGAAGTATGCTTAAAAGAGTAACCAATATTTTTCGAATGACTTTCCTGTTAAGCTCGTTACCCTATCGGTCTCGTTCTAGTCAAAATTTTAGGCTTAGGTTCGGGTAGGTTACGTGTTCCTAAAGCGGGCAAGAAGAGAACGGTGATGAAATCCGAACCCTTATCTTGTATGGCCAGGCCTTGCCCTTTACTAGAAAAATAAATGTCCGTATTCAGTCCTCAACATATATGCATACGAAGGAGTCCAGTAACTCGCTGACAGGGGATTCGCGAGTGTTTAGAATCTTACCTCCCGTTCCAGACGGGGGATGAATCGATTGTAGTCGACTCGGGCCACTGACTCCGATGTCTAGTGTACGAACCCAAAGTGCAGAGACAATATCGTAATTGTCCTCCTTCTCTGCAAACAGTTTATATTTAAAGTACCCTTCTGTAGGGTAATAAAAAAAAATAATGTCCAAAAGTCCAAAAGTCCAAAAAAATAAAGAAAAGTTACAAAAATAATAAACCCTAATACAGTTTTTTTTTTAAATAAAATAAACAAACCCTAAACTAAAATTGTCTAAAAATAAAATAAAAATAAAATTTTCTTCTTTTCTGTTCTTTTTTCTTTAATCTTTAGCTCCAAGTCTTTATGAAATCACCAAACTCCTTGGCTCAATTTTCTTTATGATCCAGAACCTGTAGACACAAGATAAATACCCAAAAACATAAAAAAAAAAAGACAGAAAAAATTAAAAAAAAAAGATAAATAAATCTAAAACCCTAAAAACAAGTCCGCGTCGGCGGCACCAAAAATTGATTCTTTGAGAGAAAATGATGTGCACAATAATAATACTGCAAGTGCACAGTGTCTAACTAGTAGACAATGGCAAGTACAGGTTGTTCCCACGAGGAGTGTGAAAATACTGCTACTAACTAATACCAAAAAGTAACCAATCAAATTCAATATTTCAGAAGTTTTTGAAACAATGAAAGCAAAATAATAAAAATGTAACCAAGGATGTGAGAGTCGGTAACTAGGGTTTTATGGAATCAACTACTATTTCTATTCAATTACTGATAAGAAACATAATTCTGAAAATGTATTTATCTTTTATTCTATTGTAATCACCTATTATAAGCATAGAGTCGTAAACGTCACTGGTATACCCTAAGTATAGCGCATCAAAAGAATAAATCCAAGCATGCACCATCAAAACGCATCAGCGAGAAAGTTATACGAAACTAAATATTAATTCACAAATATTGTTTGACTATTCTAAGCATAACCCATCAAAGTTTTTAACGAAGCATGGACTGTCAAACAATGTGACCAAACATATTTGTAAGATTATCAATCACTCACATAGGTTTCTAGAACCGGCAATGCAACAACTCATTTTTCAATCAATCAAATAAACAATATTCAAAAATTAATTAGTTCAAATCATAATTGTCTATTGCTTCATAATTCAATTCAATTAAGAAAATAGCCTAATACCCAAGTAGCTTCAACCGTAAAAACCCTAGTTACAAAACTATTAGCAAGACACGACTTTCTTAAAAGCCATAGAAAAATATTGAAGAAGATGACTGATAATAAAAACGGAATGGAAAACTCTAAACCCTAAAAACCCAGGTTGGTCTGATAAGTGATTCTTTGAGAGAAAAAGGAAAGTTTCCTAGTCAAACACAACCCAACCCTAGAGGAGTTCATGAATTAGGTGCAAAACTATCGAATCAATTGAATGCTGTTAGAACCCTTAGAAGTGGTAGAGTTGTAGACAATAAGGTAACCATGCCCGATAGTGAACATACTGTAGTTCACCCCTCAGGATCTCACCTCTCAGGACCAGTAGCTGAAGAGACTGATAAAGTTTCTAATGATGTGAATTCGGTTCCTGAAAGGTCTGATTTTAGGCCTAGAGCCCCATTTCCTCGGCTACTAGTACCAACAAAGAAGGAATCGAACTTTAATGACATAGTGGAGGTTTTTAAGCAAGTTACCATAAACCTTCCCTTATTAGATGCAATTAGGAAAATTCCTGCTTATGCCAAGTTCCTTAAGGATATGTGTACGCGAAAGCGAAAACTTAGCGTCCATAAGAAAGCCTTTTTAGCTAGTCACGTAATTTCAATCATTCAGAACACCACAACTCCAAAGTACAAAGACCCAGGTTCTCCTACCATTGCTTGCACAATAGGTAACTTCCGGGTAGAAAAAGCTTTACTTGACTTAGGAGCCAATGTGAACTTACTGCCATTCCATTTATACTTACAGCTAGGACTTGGTGAAATGAAACCTACTCAGATGACACTGCAGTTAGCTGATAGGTCTGTTAAAATCCCTCGAGGTGTTATCGAGGATGTTCTTATTGAGGTCGAAAAGTTTATTTATCCAGTAGATTTGGTGGTCCTAGATACCCAACTTGTCCTGACCCAGAGAACCAGATACCTGTGATTTTAGGTCGCCCATTTTTAGCTACGTCTAATGCGATCATTAATTGTCGAAATGGTGTGATGAGTTTATCTTTTGGTAATATGACTATGGATATGAACATTTTTAATGTCAGTAAGCAATCTCATGAGCTAGATGACACATGTGTTGAGGAGGTGAACATGATAGAAGCCTTAGTTCAGGAGTCATTACCAAACATCTTGTCTGAAGACCCATTAGAAAGTTGTCTATCCCATTTTGGTTTAGATTTTGACGACGATATCACTATTGAACAGGTGAATGCTCTATTAGATTCTACCCCTGTGTTAGACACTAATAGATGGAAAGCTAGGTTCGAACCGTTACCAGTTTCTGAGACTACCCTAATTCCTTCTTTAGAAGAGCCCCCAAAGTTGGACCTTAAACCACTAACCGATACTCTAAAGTATGTGTTTTTAGGCCCATCTGAGACTTTACCTGTGATTGTAGCTTCCAATTTGGATAGTGATCAGGAAAGTAGGCTAGTAAATGTACTTCAAGACAATAAGGAAGCTTTAGGGTGGACTATAGCAGACATTAAGGGTATAAGTCCTACTGTGTGTATGCATCAGATTCATTTAGAGGAAGACTCCAAACCTTCTAGGGAGATGCAACGTCGACTGAACCCTAACATGAAAGAGGTAGTTCGAAAAGAGGTGCTTAAGTTGTTAGATGCGGGTATTATTTACCCAATTTCAGACAGTAAGTGGGTCAGCCCTGTTCAGGTTGTCCCCAAGAAATCAGGTATCACTGTAGTCCAGAATGATAATAATGAATTAATCCCAACCCGAGTGACCACGGGATGGCGTGTGTGTATTGACTATAGGAAATTGAACAAGGTCACAAGGAAGGATCACTTTCCCCTTCCTTTTATCGACCAAATGCTAGAGCGATTAGCTGGACATAGTCACTATTGCTTCTTAGATGGCTACTCCGGTTATAATCAGATCGTTATTGCCCCAGAAGACCAAGAAAAACCACTTTACCTGTCCCTTTGGTACCTTTGCGTATAGACGCATGCCTTTCGGGCTATGTAATGCCCCTGCAACTTTTCATTGTATGATGAGCATATTTTCTGATATGGTAGAACGGTTCTTAGAGGTCTTTATGGATGATTTTTCAGTGTTTGGTTCATCTTTCGATGAGTGCTTGCATCATTTGACATTAGTGTTGACTAGGTGTAAGGAAAAAAATTTAGTGCTTAATTGGGAAAAATGCCATTTCATGGTTAAATCAGGAATTGTATTAGGGCACATCGTCTCTTCAAAGGGTATAGAGGTAGACAAAGCCAAAGTTGACCTTATTAAGACTTTACAGGTCCCAAAAACCGTAAAAGATATTAGGTCATTCCTAGGGCATGCAGGTTTTTACCGTCGATTCATTAAGGATTTTAGCTTGATTTCTAGACCTCTTTGCAATTTGCTTGCAAAAGATGTTAAGTTTGTCTTTGATGATGCTTGTTTAGAGGCTTTTGAGAAGCTTAAAACTTTACTCACTACTGCCCCGATAGTCCAGGCACCTAACTGGAACCTACCCTTTGAGATTATGTGTGATTCTTCAGATTATGCTATAGGCGTCGTTTTAGGACAACGAGAAAACAAATTACTTCATTGATTTATTATGCTAGCAAAACTCTGAATGATCCCAAATGAACTACACAACTACCGAGAAGGAACTTTTAGCCATCGTGTTTGCCTTGGATAAGTTTAGGTCCTACCTATTAGGTTCTAAGATCATAATCTATACAGATCATGCTGCTTTGAAATACCTTTTATCTAAGAAGGATACCAAACCTAGATTGATTAGATGGATCCTATTGTTACAGAATTTTCCCCAGACATTAGAGACAAAAAGGGTGCAGAAAATGTAGTAGCAGATCACTTGTCTAGGCTAGTTGTTAGTTCCCCTAGTGATTCCCTTCCTATAAGGGATAGCTTTCCTGATGAACAATTGTTCTCTGTTTCCCAATCACCTTGGTATGCAAATATAGTGAATTATCTTGTTACTGGTCGAACCCCTCAACATTGGGGTAAGCAAGATCGTTCTAGGTTTTTAGCCGAGGTTAAGCATTTCTTTTGGGACGATCCTTATCTGTTTAAGTATTGTCCGGACCAGATTATTAGGAGATGTGTATCTGAGAGTGACCAGTCTAGTATTATCTCCTTTTGTCATGAACATGCATGTGGGGGTCATTTTAGTGCTAAGAAGACTGCTGCTAAGATTTTGCAGTGTGGATTTTACTGGCCTTCGTTGTTTAAAGATTCCCATAGTCATTGTGTTTCTTGTGAGCGTTGCCAGAAGTTAGGAACCATTTCCCGTAGAAATATGATGCCTTTGAACCCTATTTTAGTGATTGAGGTCTTTGATGTGTGGGGCATTGATTTTATGGGTCCATTTCCTATTTCGTTTGGTTATCTTTACATACTTGTCGCTGTAGACTATGTGTCTAAGTGGGTTGAGGCGGTTCCGTGTAGAACGAATGACCACAGGGTCGTAGTCCAGTTTTTGAAAGAGAATATACTTACACGTTTTGGTACGCCGCGAGCTATAATTAGTGATGGAGGTTCACACTTTTGTAATAGACCATTTTCTCTTTTAATGAAACAATACGGTATTACCCATAAAGTAGCAACCCCATATCACCCTCAGACTAGTGGTCAGGTAGAGGTTTCCAATAGGGAAATTAAACGTATTCTAGAGAAAACAGTTAATCCAAATAGGAAAGACTGGTCGTCGAGGCTTACTGATGCCTTATGGGCTTACCGTACTGCGTTTAAGACACCATTGGAATGTCACCTTATTTTAGTGTTTGGCAAGGCATGTCACCTGCCTGTTGAGTTAGAGCATCGAGCCTATTGGGCTATTAAGAACTTAAACTTTTCACTTGACAAGGCAGGAGCTCAAAGAAAGATCCAGCTCAATGAGTTGGACGAGATTCGTAGAGATGCATATGATAGTGCTAAGGAGTATAAGAACAAAATGAAACTTGTGCATGATAGGAATATTTTACGAAAGTCATTTTCTCCAGGTTAAAAAGTTCTTCTGTATGACACTCGTTTGCATCTATTCCCCGGGAAGTTGCGCTCTTGGTGGACCGGTCCTTTTTGGTCCGTACTGTTTTTCCTCATGGCGCTGTTGAGATTGAGACACCAGATAGTAGTAGTTCTTCGAAGGTTAACGGTCAGCGATTGAAGCCCTTTTTAGAGCCTTTTCCTACAAGTGATGTTGAGGAGGTCCCTCTAGAGGACCCTGTTTACCTTGATTGACCATCGAGGCGATTTTGTATGTTGTATAATATTTTTGTAGGTTTTTGGTTACACTTCACCCAGGTACTATCTTTCCGACTTCTCTCTTTACTATTTCCTCTTGTTACTTATATTTTTGGTA
The DNA here is from genome assembly GCF_003573695.1 of Papaver somniferum. Taxonomy (NCBI): domain Eukaryota; kingdom Viridiplantae; phylum Streptophyta; class Magnoliopsida; order Ranunculales; family Papaveraceae; genus Papaver; species Papaver somniferum. The sequence goes on from NC_039363.1 coordinate 114,127,466, forward strand.
CTGTTCTTTGATTAGAAACATTGAGGACAATGTTAGATTTAAGTTTGGGGGTGGGGTAGAACTTTTTGTTACCTTTTCGTTGTAAGAAATAAAAATAAACTTCAGAGCCTAGAAATTTATCCCTATTAAGGATGGCACTAACCAATCTAAGTGGACGGAAGCATTTTGGTTGTAGGAGTTGAGGAACCAATCTGATTAGATGGCAACATCTAAAGAGTCTATTCATAAAAGCACAGAGCTCAGGTGTTAGAAATAACATGATAGTTTCACCATATCTCGTTGAGTCCTTTTCACTTATGTTTTTATTTTGTTTTTAAACTATGTTTTTATAGGTGATTAGGTGGGGCTCACGATTCAAGTTGTTACCAATGCTAGGGTAAATTAGAGTGATTGGGATGAAAAAAAAAAAAAAAAACAGACCATCTGACCAACTGGAATAAATTCAATAAAGTCGACCACTGGAACCCTTGTATATGCCAGTTGTGTTGACCTAGAGTTAGGATTATCAATCACTGGTTCCCTTGTATATGCCAGTGTGTTAATATTAGTCAGACTAGTATCTCAGTCCATTAGGATAGGTTCATTTTGGCGGAGGCCTTCAGACATATATGAGAAACACCGTTCACCTAATAAACATCAAAACCATCTATGTTTTTCTATATCCATCTTCTTGATTTATCCATGTGATAAGTTTTGACTCCGGATATTGATGTCCATAGTGCGATTATCTGAGTAGAGCTCTGTCACTTCATATGAATTTTAGTATGCTTGAGGTAGAACTTTTTGTTACCTTTTCGTTGCAAGAAATAAAAATAAACTCCAGAGCCTAGAAATTTATCCCTATTAAGGATGACACTAACCAATCTAAGTGGATGGAAGCATTTTGGTTGTAGGAGTTGAGGAACCAATCTGACTAGATGGCAACATCTAAAGATTCTATTCATAAAAGCACAGAGCTCAGGTGTTAGAAATAACATGATAGTTTCACCATATCTCGTTGAGTCCTTTTCACTTCTGTTTTTATTTTGTTTTGTTTTTAAACTATGTTTCTCTAGGTGATTAGGTGGGGCTCACGATTCAAGTTGTTACCAATGCTAGGGTAAATTAGAGTGATTGAGATGCAAAAAAAAAAAAAGAGACCAGACCATCTGACCAACTGGAATAAATTCAATAAAGTCGACCACTGGAACCCTTGTATATGCCAGCTGTGTTGCCTAGAGTTAGGATTATCAATCACTGGTTCCCTTGTATATGCCAGTGTGTTGATATTAGTCAGACTAGTATCTCAGTCCATTAGGATAGGTTCATTTTGGCGGAGGCCTTCAGACATATATGAGAAACACCGTTCACCTAGTAAACATCAAAACCATCTATGTTTTTCTATATCCATCTTCTTGATCTATCCATGTGATTAGTTTTGACTCCGGATATTGATGTCCATAGTGTGACTATCTGAGTAGAGCTCTGTCACTTCATATGAATTTTAGTATGCTTGAGTACAAACTCGTGTACAACAATTGGAATTTCGCATCAGGGTACTTCCTCCTGTAGTCAATAAGTATGCCAACCAAGGAGATTCTTTAGTGCCTTCCAAGGTTCTGTGTAGATAGTTAGGGTCTGGAGTAAAAAGTTTTTGTGGGTATAACTCTGGTAAGCCCTCCGGAGACAACACTCCGGCACTAGGGACACCTAGGGGTTTAAAGGCTTATTGCATACACTAAATACAATCGACGATGCCTGCGACAGTGAGTTAGGATTTTATTTCTATTTTATTTTTGCTCGAGGACTAGCAAATAATAGGTTTTGGGGTATTTGATATACACATTTTTGTGTCTGATTTGTCTCGATTCTATATATTGTTAGGGCTCATTTTTGTACTTATTATGGTGTTTTATTTATTTGTAGGTATTTTTGGCTAATAAACATTTTTGGAAAAAAATGGCTCGAAAAGTTGTCGGAAAGCACCCGGAGGACATTTGCTATTCGTACTCTCACTTTGGATAATGGGTAACCTAATTACTAAGGGGCATCCCATTTCCAGGCAGTTGCTAATCGCACCCCTACTCTGAATAAGGGGCAACCATCTTCAACATTCAAAAAAAGGATTTTGGCGGGAAAAAAGTGTAGTTAAAGAACAATTTTGGCAATCGTGATTTGGAGGAGTTTGAGGTCAATTAAACCTCTGATTTTCATAGAATAGACTCCTTATGGGTCTAGGAATCTGATATGGGTGTTTAAATCGATTAGATTGGGCTCAATCGACAGATTTTTCTCACAATAAGAAAATATGGAAAGTCACGTGTGTAACCTGTTTTAGGGAATTTGAGAGAGATTAAAACGTTGTAAACCTTCCCAAAGATTTGTATCTATCTAAGGAAGAGTTTATAATAAAAAGGAAAGCTCAGAAACGCGTAGAAATCCTAAAACAAGAAATTGTCGCAACTTGGCCGTGAAGAGAAGGAAAGAGATTTTGGAAGATTTGGGAGAGATTTAATCGGTATTTTTGATATAAATAGATGTCTTGGGTCATATAGAAGAGGTGTCGAGAGTTTGGGAACCTAAGGAGATCCAGAGAAGAAGAAATCAGAGCTTTACCAAACTCTGTTTCTGCTGCTGCTGTTGAAGAAGAAGAACAGCTGAAGAACATTGACTCTCGGTAGACAGTCGCAGAAAAGTGTCACTGTTTAACAGCTGAAGAACATTAAGTTGTTCAGGGCAGTCTTATTTCATGGCAGTCTTAAATCAGCGACAAAGCAACAGTTTTTCTGTAACAGTTCCATTGTAACAGCTGTTTTGCAACACCAATACACTGTTGCAAACAGTCTGTGTTGTTAATTTTCACTCTTTTAATCATCTTTTGAGCAACAAACACATATTTTGAGATCATGATTAATATGAGGAGCTAAACCACATTTCTGAGGCGGTAGAGGAAGCTATTTTTCCAACAAAAAAGTGGTATATTCTATTTTATCTTTTTATTTGCAACAATTATATGATTATTTGCCTTGAACTATTATTGAATATGATTTTTATTTGAGTGATTGTGATCTATTTTGATGGAGTATGCTTAGTTTTAATACTTTTGATGCTTCATACTTGGTATTTACAATTATTACTTTTGAAAATCTACTTGTTGCAATATTTTAGAATCAAATTAAACAAGAAAATTGCATAAATATAAGTATTGGTTTAATCACTTTGAACTTGGAAAATAGTGGAATCTTAGCCTCAGTGTTTCTTTTAGTATTGATATCATCTTTGATTGAGTTTGCTATAATTTTTAGTGAGTTTTCTATTTTAATATTAGGATTTAAGTCTAATTAATATCCTTCACAAGTCTGAGAATCGAACCACTTTTACCACTATCTACAAATCACATCAGTAGATGCTTAAGACAAAAGCTAGGGAAGTGAATCAACTATTCATAATTTATGAGAGCCCTATCTAGTCTAGTTTTTATTTTGCCAGTTCCATGTTTATTACTTATCCAAGTGTAAGGGTTTCCATGGAATCTTAGATCAGACAGACTTGTGTCATCAAAAGTCTGAGCAATGGCAGAAACTTGAGAAGTAAATCCAGAAGTGTTGATTCTTTCTTCACTATGAAAAGTAATGTTAAGGTCTACAATAAGTGCCCAAGGTGATGATATATTATTGGTTTCACATATGTTTTTGATAAAGTTCCATTGTTGTGTTTTTTCTTGTGGATATGGTGACCCATAAACACAAGATAACAACCATTTTGGTTTAGCAGGGCCACTACAAACTAGGCAATGGATCATATTTTTATTATTGTAAATGATATCCAAATCAAATTCATCTTTCCAGAGAAGACAGACTAGCTCTTCCTATGGATAGCACAAAAAATGAATTTGGGAAACTCAAAGGTCTGACATAATTTAAGATTTTGTCAAAATTTATTTTGTTTCCTGAAGAAAAATGATGTCAGTGTTGAGCATCTTGTTTAGATCAACTAGATAGTTGATAGGAATTTTAATTGTTATAGTGGTAAATAAGGATCGAACTCTAAGACTAGTGGAGAATAAATTTAAAGATTTAATGAAAAAAAATAAATATATACAAAAATCTATCTTACAAAAACAAATGTGTTTTTCCTGATCTGACGGACGTAAGTGAGCCTTTTTAAGCCATCGACGGCTCCCATTGCTTTGAAAATGCAAGAAAGTGCAAAATATAAATCGTGGCTCAAAATGCACCCCTTTCTTACGCCCCCATCCGACGTCCTAAATTCGACTTTGACTCCGTTAAATTTCCATGCAATCCCATTTATAAGGGTAAGTTTCCAAAGATAAGCCGCAATTAAATCCAATTTATATCAAATTGTCAAAAATAAAGTCCTGATTTATGGTTCTGTTGATCCTTCTCCCAATTATGTCTATACGTTACGCATATCAAAGATGAAGTTTCCAAAAAGAATCTGCCATTCCAATTGCTAAATCCTAAATTTCATCCATTATCATACGTTTCGAATAAAAATATCCACATTGACAGCTCCATTTTTTGCGCTAATCAAACTCGGAGATGTTCAATTACATAAACCTCAAAACAGGTCATCTCCCAAAGGTTCACAACTGCTTCTTCACCGTATTCTTCAAGATTCATCGGTCAATCCTCTGTAAGTTTGTTTACGGGCATTTTTGATTTGTTTTTTTTTTCTTTTTTGAAATGTTCCTTTGATTCGATCGGTGGTGATGCTCAACTACATAAACCTCAAAATACCATACGTTCTCATTTTCTTTCTTCACCCATACTCTACCAAGATTACTCGATCATTCTCTGTTAGCTTGACTATGAACATTACAGCACGGGTCGTATCCTAACATTGTGACCGTGTATGGAACTCATTGTGCAAGTTCTTAACCATGCTACGATTCTGATGATTACAACAGAATTCATGCTACCATTGCATATTTTTGGACATCGAGAAAGCCCTACCATCCCTCTCAGGCAAGTTACTCAGATCAACACTAAACTACCCATCTTTCATTGTTGAGTTTGTCAGATTTTGTGTGTCACACTTTTAGAGCAAGTTGCTTTCACCATAGTCTATGATTTCGTATGTGTGTTAATTTGAAACATAAAAGTGTGATTATATTAGAGTTAAGAAAAGTCTGATATTAGTTCATTCTTTTGTAAACATCATATCTCTCTGTCAATTTTGAGTTAAAGCGTTTGTCTTTTCAGTAGTATTATGTTTGGGATTTTCGGTGCAATTTGTAGTCACTTCATTTAAGCAAGCAGCATGATTTGGTTTACCGGAACCATATATACAGATCTAGCCTTAGGATGCCCGTGTATAAATGATGCCATATTGGTACCAATTCGAGGAGCATTCAAGAGTTTCGGAGCAGAAGACAGTTTCGATGAAGGGAAAGTTGAAGGTTTGATATTTAAATTTGTTGATCATCAACTACGACGGGTACTTCAACATCTTGGAATGATACACACATTGCTTTGAGTTTGCAAATAGGGTTGCTTGAGAGATAGGTTTTTGCACCCGTAGGTAGTCATGTATTTGATTCGATTCTATGTACTTGGTTTTAAGTCTTCTTTATACGGAACTTTCTAATGTTTGAGTTGCAGATATCCTAAGGACTAGCACAAGATGATACTTGGAAAGCACCAGGGCTAACAATTAAATTGTCTTTTCAAGATTTTGATGTATGAATACCTATCAGTTATTACAATATGAGACATTATTAAAGAATCGGAGAATTAAAAATCCAAAAATCGGTGTTGGCTATTCTTCCTCAAAACGGAGTCATTTACCTCTAACTGAAATTCATTTACATTCAGGTGTTTAGAAGGTCTTTGCGCATTCAAAGTGCTCAATATGATATCTAAAGATGGGCTCTTCAATCCCGGAGTACTGTGTTCCCTAATAGCATCACATGATATTTACCTTCGGCAAGCCTCTCAATTCCAACTTGCCACACGTAGCAAAGTGCTACATGTTTTCCACGAAAACACTCAAGACATCAACCATGTCTCAATGTGGAGCATTCACCTAACGCACACAACGTGATGGTTTCGATTCACACCGCCCTCAATAGGGACAACAAGTTTTGGTCAGGAGAACAATACAACATTCAGAAATCACCTGATAGCTTTTTCATTCAGCTAGGAAGTCCAATTTTCTGATACAAGTCACAAAACACCCATCCTTCCAGAACGACGATTCTGGTCTCAACACTTTCTTCGCTTCACTCCCTAAGGACAACCCTTCTCCTTCACTTTGTGACCGAAGCAAGTCTGGAACGTCCATTTCTTGGTTTAGGCCACATTTGTACAGATTGATCTCTCGAATCAAAAAGTACTCCCGTGCAGTACATTGTTTAAGGTTTAGACTAGTTTCTCATTCACACACACGAATTTACCAAAATCAACAGAAACTGTTTTCACCCATAAACAATTGGCGACCACAGTAGGAGATTAATCTCTCGGTTACAATATCAATTTCTCAATTCCCGATTCTATCTTTCAACCCCGATCTCAAGATGGTAGAACTCAGGTCTGGATCAGCAACAAACCCTGAGAACACTGGCGCTGAAATTATTCCCGGTGTTAACGTTCCTTCCAGTGGTGTTAATACGCCACTTGTCAACACCAACAATATGGAGAATGTTCCTTCAGGCGTTACGCCTTCGATTACCAGAGCCATAGCCTCTGCCGCGGAAAATGCTCCTTCAGGTGCTACACCTCCAATCACCAGAGCCAGAGCCGCTGCCGCCGCTCCCAATGTTTCGTCAAGTATGACACCTTCAACCGTCACCAGAGCCGCATCTACTCCGCCGTCAGGACGAGAAACTGGAGGAGCTATAGGAAGCCGATCATGTATTACTATTGCTGATTTGATGGAAAGACAGGAGGTTCTCGCTAGAGCACAAACGGACATGGCCTCAACGCAGAAGGAGGTACTTGTTTTTCTCAAGACACTAACAGAGCACCTACCACAAGAATCACGCCATCCAGAGCAAATGAGGAATACCTCCAATACCCATGGCGCCAGCACCTCAACATGGCACACCTTTGTAGACGAAGAGACTCGCCCGGGAACTCCAACGAAGACAAATCAACCGTCCAATTTTGTCACGCGAGAAGATTTGGAACGACTTCTCCGAAACCGGGATAAAAGTGATTCCATGGACATGCATCAGCACCAACCCCCGTATTCCCCGGAAGTACAAAGAATCCCTCTCCCAAAAGGGTACTCCTCCCCTCAATTCTCTTTGTATGACGGCACCGATAATGCGCGTGAACATGTTTCTCGATTCTTGGAGTCCCTGGGAGAGCACGAATACAATCACGTTCTCCGTTTGAGGGAATTTTCAAAATCACTTACTGGAGAGCATACACATGGTACAACAGCATTACGCCAGGCAGCATCTCCAACTGGTTTGATATGGTTACGACTTTCTACAAGAAGTACTTCTTTGTGTTTGAGAAAATTACCTTCTCAGATCTAGGAAGGATGTTCCAACGAAACAACGAACATCCGAATGATTTTTTCAAAAGATTCAGAATTCAAGCGCTGGACTGTCATGACCCAAACGTGACCAAAAAACAATTGGTGGATTCTTGCATCAATGGCATGATTCCCATATACCACGCCTTACTAGAGAATCTGGGATTCCATACATTCTCTAAACTTCACGAAGCTGCGAAACGGTCTGCCACAACAGCACCAGCGTTGTTGGAAAGAACCATGCCAACCAGAGGCGAGGACACACGTGAAACTCGAGGAAATAGACGCCTCATCAATAAGCAATACAACACTGGTCCCTCCTCTGTGAGCGTGGTAGACGAATGAGTAAAAAGGAAGGCTCCAGGGGCAGAACAACAATCCAAGCGCGCAGTGCCAGCACGACAGTCAGTTCCGCCACGGAAGACCACCGCTAAAACTCCCATGCGACATCAAGAAGCTGGAGAAAATTTCTTGGATTTCCCGTTCCCAATCGAGGAAGTGTTGAACTCTTGAAAGCGTGGATCCAAGACGACGCCATCAGGCTACCTCCTACCAGGCGCCCACCAACCGAAGCGGAAATGGCAAAACCCAAATAGTGCCGCTACCATGGATTTTTCCACCACCCAACCAGTGACTGCAATAAGCTAAAGCATATCTTCAAAGAAAGGATAAAAGCAGGGGAGCTTCGACTGGACAATGAAAGAGTTCACAGAGATCCACTTCCAGTCATGAGTTGCATGGTCTCTGGGGACTCTGTACACAAAACCATGCAATCCATTATGCAGCATGTATGCAAAATTCTCTATCTCTCCAAGACACAGCGTCAAGATATCTTCATATCTCTTAATCGTGTTGTATCGGGCAAGCGACTCTTTCCTACTGAAGAAACCACCCCAAAACCCCAAACTCTCTCGGGAAGCGGTGCTGGAAAATGCAAATGGGGACTGCTGACCACGGTTTATTTGAGGGACACCGAGCTCGACAACACATTAATCGACGCAGCCTCCGACTTCAACATTGTTCCCATCAAAACTCTGAGAGCTGCGGGAGTTTCGAAGCAGGAGGCTACCCGTTCCCCAACCATGGTCAAAAACCTAGAAGGAGAGGCGATGGACGCATATGGCTACATCATCCTTGAAATCAAGGTGGGAGACACTCTAACACATGGAAAATTCCACATTGTCAAAGAACTCTCAAATTACGACATGATTCTGGGGCGCGCATGGGTACACGGCAACAAAGCGAAGTTAAGAGTATCCCCTCTGCCGATGTCGATACCCTACAAGTCGTCCAAATTTGAAGATTGCATGTTTCCGTATCAACAACTTACCAATGTAACTCAATTTCCTGGAGAAATCCCGTCGATGTTTATCCGCAAATTCCAAACACAAGTAAGTCTGGTTAAACAACCCTTTCTGCACCCAGTCACCTCTCCTCTCGGCCAGGCATGGGGACTCGGTCCGATTATCAACCCAGGCATCATTAGGAGATGTGAATGGGACGTTGGGTCTTTCAAGTGCTTTGTCAAAAATTTGGAAGTTGTCACAGTCAAAGATGACTAATTCAAAAATCAAGTGATTGCGCAACGCTCAAACCCGTTTCGAATTGGAGATGTAGTAGTCAAGATGACCCCGTTTCAAGTTGGAAACATAACAGTGAAGATAGCCACTCGACCCGGTCCGCCTAAAGAAAAGGAAGATGAGCCATATCTGGTGGCAGATGTAATCTTGGGTGGTTACTGCAAGCTCATCAATGCCGACAAATTGGAAGGTGTGACGACTCACTCACGATGGCTCAAACCCTTCGATACCTAAAACTTTTTGCTACCTTCACCTCTAGCGTTCCCCTCTCAGCATTTTCTTCGGTATTTTCCCTTTTCATGCAATATTTTTAACTTCTCTAAAATGATTGCACTGCTTGCATTCATGAGTAGAGTTTTCGATTTCAATTTCCCAAACCATCTTAAAGGAAAAATACCAATTAAACCCAAACTCTCACAGAGTCATTACCCGTCTATTGAAAGCCAGAGAAACCAAACCACCACAAAAAAATATCTATTCAAAAATACTGAAGAAGGGAATATGCAAGGAAGATGATCATCAGGCGGCAGAACATATGTCTTCTTAAAAAATATCCGGCTTCAAATCTCACTTAACGCTCCTATGGTTTTTGGGATGTGTGACAACGATGCTGCTACAAGGGAGAGCCAAGAAACAGGTCGGTCGAACCTTTAACCATTGTTGTTATTTCCCTTGTTTTGAGTGTTACGAAAGCAACAGGCCGGCTAGTAACTGTGGCAAATTTCATCCACATTACTTGTGTACGACGTCTATCCATCTACTGGATGGCCAGGAGGGTCGAGCGGCTTATTTTCGCATAAAGGGTTTTTTGGATCTTTTCAGTATGAAGCTCTCATTGATTCATTCCGAGATGTGAAACCATAAGAGCTGAACAACGGAATGTTACTTGGTGAAGCCCTAACTCCGCCATGAAAACAATAAAGCGAAAGTAAATCTTTGAAATATCAGAAGCGGCTACACGCCGAGAAGAAATAGCAAAAGTGGAAAAAAAATGGTCGTCAATGGGAGACGCCTGGATCAAAAACGCCTCCATCAGAGATTTTTCAAACACTCTCCCCATCACCCTCTCTGGCAGCAAACGTTTCATCCAGACGCCGCCTCGACAACAACAACTTCAGCATCCCATCTAAAAGCCGCCTCAACAGCAGCGACCTCAGCATCCCATCCAGAATCCACTTCGGCAACAATAGTCTCCACATCCTGTCCGGCGTTTGTTTCAACAGCAGTCCCAGCATATGTTTCCATGACTTCTCCAATGGCTCCAACATATGTTTCCTCCGCCTCCTCGTCCGCCTCGACGGCATCCTCAGCAGTCACTTCAATGTCCCTGACAGCAGTTTCGACGTCCACTCCAGAAGGTGCTCCAGTTTCGCAAACCGTGTCGACATCTTCCTCAGGAGCTTTTCCAGCAGCTTCTTGAGGATGTCCCGGTTTGTCCGCATCAAAGTCAAGGATTACGATGTTATCATGGACAGGGTAATTAAACTGGCTCTCACCTAAAAGTTTCATGGACTCAGTCTTCCACCGTTTCAACCGAGAGGCGAATCGTCCAGCCCTAACACTGGGTTGTAGAGAAACTTCATTATTCTGAGATTCCCCGACACGCTGAAATGCTTCATCATGTCTCCACTTTTCCTCCATATCCATCGAATCCATGAGGGTCTGAACACACGTCCGTACTCTGCATAGATAGGCGAGAGACATGCCTTGTATAATCTCGTCAGCCTCACGGAACAGAGAATCAATTCTGTCTAATGCCTCCTTATGAAAAGAAAACTGGGTTTTGTCGACTTCAAAATTTCTCTCCAAAAGGTCAGCGGTACGATCGTCACTGGAATATCCCATTATATGCTACAAAAAAAAAAGGTTTTACCATGTCTGCACCGGAAACCTACATGATGAAGAAGACAAAATGGGAACTAGGAGAAGAAACGCAAGATAATACCTGCGAAGAGGGTGGACGCGATTTTGCGATGATCTGTATGGACGAAGGGTTCAAGATCACCTCTTATATTCAGCGGATCGATGAATCCTGAGAAGGAAAACCCTTTTACCATCCTGAATTAAGGCTTCAAACGCGTGATACCGTCTGGATTAGATATTTGCTTATACGAGATAATTAGGGTTTGGCATCCAAATCAGCAGCCGTCTCTACCGTTCTATTACTTAGCCCGCGCCACCCTTTCATCCCAAGCGCGCGTACTGAGTAATGTCAATGGATCCACGTCCTAGCCGACGCCATCTTCTCCGCGTCCCAGCCAATGCCAAATCAGCGCCATCTTCTCCACTCCACAGCCATCACCATCAGTCTGCGTCCCAGCCAACGCTAAACCAACGCCGTCGTCTCCGCTCCTAGCCATCCAAAGGGCACCATGAACCATTCCTCGACCAGTAGCCAAAGATGCCGCAATGGTGCCAACATCCCATGGCCAAGACGAATTTATGCAAAAGTCGCCAACACAAGGAGCACAAATTCCTCATGTCTTCCGCCAAAGGTTAGTTGAATTTCCGTGGAAATTTCTTCACGTCTTGCTCTTTCGATTTTACTCTCGTCTGTCACCATCTCATGCTTACCCCGCAACAATGCCACTGTTACGTGCTAAGCATGGGACTTAATGTTGATGGTGGTTTCTATCTTAGGGTTAAAATCGTAAAACCTTGCACCTGACGTCACTCTGCAAGGAACCGGTGACGTGAGTGCTAACCTCTCCACCAGCATATTTATTGAGCCATTCGATATATTTACATGAAATTTATCCAGACTGGAAAATGTATCAACCATCATAAACACTCTGTAAATTTTGGCACCTCGCCAATACAAGATTCACTAAGTACTTTCATGTGCTATGTTCCTCGGCAGGACCCTTAATATCGGTATGGCATGACGGATTTGTGTTCATTCGCAGCGGAGTAGCATGAACCTCCAAGTACCAAAGTTAAGGCCATTGCACGAAATGCTCAGACGGAAAGCACACTGCATTGTGTAGATAAGGATTTTTATGGAAGCATACAAAATCCAGCCAATTATTGTGATAACTCACAAAAAACTCATACACCCTACTAATTTGCAAAATTAGGGTTTTGCGCCCCGCGCAGTACACTAGACCCCGTTGGTCGAAAAACTATGCTTAGCCAAACTAGGCGATTAAATCCGCCACAACACACTGAAGTGTGGCCACGCCCTAGCTTGACGACCCCACTTCCCATCGACCAATCAGGTCGCTTTATATCCTCCACACTCACATAGAAGTGTAAACACGCCCATGCTTGGACGACCCTCTTACATTAACCAATCAGGTTGCTTCAAACTCGCCATAGCGTTGAAAAAGAGGAAACCACGCCAGATGGTCGCAAAGCCAATTGGCTTCCCAAAACCCGCGTCAAACACGCATACCAGACGCACATGCCAATCGGCATGCCAAACATGCCAAGCAGCATGTCAAACCCACCAAACGCGCATGCCAAACGCACATGCCAATCGTCATGCCAAACATGCCAAGCAGCATGCCAAACGCGCCAAACACGCATGCCAGACGCACATGCCAATCGGCCTGCCAAACATGCCAAGCAACATGCAAAACTTGCCAAACGCGCATGCCAGGTGCACATGCCAATCGGCATGCCAAACCCGCCAAACGCGCATGTCAGGCGCACATGCCAATCGGCATACCTAACTTGCAAAAAAACGCGCATGCCAGGCGCGCATGCCATATACGCTAATTAGGGTTTCGGCATGCTAAACCCTAATTTAGACAAAGTTTCCAGGCGCCGACAGAAGGTAGCCATAATCAACGGCTATGCTTCCTCATGAGATACAATCTCAGCCGTCCAAGTTCGCCACCGAGCTGACAGACTTGCGGCAACTTTCAGGCGACCAGCCGTCTAAAATTAATGGCCATGGATACACCAAGCGCCACTTGCACCACCGTGCCACTGGCATGCACGAGCCATGCCATCCATGCCGCATTGCTACCGGCGTGCGCCAAAAACGCCACTGCGCCATCTTCAGGCGCTAACACAAGGTAGCCACAATTAACGGCTACCCTTATTTCATAAGATGCGATCTCAGCCATCGAAGTTCGCCACCAAGTCGGCGAGCTTGTGGCAAGTTTTAGGCGACCAGCCAAGACGAGCCTAATAGCATCACATGCTATTTACCTGCGGCAAGCCTCTCAATTCCAACTTGCCACACGTAGCAAAGTGCTACATGTTTTCCACGAAAACACTCAAGACATAAACCATGTCTCAATGGTAGAGCATTCACCTAACGCACACAACGTGCTGGGTTTGAATCACACCACCCTCAGCAGGGACAACAAGTTTTGATCAGGAGAACAATACAACATTCAGAAATCACCTGATAGCTTTTTCATTCAGCTAGGCATTCCAATTTTCTGATACAAGTCACAAAACACCCACACTTCCAGAACAACGATTCTGGTCTCAACACTTTCTTCGCTTCACTCCCTAAGACCAACCCTTCTCCTTCACTTTGTGACCGAAGCAAGTCTGGAACGTCCATTTCTTGGTTTTGGTCAGATTTGTACAGATTGATCTCTTGAATCAAAAAGTACTCCCGTGCAGTACATTGTTTAGGGTTTAGACTCGTTTATCATTCACACACACGAATTTACCAAAATCGACAGAAACCGTTTTCACCTACAAACACTTTCAATCGAACTTATCTTGTTACACAGAAATGAAATGTACCCTCATTTGGGTTTATGTAACCGTACCCAAACGTGTACACCATGTTGGTACACAAATAGTTAACCGAGGTTAGCCACATGATTACTCTCATATCAACCTTATTTATCTTAAGCATAACTAGTTCAAATGACTCAAATGAAACTAGTTAAAAAGTTGTTCAATTGTTATATTCTCGTAAAATTATACAAGAACACAATTGAAGCAAAATTGGTAAAATTCACTCGAATCAATCATGAAAATTATAGCCAAGGTTTGCAAAGATTGCATTCCTTAATATAAAAATGTTTATGTTAATGTCCATAACCGATTTTAGAACTTTAACCTTCAAGTATGCAAACGGATACGCATACTTGAAATACCGTGACTAGGATTGGGTTTCGCAAATATGTAAACGGGTACGCGAACTTTAAATCCCATCAGAAATTCTCGGACATAAACCTGTGCGCCAGTATGCAAACAGGTACGCATACTTAGGTTCCCGGATTTATCAAACCAATAGGTACGCAAACGAGTGCGCATACTATGGTTCCCGGACATGGATTACATATGTGCAAGAGTGCACAACATGACATATTCAATAATGGTTAAGTGTTCTAAACTCTTATTTCAATCATTGAAACTTTCTTAGAGGATGACAACAACCGTTTTCACACACTATTAGCATCAAAGAAAATTTCAAGTTATTGAAATAATCATTACGAAACATTCCAAGACTACACCAAATGATTGTATCACACAAACCATGTAAGATGTTACGCGGCAATTTTCACATGATATAAGATGAACTTGGTTGAAGCTAATGCTTGCCAACACATATTTCGAGAAATGTGTAAGCAAGATAAACTCAGCTCGAAATCTCAAATGTGTATATAGAAAACTATATCGTAATACGACTTATGTCTCGATATAGGATGTAGAGTAGAAATAGACTTTCCAAGTGATAGATGAGTTTAAGTCTCCATATAACTTTTGTCGATGAAGTTCCAAAAGCTCCCCTTAGTAGTTCTTCGTCTTAAAATGATGAACGCCATGAAGTCTAAGCTCAACTACACAATCTATGTCCTAGTCCGAGACATCTATAAATATGTTAGAAATCAAGACTTATAGTTTTGATCACTAACATTGACAAACATGCTTGAGATAGCCAAGTTCATCTTTACCTAGTTACGAAAGTCATGTTATGTTTCAATCACTTTGAAAATTGCTCTGACGAAAAATGATTTGTGAGTAACAACTATATAACGTCCTCTGAGAATGTTTCAATGATTGAAATGAGAGTTTAGATTATATAACCATTGGAGGGTATAAGCATTATTGTGGAAACACATATATGTATAAGTCCTTATTCCTTGAACCGAAGTTTGCGAACTTTGTTGATCAAGTGAACCGGAGTAGTGCGTAAGCTAAGTTCACGAACTCAGTCCGCGAACTAGCGAAGTTCTCAAACCCGAGAATTTCTGCTGGAGTTTGTGAACTCCATTCGGGAACTTAAGTCCGCGAACCCAGTCCTTAACTTGAGTAGGTTATATCTAAAAACGATGTTTGTGAACTTATTCATATTAACTAAGGAATGTAATTGCAAACCGTGGATATGTAGTTTATGAACCGATTCAAGTGAATCAATCATTTTTGCTTCAATTGTGTCTTGTGTAGTACATGAGATTTCCTTGCGATTGAAAAACTCTCTAACTAGTTCATTTGAGTCATTTGAACTAGTTATGGTGAAGAAGAATATGGTTGATATGAAAGTGATCATATGGCTAACCATTTGGTTAACTATTGTTGAACCAACTAATGTGCGAGTTTGGGTACGGTTACACAAGCCTAGAAACATGCATTTCATTTGTGTATAACAAGCTATGTTTTCGATCTAACAGTTGATAAATATTAGCTTGAATCTAATCAGGTTTTCATCTAACGGTGAATATTGAATGCTTTGTTACCAAGCTAACATTGATTGCAAACCCTGACTTGAAAGACTATATAAGGGAGAACTCTAGCAACTGGGAAACCTAATCCCCACACATTTTGTGTGATACTAGTTGTGCTAAGCTAGAGTCGATTCTCCTTTAACCTTTGGTTTCTTCTTCTAAACGAGGTTAACGACTTAAAGACTTCATTGGGATTGTGAAGCCAGACCGATACTACTTTATCGTAGTTGTATGATCTGATCTTGTTGTTTCTATCGTACGAGTACAATTGTAATAATTGGCTTGAGATCTCTATCTCCGATAGGAAAGATAAAAAGTAATCACAAACATCTTCGTCTCATCGTTTGTGATTCCACAATATCTTTTTTCGCTGCGTCGATTAAGACTATTGTGAGGTGATTGATAATACTAGGCTGTTCTTCGGGAATATAAGTTTGGATAATCAATTGGTTCCTAATCACCTTGATTTATCAAAATACGGAACAAAACTTGTAGGTATATTCATGGGAGACGGATTTATCTATTACCATAGACTTTTATGTGTGATACAGATTTGTTTATTAAAGTCTTCGACTTTTGGTCGTAGCAACTCTTAGTTATGGGTGAGATCAGCTAAGGGAATCAAGTACGTAGTGTCATGCTGGGATCAGAGACGTATGAGCATAACTGTACCTTGGATCAGTGTGAGATTGTTTTGGGTTCAACTACAGTCCAGACCGAAGTTAGTTTGGAGTAGGCTAGTGTCTGTAGCGGCTTAATACAGTGTGTGTTCAATCTGAACTAGGTCCCGGGGTTTTTCTGCATTTGCGGTTTCCTCGTTAACAAAATTCTGGTGTCTGTGTTATTTCTTTTCCGCATTATATTTTGTTATATAATTGAAATATCACAGGTTGTGCATTGATCAATCAATTAGAATATCCGACCTTTTGGTTGTTGATTTAAATTGATTGACACTTGGATATTGGTCTTTGGTACCATCCAAGTTATTCTCCAGTTTTTGATAAAGACTCGCAAATTTCTATTTGCTTGAGTATATATCAAATCGAGAGATTGATATATAAACTCTTTGATATACTTTTTTATCTAGATTGAGTCTGACTGTCTAGTTGATTCTCTAGAAAGTATATTGGAGTTTGTCCATATAGATTGCTAAGCGAAATATTGGGTGTGGTTGTTATACCCCCGCTTTTTCAAATAGTGTTAATGATATGCATGTTGTGCCCCTAGTAATAATGATTAGTTATTAATTATAATGATCTATTAAGGTTAAGTATTAGTGGTGGACTAGAAGATAAATCAGATTTGTAATAGGTAGTTATGGTTTTTAGAGAAAAAAAAAAGGAAAATTTATTTATTTTTTCTTTGGTTTTTAGACCTTAGTGATTGGAAGTGATTAAAATGTGAGATTCAAATAATGAAGGAGAATCTTCATATCATAAAGGCAAGAAAATACACATTAACTATAACGAAGTTTGAATTGTTACAAATGTTTTTTTGGTGTTCAATGTTAGATTCAACTAACAACCTAGAAGGCAAACCTTGTTGGGAATCAAGGTTTGGATAATAAATTTACAGCCAAAGCTCAGTGTATGACACAAATATTAGTACTTCGGCTAATTCGAACATCAATCATTCTTATTTTGTTAGCCAAACCCATAATTTGTAGATTTTGGGCCAACAAGTTAAAACCCGACTTCCCAATACCTTTGTTGTGTAGTTCTGCCTTTTGGCCTAAACTACAACAAAACTAATTTTACATTTGAGTTATTTTCTAAGATAAAGTGGAAAATATAATCAATACATTAAACATTTGGCTAAAAGGATCGGGTTCTACTAATAAAATGTGAGTTCGACTTAAAAATAGGACAAGTTTGGCTATAAACAAATGTTTGACTCAGAATTCCAAAAAATGTGTATAATAAAAAGATGTTCGGCTAACGAAGATGACCCATTAACTCCATATTTTTAGAATTCGTGTGCACTAAAGTTAAAAGTTCGGTTGACATATAGCATAATCGAATCAGCCGAGAACTTGAATTTATTCCGAACAATATAGGTTCGATTAAAAACAATATATTAAGTAATCATCCGAACTAATATTGCAAGAGCTCTAAAGTTTAGATGGGTAAAAAATATCACTTTCAAAACTGAACAGATTGGATTCAACTTTTCTATAGTTGTTAGAGCATTGCTCGGTCGAACTCACAAGTATTGCGATCTCAAGCTTGTTGTCAAATTTATTTTCCAAAACTGTATCTTGATTTCTAGTCTACTATTAGATAAGCCTCAGATTATGATAGAAGTGTAGTTGAGAAATGGACATCACGACAATCATCGTTGTGTTCTACTGTTTGAAGGCGAAGATCAACCGAAGCTTTTGGAGAACTTCTCCAACAAAAGGTAAGTGAAAACTGAACCACCTATTTCTCAAGTTATATTTACCTTTTTATCTTTGAGACGTTATCCCATAACTAATTACACTATCGTAAGCATGTCAATAATTTCGAGTCGAGAACTAATTACCAAGTAAAAGAACTTCTCGAATTATATGACTATTAAGCTTAATGATCATTTTATAATTGATGAATTTCGGTTAAGAACAATTTATTGTTCGCAATCAATATCATCATGATTCAAAGTTATCATTCGAAAACAGCCTGCACCAGTTATATGCGTCGTTGATGTTTTTCGGGAATGTTTAGAATCGATTTACATACGTACATACATACATATATATATAGAGAGAGAGAACTACTGTAGATTCGGATATAAGAGAATATACATATAAGTTTTACAAACTGAGAAAACTTTTAATGTCTGAAGCCGTAATACATGTACTCTGTACACGTAATGGAGTAGCTGTATGTTGACAAAAGACTTTTGGTACACATACCCGTATGCACACCTTAAAGAGTCTGTGAACTTGTGAACCCCAATTGGTACGCAAACCAGTACACGTACTAAAAAAGAACTGTTGGTCCCGAAACCAGTTTGGTATCCATACCGGTACACGTACCATAAAAGTTCTGTGAACTCCGGAACTTGTAATTGTCTTAAGGTATCCATACCGAAACACGTACTAAAAAACTTTTGTGAACTCCGGAACTCGGTCATGTTATAAAGTATACATACCGGTACATGTACTCTGATTTAATTGTTCACAAACCGGTTAATTATTTGCACCTTGTACATCTACTTACCATGTCAATCAAATTCATATGCACTTAAATTATTTCTCCGAAGTAATTAGCATTTGATTTATCTCTAGAGATACCATAAACATATTTGATCACATAATTGTGACTCGAGTTAAGTCCTAAGTGTTTTATGAAAATTCTCAGGCTTATAGTTCAGTTGTCTAGTTTCGACTAACCATTCATGAGCCTGCTTTTTTGTACATGGTTCGGTTGCGGTTCATCCTAACCAGAGTGTATATCTTGTTATGTTAATCATATTCAAAAATTAATTTAATGGTGGATATTGTTTGCTTGGTCCCAAAGCTATCTTAGATTAAACCTAAAGCAACATATGCTTTGAATGTCTATCAAAGGGGAACCTCAAACAACTGGGATCTTTGAATCACGACACTACGTACTTGTCTTGGTGCGTCCTAGTTATAAAACTAGAGTCATCCTCTTCCTAATTCCCTTTTAGGGTTTAACGACTACAAAGACTTCATAAGGATTTGTGAAGCCAGGTCCATATATTTTTTATCTGATAGCTCGAGTATCCTGATATTGTTCGATTACTGAGCTGCTCACTTGAAAAAGATAGATAGTAATCTTAAAAGTTCTCTTCATCTAAGACTTTTTTGATTCCACAAGTTTAATATTTGTGAGGTAAATAATAATCTACCTGCATTTCGGGTTGCATGAGTCCGGATTTTGAGGTTAGCTAGACTTTGTCTTTTGCTATCGATTTCCAATCACCTTGATCTATGATCAAAAAGGAGATTGCACAAATAGGCTTATCAGTGTGAGGCATGTTGGTTTAAAGTATTCAATTGAGTTGGAGAAAATATTAGGATGCAAAGGATATCAGCTAAGAGAATCAATTGCGCGGAGTCCTGCTGGGATTCAAGAGGCATAAGGAGAGCGACTGTACCTTAATCGGTATGATACTTGGTTAGGGCCCAACGAGATTTCACTCCGGAGTTAATTGGTAGTAGGCTAGTGTCTGTAGAGGATTAATATAGTTTGGTACTCAATCTAGACTAGGTCCCGGGGTTTTTCTATATTTGCGGTTTCCTCGTTAACATAATTTATGGTGTCTGTGTTATTTCTTTTCCGCATTATATTGTTTATCTTTATAACTGGAATATCACAGGTTGTGCGTTAATTAATCATAGTGGATCACCAGAGCATGAAATGAAATTGGAAATAATGAGATATTTAAAAAATATAACACAAAGGGTAAATTTAAATCTGATTCCCTAGATGGTAATAGGTGACTTAAAAGTTGTTTTTAATAGTGAGGAAAAGGAAGGAGGCCTTCCTGAAAATAATGTTAGAGCACTACTCCGTCGAACTCGCAAGGTGGCTATCTCAAGCTTGTTTGTCAAGTTTAGTTGATCAAAACTATGTACTTGATTTCTAATCTACTTATAGCTATGTATTGGATTAGGATTGAAGTGTAGTTGAGCTTTATACTTCACGGCATTCACCAATTGAAGAAGAATATCTACTGAAGAGCTTGAAGGAACTTCATCAACAAAAGGTATGTGGAGACTAAAACTTACATATCATTCAGAAGTATATTTTATTCTATCTTATAATAAGACTAAGTCGTATAGCTATATAGACTTTTACATTATACACATTTGATATTTCGAGCCGAGTTTATATCGCTTATCTATATCTCGAAATATGTGTCGGAAGCTTTTAGCTTTAGCTAAGTTCATCGTATTCTTGACAAGTTTAGTTGGAGACAATTTATTTGTTGGAAACTAAATATTAAGTCAAAATATGATCATGTAAAAATTACCTTGAAACATGTTATATGATTTGTGTGAGACAATCATTTGATGTCGACTTGGAAAGTTTCGTATTGATTGATTAATGACTTGAAAATTACTTGAAGATAGTGGTATGTGTAATATTACCATTGTTGTCTTCCAAGGATGTTTCAATGATTAAATGAGAGTTTTAGAACTACCATGTATGGATATAATACAGGTTGTATACTTTGTATACTAACTGTGCAAGTCCAGTTCAGGTCTCGGAACTATTGTTTGCGAACTCTATTTGCGAACTATTTTACCTATGAAAAGGTCCGGAACTTGTGTTCGCTACCTAATTTGCGAACGGACTATACAAGGCCAAGTCCGGAACTCCTGTTCATGTACACTATTTGTGAACGGCTGGACAAAGTTAAAGTCCAGAACTCTTGTTCGTGTACTCGGTTTGCGAAGAGAGCGGTTATGTTCTAAAATCGGTAAAGTATGTTTTTCATACTCATGAACTCAAGATTTGTTTGCGAACTTAAAGTCCCTAGAACTTTAATGTATTAAGGAATGTGAACTAGTTTTACAAACTGTGGCATTATGTTCATGAATTGGTTCTTGTATAAGTACTTTGTACGATTACAAACCAAACCAATTTTGCTTCAAATGGTTCATACACATATTCTTACAAGATGATGAACATTTAAACAACTCTCTTGAAACACATTTAGATTCATCTGATTATCTATCATGATTGATTGATCATCATATTTGATATAGAAGTGTTAAATGAATATGACTAAGTTACAAGTGTTAATATGGATGACTTCGGTTAACTATTATTAAGCCAACCGAGTATACACGTTTGGGTACGGTTCACCCATATCTAAATATAAGCATATTTTATTTTTATGTATCAAACTAATACCATCTAACTGTGGAGATTGATTTCTTATTTTCTAAGCAGACTTAGCTTGAATTTTAAATCAGGAGTTCATCTAACGGTGAATATTGAATGCTTTGTTACTAAGCTATCTTAGCTTTGATCGTAAACAATCCTGATTTGAAATACTATATAAGGGAAAACTCTAGCATCTGGGAAACCTAATTCCAACATTTTCATGTGTTCTAGTTGCAAACTAGAGTGGATTCTCGTTTAACCCAGGTTTTCCAAAACCATTATTAGGTTAACGACTTGAAGACTTCATTTGGGATTCGTGAAGCCAGATCCAACTATTTTCTCTATAATTGTGTATTTTGATCTTACTTGTTCTATCGTATTGAGTTTTATCTTCTCTAAGATTTACTCGAGATTCAATGCCGATAGGTAAGATATAAAAAGTAATCACAATAGTTCTTCGTCTCGGACTCTTGTGATTCCGCAATAACTTCTTCTATTAATTAGTTAGATTATTTTGAGGTGACTAATATTTTTAGGATGCTATTCGGGAGTATAAGACCGGATTATTAGTTGATTCCTGTTCACCTTGATCTTTGTATCAAAAGACGAAATAAACTGAATAAAATATAGACATATCTGAATAAACGAAATAAACTGAATAAAATATAACAAATTTGTTTACAAGTCTCAAAGAGAAATATAGAGAATTTCGATCTCACGCAACTAATCAATCATATCTATCACAGATAAACTGATTCTAGTTAGATCCCATCAGATCAAGGTTTGTGCACAAAATTCACAAGATACGAAAACTAATAAGAAATCTTCTTCGTCTTCAAATCTTCTTTTATCTTCAAAACCTGCACAAACACCACTTGAATCTTCTGTGATCAATCACGCACAAAACGGAGTATGTTAACAATGGATTATCACAAGATGTCTTTAGTCAGAAACAAATAAGTGGAATACAAAAAATCTAAATTCTTTATTTAGCAAAGCGTAGGTCAAACAAATATTCTTAAATATCAAACTTTACACAACTCAAGATGTCATTAGTCAGAATCCCTCTACTTTTGTCTCTATAAAAACAAAAAATATCTAGAGAGATTTATGCAGCATGGATACTTCACAGAGAATCAAGCTATTCATTTGGAAATGTCTGCAAGATGCTCTACCTACCAGAAAAAAACTAGTATCCATTCTGAATGAAAACACAATGTGTTTTATGTGAAAGGGAGGTGGAATCTACACAAGACTTATTCTTCAATTGTGATTTTGCAAAGGAAATATGGAACTTACCACCAGTGGCTTCATATGGAGTATCTTCTAATCTCAGTCCCAATAACTCTTTCTTAGAACACTATAATGAATAGAGAAAAGGGAATAAAACATGCATATCCATGGCTCTAGCTTCTACCAAATGCTGGCACATCTGGAAGGAAAGATGCTCAAGCGTTTTTGATTATAAAAACACTACTGCAAAACAAGTTGCACAAAAAATATCTAGGCACTTTCAATATTGGCATCCAATAACACAATTCTTTAGCTGATCTCATTCAACCAAAAGCACAAAAGAATATATATTAGTCTTGAGCTGAAATTAATGTCTTCAAACTCAATTTTGAGGCTTCCTGGTTTTCTAAATTGACTAATGCTGGATTTGGATTTCTGTTACATAAACACACATGAAACTTCAAAGGAGCGTGCAATGGAGCTTGCAGGACTACATTAGCAGAAGAGGCAAAAGCTGTAGCTGCTCTACAAGCTGTTATTTGGGCTAAAAGGAAGAATATCATAAATATGATCATAAAAGGAGATTGCTTATCAATTATCAAACATCTATAAGGCACGGATGACTCAATCAGGTGGCAACAAACTTATCTTGGATGAAGCTCGTAATCTGGAAAATACCATGGTCTCTTTCTCGGGCTTTCAGTTTGCAGACAGAAGCGCAAATGGAGCAGCAAACTTATAGGGATAAAATACAATGCTTTAGTTTACTGGGAGGATTCTCCTTCTTTGTTTTTAATTCCTAGAATAATTTTCGATTCTGTTAAGTCTTTTTCTGTAGCCAGACAGAACAATTATGTACGCTCAGGAGAAACTAATCTATCAAATTCAGCCATCACGAGAATTACCACACAGGTGAACATTTCAACCGAGACTGAATCATAGGATTAGTTGATCCTTTTTCCTGTGTATATATATCTTATTTTCAAAAAATAAATAAATCATCCGAACTTAAAAGTCTTCTTCTTTACAAACTTTGTTCAGCTGAAAGTATCATATTTCAACAAAGATTTGGGTTCCAACATGCGGTTCTGGAGCTAAAATTCTAGCGCAACGTTTCACATGACTCAATTTGTAATAATGATTTTAATCGATGATAAACTTTTTAAGAGTCAACGATGAAAAAAATTCAAAACGGTTTGAAGAGGAAGAGTTCGCTTCAGAAGAAAAAGGAATGGAGATGATTTTTGATTTTGATAAGATTTGATTAATATTTTTAATTTGCCATAAAGGATTTTTTATAATTTAAACTAATTAAGGATATCTTAATCATTTACTCAAGACTAGGACACCTCTTATAAACCTCAGATAGGTTTTTGCTTATTTTTTGAAGCAACCTTAGTTAGGTAAATCATTGTACTCCCCAAATACTTGGGTATTCCTCACAATAGAGTCCAAATCTAAGGTACATCAGCTGCGATGGGCTTGCCCACACTTATAATGAACGAGCCTTTCTTCTAGTAACTAATACGCGAATGTTCACAGAGGCTTAAACTCTTTTCTTCTCTCCTAAATAGAGGGGGCAGTTCTTTAAACCTCTTATGTTTATGGGGTGCAAAGGATTAGAGAAAAAAAAAAGATTTCCGTTGCGTAAATCCTTGAAAGTGAAGACATATACATACTTTGCTAGATCGTTGTATGCCTCGAAATATTTATAGCCCGTTTGGATAATATATTAGAAATAATTTCGATTTCTATAAGTCGAAAAGTCAAAAATTAATTGGCTTTTTAGATTTTAAAACAACTTCTACAAGTTGAAAGGTTAATTTTTTATGAAGCAAAATAATTTTGCTTCGGACTTCGACTTCTGGAGAGGCAAGAAGTCGGATTTGTAGCTGAGGTGGGCTTGAGGCTAGACACACACTTATAACGAACGAGCCTTCTTCTAATATGTGAATGTTGGCTTAAACCCTTTTTTTCTCACTCATTTTCTCTCCCAAATAGAGGGGCAGCAGAACTGCTAAACCCTAGCTATTAACTTCAGCAGTTATTTCTTCTCATTCGATTCATCAAAAATGGAGGAGGAAGAACCCAAATTTCTGTTTGAAACAAGTGACGAAGAAGAAGAAAGGGTAAAACCTAGAAAATCACAATCTCCATGGGATTTTGGTGTATACTCTGAATCAGTTGCGGAAGAACATGCTCGAAGAAGTACAACTTCTATTGATTCTAAAATTTCTAAAGTTCGGGAAGAACACTCTCTTCCCATCCCAGATGAAAGTGATGAAGATGAAGATGACCCTGAGTCTGAACCTGAACCTGAACCTGAACAAGTATAATTAATTCTCTCTTTATATACCTCTGTGTTTTTCTTAACCTAATTTTTTTCTTGATTAAATTCTTATCGTCGGTTTATTGATATAACAGGAAGAGAATAAAGAAGAAGAAATTGAAGAGATTAAGAAGCCTGTAGTTGCTAAACAACCCTTCTTTTCATCTTCTGATGGTACTTCGTTTCATGCCAATTCGTTTATGGATCTTCATATTTCACGTCCTTTACTTAGAGCTTGTGAAGCTTTAGGTTATAGTAAACCAACGCCTATTCAGGTTTGATTGATACTCTGCAGCTTTAATTATTTTTCTTTTTGTTGTTAAAATCCAATTTCTCTGATGGTTAATTTTCAAGGATTTCTTTTTGTAGGCTGCCTGTATACCTTTGGCATTAAGTGGACGTGATATCTGTGGAAGTGCTATAACTGGTTCTGGGAAGGTATTGTGTCTTTAAAGTGGCTTTTTTTTGTATGGTTTATCGGCTTATTTGAGATTTCCAACATAAATGTTTAACCCCAACACCTTTAATTTTTGGAATATATCATGGCTGAAGTAATGCTCGGTTCTTTTGTGCAGACAGCAGCATTCACTTTACCTGTATTGGAGAGGTTACTGTTTCGTCCTAAGCGCATACATGCTATAAGGGTTCTAGTTCTTACACCAACAAGAGAGTTGGCTGTACAGTAAGTTATCTACTTTTTCTGATATCCATTATCATGCTTTATTTTGTTTTGCGTTGTATAGATTTATAATCGATTCTTGTGGTTGCTCAAACAGGTCTATTTATGCTACTAAATCTTTCTATAATTCTTTTGTATCATATCAACAGTGTATTATATGTGCCTTACTTCTTTCTAACAGGGTGCATAGTATGATAGAGAAACTTGCGCAATTTACTGATGTCAGATGTTGCCTGGTTGTCGGTGGACTTTCAACAAAGGTATGTCCATGTAGTGGTATATAACACTTTGCACGTAATTATCCTTGAACTAAAATCATTCTTGTACTCTAGGCCTGATTATATTTCATTTAACCTGTGACAGCAAATGAAGTCCATACATCATTTGCTGTGTATTCTGACTCCAATATACTTGAGATAGTATAGCAGGTTTCTAATTCTTAAGTCTTTGATGCTCATTATTCAGTCTGCTGAATAGACTTCATGCTCAACTGAAATAAGAAAAACTGCATTGCAAATTTGTAATTCTGCATCGAAACAAACCCGCAGCTTGCTTTTGTGCTTACCTGGCTATTAATTTATACCATGGTTTCCTGTTCTTTCAGGTGCAAGAGGCAGCCTTGAGATCAATGCCTGATATAGTTGTGGCCACTCCAGGGCGTATGATAGATCACTTACGAAATACAATGTCTGTGGGGTTGGAAGATCTTGCAGTTTTAATCCTGGATGAGGCAGATCGTCTTTTAGAACTTGGATTTAGTGCTGAAATTAGTGAGCTGGTATGCTTAATCCGTTGCTTACTGTGTATTGTTCGTTTTTTTTTTTCTCCAGCCTGAAAGCTGTTTCCTATATTCTTTTATCTTGTATGATCCCCTAGTATATTAGTTGTTTCTTGTACCTCTTGCCCCCACACTTTTTCTTATTTTACTCAATTTTTTTTCGCTTCAAGTTAACTTCAGGATTCGTCACATTCAACATGTAAAATTGTGGATCTGATGATTATATAATCTGATTCTTGTAGGTTCGTGTTTGTCCTAAAAAAAGACAGACCATGCTATTTTCAGCCACCATGACTGAGCAAGTTGACGAGCTTATCAAGCTTTCTTTAAATAAACCTTTGCGCCTTTCAGCAGATCCATCTACAAAACGACCTGCGAGTCTGACTGAAGAGTAAGCCGCTTTTATCCTTTCAGTTGTCTAGTATTTCTTTCCTTTTTGTGTTCTTGTTGATTAAGATATTGTAGTATTTTTTAACCGAGAATATATTTGAGACCGCTATGTTCTATTCACCTGCATATTTGGGAAGATATCTGCGCTTTCTGTTAACAGTGTCGCGTTTCTTATTACAATTGTTCCCTGAGATAGCAAGAGTTAGTCTAACAAAACACCTACTTTGTTTGTACAGGGTAGTTAGAGTGCGCCGTACACGGGAAGTAAATCAGGAAGCAGTTCTTCTTGCATTGTGCTCAAAAACCTTCACATCTCAAGTGATCATTTTCAGGTTCTTACTGTTAAAAGACATTAAACTGGTTGATTGTCATCCACAATTGTTTCCTGAATTGTTATTTCCTTTCAGTGTCAGATTGTGTTGGTTGATTTTGTGTTATTGTTTTAAGATTTCTAATTTATCAAGTAGGTACATGTAACTACGAAGTGGATGCTTCAAAAAAAAAAAAAAAACTATCAAGTGAATTTAGGAGAACGATACTGACTGGACTAGAAGCTGGAAAAAAGATGGAATTTAGCTAGTTTGCTTTCATTAGGAATTACTACTTGTCTGTAAGGGTCATTTCCAGAAACTGCTGGATCATCCGAGCTAATGATCCTTTTATGTTTGTATTGTCAGTGGAACAAAAGAAGCTGCCCACAGGTTAAAAATTATATTTGGATTATGTGGCCTTAAAGCTGCTGAGCTTCATGGAAATCTTACCCAAGTTCAGCGTCTTGATGTGAGTTGCCTCTTAATATATGACTGGATTAGTGTTGGCATTGTTACCCCTGCTTCAGCAAAGCTACTATATTATATTTAATCTTATTGATCCTTGAGCAGTTCATGTAGTTGCATACTTGCATGTCAAATTCTGCAGGCCAACATGAATTTTGAAATTTCTAACGAAGAAACTAATCTGTTTCTTTTTGTTAAGACCAAATCTCTATTGTGTCGTTTATTATGTCTAATGCATTTCTGATTATGTTTGTAGGCCTTGGAAGTTTTCAGGAAGCAGGAAGTGGATTTTCTAATTGCAACTGATGTTGCAGCTCGTGTAAGTTAATCTTTTCCTCTTCGAGTCCATCCATTGAGCTTCTTTCCTTATTTGCATCCTTCTTTTCTTTTGTGAAATAGGACTAGACACTTCTGTTCTAACACTTGCTTTTTGGTGACTTTATAGGGGCTTGACATTATTGGTGTTAAAACAGTTATAAACTTTGCATGCCCTCGTGACCTTACTAGGTAAGCATGGCGTTCACTCTGGTTCTTGATGGTTACGCTAGTACATGATAACAGCAAGCTCACCATATTACATTTTGATATGATCAACAAGTTTTGGTTGTTCAATTTATAATCGTAGCTCTTACTTTTTGTGTGATGTCTCCACTGTTTTTGTGGTGTTAATTCTGGTTCCTCTTTCCCGCATCCGTGCAGTCACCAATCAGCTCAGCTTGTCATGATCAGTTGATCATGGTTTTGATTTGTCACAATTTGTATTTTATTATTTTGTTGTTTTAAACAAAGATGGTATCTGCTTTACTTGGTTGCTCAAACAAAGCAGTACTTGTATACATTCTGACATTACTTTGTATTATTTTATTGATTTTTCATGCAGCTATGTTCATCGAGTTGGTCGTACAGCTAGAGCTGGAAGAGCAGGATATGCTGTTACATTTGTCACAGATAATGATAGGTCTATCTTGAGAGCCATTGTAAGTGATTAATTTCTTCCAATTGGTATTAAAATCCTGGGGGAAAATAAGGAAAGAGTATCCCCTTGTTTAACTACTGAATTTTCGCTCACATATGTGAAAAATGTTGTTATAAAGGCTGTACTTTTTACATTTTTTGATAAATAAAATGATAAGTTTTGTTGTTTGTTGGGTTAATTTATCTTTTATAGAAACTGTGCAAAGTAGTTATCTTTAAAGAATATATAGGATCATTGCTGAAGCATACGTGATTAAGAGTAAATATTTGCATTAGGCTAAGAGAGCTGGTTCAAAGTTGAGGAGTAGAATAGTTGCAGAGCAATCAATATCCAAGTGGTGCCAAACGATTGAGCAACTAGAAGACCAAGTTTCGGAGGTGCTTCAGGAAGAAAGGTTTGCACTCATCATTTTAAAGATCTTCAACCTAAATGTCATGCATCTTACTGATATGAAAATTTCATGCAGGGATGAGCGAGCCATAAGAAAAGCTGAAATGGAAGCAACAAAGGTATGATTTCTGCCCTGATCCACATGTTTTTTCTTAGAATTTTGTGTTGGGAAAGTGAAGTTTTTAAATTTTTGTGTCAGGTTCTGCACTCGCAGACAATGGTGCTTTGTTAGTTAGATAAGCGAAGTGATTCCTGTTAGATAACCATGATCTGCAAGTCCTCTTTTTAGATAGTTTACTGCTTTCCGTTAGCTTTAGTTTCTAATACTCTATGGCATTTGCAGGCAGAAAATATCATTAAACATAGGGATGAAATATTTTCACGCCCTAAAAAAACCTGGTTTTCTACAGAAAGGGAGAAATTACTTGCATCCCAGGCAGCAAAGGTAACTTGTAGATAGCAACGTGTTATTTACTTCCATATATGCACACTGATTGCCCTAATGAATTGTCCCCCACTGGGGCATCTTATAATTTGAACTTTTTGAAGTACTGCATCTATTAATCGTGTTTATGTGGCATGGAGATTACTAGCAGTAATCTCTAAACTGTATTTGCAGATAGATTGTAATTCTGATTCCTCAATTTTATGAAGCATAAAGTGTCTAACTATTGCCCATCACATGCTTGTTTCCAAAAAATTATAGGGTTTTAACTGGTACCATACTCTAGGACTGATGCATCCAGTGGTAGGAAATACCACTGGTACAACCATGCTTGAACCAATAATGTGCAGTATAATGATTTTTATATCTTTTGTGATCAATAGAAGGCTGCTATGAACAATGGGCAAGGTCCGTCAAAGGAGGTAATTAGTGTTCAGGAGGCAGAAGATCTCAAAACGAAGGAAAAGAGAAAGCGTGAGCGTGAGGTAATTTTGATTTTCTTTTCTTCTATCCTCCGGGTCTGCTGTCTGGTTCAATCCTAGTAGTGCTTGTGAAAGTAGTGCTTGTGATATTGGGGTGTCTTACTTTTTGTTTCTTGCCGAACAGAAAAATATGCCACGGAAGAAGCGTAGACGAATGGAAGCTAATCGTGAGATGTTGGAGGATCAAGAGGCCGAGCAGAAGCAGGTTTGTATCTTTGCACGTTTTTTTTCTTTCGTATTAGTTATATCAGTTAGTGACGTTGCGGACCGTAAGAAGAAGAAAAATGTGAATGTCTACCTACAGGGAAGAGGAAATAATAAGAGCGAAAAGGAAGGAAAATTACTTGTAGACGTGGCTAAACGATCAGCAAAAGCAGTGAAAGCCGTAAGTAAGGCGCAAGCTGCAGGCAAATTTGTGAGAAAGGTTGAAAAGAAGACTCCTAAACGCGCTTCTCAGAGAACTCAATCAAAACCAGAAGAGATGAAAGAACTATTCCAGAGTGACATGCACGACAAGAAGCAGAAGAAAAGCACACAGGGTGGGATGAAGAAAAATACCAAATCTTTTAAGAGCAAATCACGGTATGAATTAATAATATGGGTTATGCACATGCATTTTTCAATTCTCTGTGCTATGTTGGTTTTGTCAGCAGGGTTTATTTCAAGAATAGATAGCATGTGCTCATTGAGCCGACTTAGCAATACACTGGTTGAAGTCACTTTATATGGTTATGTCAAAATAATATCTAGCCAATGGAGGAATTTGTGCAGTGGTAACCTTGACTAGTTGGCCTAGTAGTAAAACCAAGCTAAAGAAATAATTTGGCTTCTTGCCTTTATTTTGATAACTTGAAAAGCAACTGCTTACTTATTGTTCATTTCCAATGTCACTTGCAGGTACAAGCGAAAGTAGAGCTAATGAGTCAGTTTAGTGAGTTCGATCTACTACAGATTCAGCAGGATGCACAGGTCTCCAAAACTTCAACAGTTATCTATGCTGGGAAGAAAACCCCCCACCAATTTCTGTGCAGGTCTCAATCGCTATATGATTTGGTTTCGTTCTTTTTCTTGTAATGTAATATTTTATAGTGAAGGTCAACATGTTTCTTAGTATGATCACCAATCTGTGGTGAGGAAATTTTGCTGTTACGACACTAACAAATGTACTAGTACGTTTGGTGTTTTGCATTGTAAGCAAATATTGAAAGAGACTGGAAATGAGATTAAATAGTTGAAACTCACTTTTACGCTTCATGTCTGCGCTTTTAAAAATAGAACGATGCATTATGTTCGGTGTTCACTCCTTATGTTATCCATGGCTATGATCTTCATGGTCGTCTCCGTGCTTTGATTAAAGGAAACAATATTTTGATAAATAAATAAACAAGTGAACATAATTTTTGAAGAAATATTACACTAATAGTAATAATCAATATGTAAGAAGTAACACATAGTTCTTGATAATAAATCATCAGGAACTAAAATCTGAAAACTAAGACGCCTCGGCACCATACTGTTTTGAAAACTTAGGAATCAAAATTGATCGATGGATTGCTAATAGTGTTGAACTGTGTTCTGTAGAGACTGTTGATGTTTTGAACTAGCTGGTGCCTACTGCCCTACCTGTATGCTTTATTTGCGTGCAATTAACATTTGGAGTCCTCCTAGTGGGAGTCCGCCTTTAATAATTTAGAGTGCGCCTTTAACCCTTTTCTACCTTAAACCCTTCCATTTTCTCATTCCAGGGCTTTCGTTCGTCTTTATCAAAACCAGTCTGCATTTCAATTTCCTTTCCAAAGATTCAAAACCTTATTACGAAACTCCAAAACGAGAAATGGGTTCGACTTTATTTTCAATAATGAATCGATTGAAGTTAAACGTCAAATGTTATCATCAAGTATATGGAATTAGGTCACTATGTAGTGGTAGAATTGCCAACAACAACTACGATCTCTATTCAAGTATCATTCAGCTCAACCAACCTGGTACAAGTGTGCTTCCCGAACTTGAGAAGTGGTCTGGAAAGCAAGTCAAAATTGGAGTCCTTTTTAATGTCGTTCGTGATCTCAGGCTGCGTAAGAGATACTCACAAGCTCTTGAGGTTCTTTCTATCTCTTATCTCATTAGATTTTCTTTCTTAGAATAATTAATCATGCTTTTAGAGGTTTCATCTATTCTGTAATTGAAGAATTCAAACACAAATTGTTCAAATTAGGGCATATTTGGTATCTAACTGCTGCTCCTGTAATATCAAATGGATGAATGATTATAGACAGTAATTACATTGATGTTAAGTTTGCATACATATTCCGCCCGATATGTACATCTTATTAGGCATTATGATTAGATGAATGATCAATCACCAAATGGATAGTGTATGACCATAAAATGCCAAAGTTCCTTATTAGGCTTTTTGTTTTTCATTTTAATCCTTGAACGTTGAATTAGGTTTCAGAGTGGATTAGAAAAACCGGTGTATGCAAATTTACCCCAGTCAACCAAGCTGTGGAGCTGGATCTTATTAGTATGGTACATGGAGTAGACTCTGCCGAAAGTTACTTCAATAATTTGACAGACCAAGAGAAAACCATTCAGACATATGGGGCACTGCTTCACTGTTATGTGAGAGAGGGCTTGACTGATAAATCACTGTCCCATTTCAAGAAGATGAAGGAGATGGGTTTGCCCTTATCTTCTATCACCTACAATAACATCATGGCCCTATATAAGAATACCAACCAATATGATAAAGTTCTTGAAGTGTGGGCCGAAATGAAGGAGAACGGGGTCTTGCCCGACAGAATCGGATATTCGATGTGCATAACCTCGTATTTAGAAAGATCTGATGTGGATGGAATGGAGAAGGTTCTTCATGAAATGGAGCAGCAGGCCGAGATGGTTGTGGGGTGGAATACTTACACAATGGTTGCCAATTCTCACATTAAAGCAGGCAACAATGAAAAAGCTCTTATCTACCTGAAGAAAGCCGAGGAAAAACTAGAGAAAAAAGACGCTCTTGGATACAACAATCTCATTACACTTTATGCAATTCTTGGCAATAAATCTGAGATGCTTCGGCTATGGAATCTTAAGAAGGAAGGGTGTAAAAAATTTATTAAAGCGGACTATATTACCATGCTGGGATCTTGGGTGAAGCTAGGTGACTTCGAAGAAGCAGAGAAGTTATTCAAGGAGTGGGAAACTTCTACAGTTGATTATGATTTCCGTGTGCCCAATACAATTCTCATTGGTTATTGTAAAAGAGGTTTG
The DNA here is from genome assembly GCF_003573695.1 of Papaver somniferum. Classification (NCBI taxonomy): domain Eukaryota; kingdom Viridiplantae; phylum Streptophyta; class Magnoliopsida; order Ranunculales; family Papaveraceae; genus Papaver; species Papaver somniferum. The sequence goes on from NC_039363.1 coordinate 114,160,763, forward strand.
GTTGATAAGGCCTGGGAAATGCTTGACAACTTAGTAAAGAAAGGGAGGACTCCAATTCCCAACAGTTGGGGGATAGTTGCCTTGGGGTATGTAAATAAGAATGAGATGGAGAAGGCTCTGGAGTGCATGGAGTCGGCTATGAAACTTCGTGTTGGTAGGCATACAGCTTGGAAACCTAGTCCTGTAACGACTACTGCTATGTTGAGTTGGCTAGGTGATACTTGTCGGGCCGAAGAGGTTGAAAATTTTGTTGGTTTGTTGAAGAATGTGATCCCTACGGATAGAAAAATGTATCATGCTTTGATTAAGGCAAATGTCAGAGAAGGAAAAGAGGTAGACGAGCTTCTTGAGAGTATGAAATCTGATAAAATTGAAGAAGATGAAGAAACTAGAAAGATATTAGAGCTCAAGATAAGTTAAAGCCGAACAGTGAGATGTTTATCAGTGGATTTTTGTCCATTGGATAATACTGAATAAGCACATATTACATCCTCGTTGATCATAATCCAGGGAAACCTGAGCACTGAAGCCTTTTCCATGATTTTCATTTTGAAATTATCGGTGAATATTTTTAACATATGCTCACGAATCCAAGTTCAATACGTTCTTGAATGTTCTGTTTTGGAGTATAACTGCTTAAGCTTTTAAGGATATTTGATTTTAATGATTGGAGGAAGTTTAGACCTACTGCTATAAATGGTAGTTCATAGAGTTTACAAGGAGTTAATTTTACCATGAATTTTGTGATATAAGCTTCTCCTATTTTTGTGAATTGTGGTCAAGTACGAGTTGGCTTAGTGATGGTTGATTGTTGGAGCTGATTGCCTGCTAATGAGTGTCTATTTTATCTTCTTTATATTATTTTCTGCTAACGGCATACTGGATGGTTGTTGAACACATGATTCAGTTAAAAAGCTTCAGTCTTTCCTTTACTTCTATTAATTTTTTGTATTATATTGTCTCTTTGATTTTCGATCTAGGTTTCAGAATGCTGCTGTTTGTAACTTTTACCACAGGCAACCACGCTGTGCAGTTGGATCTGATTGGTAGGGTACATGGAGTAGACTCTGCCGAAAGTTACTTCAACAATATGAGAGACGAAGAGAAAACCAGTCAGACTCAGACTCATGCATGGAGTGCTACTTAGTTTAGGAAACTGTTTCTTATTTCTACATTCAGTGAAGTTGCGGACCATAAGATAGTTGTATGTTGTAAAAGGCGAGTGCAGGCCTAGCGCCTAGCAGAAAAGGCGCCCAATGCGCCAAAGAAATGCCCATTTCTGCAATTTTCCATTTTTTCCGCGACGCCTAGGCGCTAGGTTTGGCGCCCCTTGCCTAGCGCTTGCCTAGCGCTAGGTTTGGCGCCTCGCCTTGCCTAGCGCTTTTTACAATATTGTAACAACAAGGAGAATGTTAATAAGAACGGAAAGGATGGAAAATTATAGAATTCATCTGAAAGGCTTTATGTTGGGTGCATGTCTCAAGCACTTTTGCTTAGGAAGCTTCCGAGACTTCAAGTTCTCAGCAACTAATTAATCTTTATCTTAAATGTGTCATATTTTGTCATGAAAATTAAAGTCAAAGATCTACATATGAGTTCTCTCTTGATTCAGTATCATGCCTATAATCAAGAGATAATAATGTTAATTTTCTAAGAAATTGAAAAAAGAATTAGACAAATCTTTTAAAATAAAACTCTTTACACATGAGCTTTTGCCGGATATTTTTGTTTTCTCACCGAATTGTTCTTTGCTTATTACTAACCTTTGTATAGCAGTCGTTTAGTAATCCAGGGAATAGGCAGCTGATCGATGCCTTAGATGTCTCCCAGCTTTATCACAGTTTAAATTATCGCTTCCAAAAATAAAAAACAAAGTTTATCTGGAAAATTGCATATATAATTTTAATCGTATGAAAAAATTGGGAGGAAATGCAGCGCAATCAATCACCGACGCGACAAGACGATCAAATACTAGCTATAGTAGCAATGTAGAGCGAAGACTTTAGCGGCAACTAGCAAGCAAGCATCAACTGCTTCCCATGTGACCTCGTACTTCATGTCTAAATAACGCCGTATAAAATTCTTCCGTACGTTATTGTACCAAATATTTTATAGTAACGCGTTTTTCTTTCAACATAAAATTGGATTTAAGATCCTTTAAATCTCAATAATACGAGTTTTGTGCATTAAAATACAGATCGTTCCACATATAATTACACCGTCAAACGCGTTATATGCAATCTATAAATATCGAAGGGGCCCTTCCATGTATTTTCTACCACTAAAGAAAACTGAAAAAGGAAATTTTAAGCATCAAATTCAAGAAGATACTTAGAAAGAAAATGGCAACTGTTTTGGATAACTGGTTTAGTGTTTTATTAAGTTTTTTGGTTTTGATCAATGTAGCTAACTGTTGGCAAAATGGTCATGCAACTTACTATGGAGAATACGAAAACCCCACTTCACTTGGTATGAAGATGCAATTTTTGATTCTTGTTTTGGTATAATTTCTTTGTTCATGAGATTTTTTAGATTATGGTTTTTTGATGTTGAAATTTTATGTACACAGGAGGAGCTTGTGGTTATGACAACACAATGCATGCTGGATTTGGTAAAAACACAGCAGCATTAAGTGGTGCATTGTTTAGAGGTGGCGAAGCTTGTGGTGCATGTTATCAGCTGCGATGCAATGCCAGAACTGACCCGCAATGGTGTCTCAAACGAGCTACTGTGGTGGTTACTGCAACAAACTTTTGTCCTCCAAATAACCAAGGAGGATGGTGTGATCAACCTCGCCAGCATTTTGATATGTCTAGCTCTGCTTTCTTTGGTATTGCTCGCCGTGGCAATGAAGGAATTATTCCCGTTGTTTACAGAAGGTACATTACATTTTGCTCATTAAGTTTTTGTCCCCCCCTATGATCCAAAGCTGTATATGTTCTTCAAACTGCTCTTTCCATTTTCTTACCGTCTGTATTCGTTGTGATGAAGGGTGCCATGTAAAAGGAAAGGCGGAGTACGGTTCACCTTAAAGGGTCATTCAACTTTCAATATGATCATGATAACGAACGTTGCAGGGAGTGGATCTGTTAAGGCTGCATGGATCAAGGGTACAAGAACGAGATCATGGATTCAGATGCACCGAAATTGGGGTGCAAACTGGCAAAGCAGCGTTAACCTTACGAAGCAAAAATTGTCTTTCAAACTCACTCTATCTGATGGGAAAACACTAGTTTTATTCGATGTTGTTCCTTCTTCGTGGAACTTTGGACAAACTTTCGCTTCCCGAAGACAGTAAAGCTCTCGCAAACTCTCTCCCTCATAGAAAGAAGCATTATAATAAATAGCTAGGTAGAGATGAACATAATTTGATCAAGACGACTTCAAATTATTGCATGTTTATTTGGGAAAGATTCTGAACATTTGAGTTGGGACTAAAATTCAGATGTCCTTCAGTTTTTCTTTCTTTGTAAAAATGCTTCCAAGGGGTATATGTGAAGTTCTTGTAAAACTTGACTAGTATGTTCTGTACGCAAAAAAAAAACGTACTTGAGCCGACAAGTCGCCAGTAACTGTGAACACCCTTAATTTGGTTGCACAACCAATTGAAACACATGATAAAGTAATAACTAAAAACAAGATACGAAATCAAATCATGAACAAGTTTAAGTGCAGTAAAATAAAATAGACATTAACACAGCAATATACGTGGTTCGACGGATTGTCTACATCCACGGGGCTAATGGGATAGTTTATTAAGTATTAGATCTGTTACATCTGGTATGAAGAAAAACTCCATTGATGAAGTTCAGAGAGGTAGAGAGAGAAAGCCGAAGCCCCCCTTTTCCCTAAACCTAATCGCATCTGCTTATAAAGGGGAGGGATGTTTGGTTCATTACTAAAGTGACCTTGGCGTCACACTGAAGCAGTCTTGGGCTTGATATGGTACACTGTGCTGCTTCATATTATCCTTCTTCAGTTGTTGATGGTCGCCACGTGTATGGTGGAGATTATGGTATCTACAATTTGCCCCTTTTCTTGAGGGTCGATGATAAGCGATCCTTAAGAAAAATTCCTCTCACCATAATCGTTCATGCTTCGGTTGTTGTTTCCTTCGGCCGCTCCTTGTCGAAAGGTTCTGCATTCTTATCATACTGGTACAAGCACTCTTCGTGGCTTGTTCTTTGTTGGTATTTGGCATTGACATTTTCAATACCCGGCTTGGTGCTTGTCCGTTGCATGCTTCAAGTTGAAAATGCTTTGTAAGGCCGGTTGAGAAGCAACAACCTATACATCGTAGCGTCGACAACTTTTACTTCACAACACCGTATTATTTGGGGTCACAGGACCTCGTAGGATTACTCAAATTTATCTGGCACAAAAATGTAAGTGGACGACATTTCGTATCAGTTTTTTTGTATTATAATAAATAAGGTAAATTCATCTTATGAGCAGTAACAAATTTATTAATTATTTGTATGGTTTGATCTTGCCCCTGCATTGTGGGGAATCGTAAATCGATTGTCGCTGAGGTAAGATGAGTGTTTGAACCTGTCACCCCGTTGGCCAATCTCGGGCCAGGAGATTACCGAACGGTGGGGGTTGAAAATCTCCCGGAGACGTGGTGTAAAACTGAATGTTTTGCAAACACCCGTTCCGCTGAGCTGCCAAAGGCATGTCATGTTGGGCATCTCTTTCTTATGGAAGCCTTCCCCCTGGTCGTACACTCATAGACGCTTATGGGGGAGTCCGGAGAGATTGCGTGTGAACGCTTTACCCAGTATGAAGATATGAGACCGGTGGTGCTTGCCCCGGTTCTCCATTATCCAAAAACGTATCCAATTTATGGAAATGTATGCATTATTCCGAATTGAAATGTATCAAATGCACATAACAATGTATGCTAATATAAACAAGATGCAAGGAGTCTGAATATTTTCAAACTCTTTAGTTGTGTGTATGCCCCCTTTTGGTTTCGGAAGGTGGTTCTTAAAGCTTGCGAAAGCAAAAGTATCTGATCTAACGTAGGATGCTTTGGCTGTCGAATTTGAGCTGCCCCTTGAACTGTGATTTTGAAATGATTGCCCCGACGAAGAATTTATTAACTTCTCCGTTGCTGTCACCTTTTCTCTATTGCAGTTGCCAAAATCGTGATTTGCTGGAGATCTGTAACAACCAGCACATGCTTCTGCGTGTATTGCCGTCGGGCATGTTTGAATGAAAAAAGTTTCGAGGTTACAGTAGAAGGCTTGTTTACTTGGTATCCACGTGAGATATTTAATCTCATATTGTATTACCCGCTCGTTTTAGGATCGGTCCATGACAAGAAATTATTTTATTTCTTGTGCTTCAAGATACTCGTTAGTAATACCAACATTATGAAATTATTTAATTTCAATTAGCAACTTGAAAACCGCCAAAAAGACCTCGAGATTGACCTTTGTTTATTGATTGGGTTAAAATTATTAAACCCCAAGGACACTTTAGGAGCTTGTAGGGAATTGTATTGTCATCATCATGCATCATCGGAATTTCACCGAAGCTATATTTTCGGAGTGGGGCTGACACCATATTGGCCAAGCTTCTTATGCTTCTCAGTAGTTAACTAGTGCGGTGTCTGGAGCAATAATCGTCGTCTTCGGCAAGCATCATGTCTGCGCTACTTCTCATTTATTGTACAGACGCCTTTGTCTTCGAATCGTCGTTGCAAAGCTTTGCACTCTCCATTGGATTATGCATCGTTGATGTCTTTGGAGCGTCCCCACCGGATTTTGGATCATCGTGAATGCAAAAGAGATATCTTCCTATCTCTGTGGTAAGAGATATCTTCATTCACGAAGATCATATCTCTTTTTTAAGGGATATCTTCATTCATGAAGATATGAAGTTCAGGGAGATTGCTCCGTAAACATTGACCGTCCTGCTCGACCATCATATTCTGGATCACAGTTGTGAGCCTTTGGCTCATTGTTAGTCTTTGGATACTTGAAATAACGCAAAATGGGATGCTGAAGAGACCCTTATCATAAATCATGTGAAAATACATCATCACAACAACCGCCTTGTTGTCATTGCATGATATATTAGACTTGTCTTATATAGACAACGATACAATGAGAGCTGTCTTATATATTAAACATATTGCAGATTCTCTAGCTCTCTTTGTCCGAGTGGCGTCATCGGAGTACAGTCTGTATGCATCATAGGGCAGAGCTGAGCGCCGGGAGAACTCTTCTCAAGTTTGCTTTCAGCATCGTTATTGGAATGAAGATCGAAGCTGGGAAGAAACCGTAGGTACACCATCGCTGGAGTGGGGGAACGCAGGTACATCAGACTCGTGCTTCGTCGTTAGAATTGGCATCTTTATGGCATCGTAATGGTGCCATCGATGGCATTCCATTTTGCGTATGAACGAGGTTCGTACTTTGCGTACGAACGGAAGTATAAGAATCATTCTTATAAAGAATGAAGCATCAGCTCTCATATCATCATACTAAGCATTGATGCTTAGTTTAAGGCAAGTCCATCGTACTGATACAAAGCTTTCGTCATTCGCTTCGTAATTTGAAGGTTTTGTCATCAGCTTCGTATTTTGAAGCTTCGTGTTTTGAAGCTTCGTCCTTAGCTTCGTGTTTTGAAGCTTCGTGTTTTAAGGCTTCGTGTTTTAAGGCTTCGTGTTTTGAAGCTTCGTGTTTTGAAGATTCGTCCTTAGCTTCGTGTTATAAGGCTTCGTGTTTTGAAGCTTCGTCCTTAGCTTCGTGTTATAAGGCTTCGTCCTTAGCTTCGTGTTTTAAGGCTTCGTGTTTTAAGGCTTCGTGTTTTATGATGACGTGTTTTGAAGCTTCGTGTATTGAACCATAATGTTCAGTACGAAGCAACGTCATCATATTTGCATATCGTTACCAGGTCGTTGTGTTAGGTATGTAATCCCTGAAACTTTTGATACTTCCATAATTAGTGAATCAAGCCACACTGTCGATATTGGACTTAAGATCATCTATTTAGGATTCACATCATTGGCTTGCCTTCTTAAGATCAGCGGACTTAAGATCATCTCTTTAGCTTGCCTTCTTCGCTCCTTGAACTACGAGACAAATCATCTCTTTAGCTTGCCTTCTTCACTCTTTGAACTACGAGACACTTTGTAGTCCGGGTTAACTTGGATTATTAACATCGAGCATCATATGACTTCGAAACTTGGCTCATCTTCTTCAGGCCTTGCATCTTTGTCTGCGGATTTTGAATCGACATTGCAGGATTATGACAATCAGTTATGAAACATTGGCGTCAGTCTTCGGTTCTTCAGTTCATCTGTATTCGGCTTCGGGTTTTGGCAAGCACTACTGGCATCGGACTTTGGCTGGTGCTGTGTCATCGGGGTGGAAGAAGAGTCATTGGGCTTGAGTTGTACGCTGGTAGACCTTGCATCATCGTCACTAGACTGCAGCAACCTCGTTTATTACGATCGTGCCAGTCATAGACCTCCCTGAAGTATGATTCGTAATTAACTCTTGTAGAAAGTAGGTTAACTCATCGTCGTCTACATCAGACTTGGCATTTTCATGCCATTGTTGACGTCAGTCTTGGGTTAAACCGTGGCTTCTAGTTGTATTCCGACACATGCTTTTAACTAAGCTTGAGCCCAACTCTTTTAGTTGCCTCCACTGGTATTTTAGCTTAATTTATAGTCCCTTTTGAGCCGGAGCTGCATTATCTGGATATGGAGCCGAAGATATACCGTCATGTTGATAGACCGAAGCTGCACCACTGGGGGTAGAATCGTTCTCCTCGATGTACCAAAGAAGGTTAGACCTGTAATAACTTATTGTAATCCCTTGAGTCGAACAAGCAACATCACAAAGTATTAATACTTTAGTATTAATACCCTGTGCAATCGTCCCTGTTGGACTTCGTAACTTGAAAATCATACTTTGGTTCACATGCGTCATCTTTGGACCAAAACTGAGCTTTGCATTTTTGCTTCCAGGTTATACGCCATCGTCATGTCCGGGTTTGCATCAGTGCACTTTGGATATTGTAACAAGACTTTAGCTCTTCGTTTCCCAAGACCGTCGTCATCAGATCATGTATCTTCGTTGGTTTTTCATCGTCATTGACTTTCAAAATCCATCGACTTTTGATTGGCCTAAAGATCACTGCAAATTCTCTTGGTCCTCTCTTGCTTGGTTTTCTAGCTGGCCACTTCGAGGATTAGCATCCTAGCAAGACTTTGGATTGTTGTGGTAAGACTAGAATCTTCCTTGTCATCAGGGTTGCCGTAGTGTGCGGGTTCACTTTGTTCTTTGGTGTGGAGCATCTTCGTTTCTTCATGAAGTATGGTCGAAGAATAGCGGGTGCATGTCACCATTGAAGAACCTTCGTTGTTGGTTCCTCGTCAGCATAGCCTGCGTTGGTGGAACCTTCGTCAACTGAGTGTTCAATGAATATCATAGCCTTCGTTGTTGGAACCTGAATGGTGGAAGCCTGCATCATCATCGTCTTGGTACGTTGGACCACCATCGTTGTACTTGGAGTCATTTTCTTCCTTATCTTCGGACTCTGGTTCATTATCCTCAGACCTTGCATGACTTTACATCGTCGGTATTGAACTTTGAACCATCGTCCATCCTTATGTCTTCATCCTCTGGTGGACTTTGTACTTCATCGTCCACTTGGGTGAACTCTGGCATTGGACTTCGATCCTGCCATCATCGTCTACTGGAGGAACTGAGCTACATATATGTAGCATCTCATCGTCTTGACCACCTACTGTTGTGGTTACGAGGAGTCTTTACAGCATCGTTGAAAGCTTGCATCGTTTTGGTGTGAACTAGACAATATTAATTGAAAACTTGTTTGTCAGACCTTACAAAACTTGTCAGATTAATTCATAAAGACTAGGACATCAGTAAGATAAGACATGATAAAGTAGTTTTGCAGAGAAAATACAGTGGTTTGACTAATAATATCTTAAAGTTTTGAAAGAAAATAATAGAATTCTCTATTCGAAACGAAGAGCTTGGGCTAAACAGTGCTAAATCCGGAAAAATGCAGAAACTTTCATTTTCTGTTCTTTTAAAAATAAAGCAAGAAATGAAGTGAGACAGAATGGATGCAATAAAAATAACAAATCCGGTGCATATTCTGGCAAAGATCAATTAGTTCATAAAAAATCCGTTCACACCAACTAGGAATGAAGAGTATTGGGTTGTAGACCAACAGACCTGCCTTAAAATTACCCATAAAAAACCAGTTCAAATAATGGTTTCATTGTAAGCTTTTCACAAACAGATTTTGAGCACTTCAGATTTTGAGTTACAATTGAATCATTTTTTCAAACAGTTGAAAGGTGGCTCAAGTTTTGATCTAGCAATGGTAAGACAAAGTGTTAAGTAACTGTGGAATCGTGCTTTTGAAAGCTAATATCAAAGGAAACGATGGTATAACGATACCCATTTTATAGTGCACCGGCAAAAGTAAAACGAAGGGAAAAATTAAGCAACGAAGAGTCTTGACTGAACTCTCGAAGAAATGGATAAAAATGGGTTTTATAATTGAAAATCTTTTTAGAAAATTGATAAAATACTGAAAAAATAATAATTATGGTTTTCAGATGGTAAACGTTGGATTTTGATGATAGCCAAACAAACTTTCCGTCTGAAAACAACGATTCAATGAAATTTCAGATGATAGAAATAAATTAATTTCGGAATAATAGCAGAATGCTTAAGAAACTAAAAGCACAGGTAGAATAAATTCTTTACCCATAGCCTGATTCTAGCGCCAAATTGTGAACACCCTTAATTTGGTTGCACAACCAATTGAAACACATGATAAAGTAATAACTAAAAACAAGATACGAAATCAAATCATGAACAAGTTTAAGTGCAGTAAAATAAAATAGAAATTAACACAGCAATATACGTGGTTCGACGGATTGTCTACATCCACGGGGCTAATGGGATAGTTTATTAAGTATTAGATCTGTTACATCTGGTATGAAGAAAAACTCCATTGATGAAGTTCAGAGAGGTAGAGAGAGAAAGCCGAAGCCCCCCCTTTTCCCTAAACCTAATCGCATCTGCTTATAAAGGGGAGGGATGTTTGGTTCATTACTAAAGTGACCTTGGCGTCACACTGAAACAGTCTTGGGCTTGATATGGTACACTGTGCTGCTTCATATTATCCTTCTTCAGTTGTTGATGGTCGCCACGTGTATGGTGGAGATTATGGTATCTACAGTAACAATTAATAAATAGCAGCATTTTTGTTCACTGGTTACAATATTTAGCAATAATTTTGATTCTGTGATTTGCCTAACAATGCTTCTGAGATTGAGTTATTGTTCTGGGTTTCTGGGATCACCTTGTACCCGGTTTACAAGCCTGGTAGCAGACCCAAACCCAATAAAGACCCATGTTTCTTGGGCTGCTACTACCTTGTAACGAATGTTGCAGCTTGAGCTTATGCAGCAGGACACAAATATGCGCCAAAACAAAACTCACTCATGCCCAAAATTTAACCGTCATGTCCTAGATGATTATGCCTGTAATTCAGTTTTCAATTCTTCAATCTTCTTCGACGTCTGTAATAACTCGGGTTCTATATGTTGTTTTGAAACACCCATCAACCATGCTCGGTGCCGCTGCAAGATTCAGAATTTCATTTATGCAAGTTCCCTTCTTGTTTTTTTCCAAGCGTAAAATCATTGAAAGGAAGGATAATAAAAGTAACTACTCTTTTTTGATTACCTGGTTTGTCAGGAAATGATTTTAACATGTCAGTTTTTTCACTAATTTTGTTTCACTCGCATGACCATATCCATATGATATCTAATCATCTATACATTTTGTTATCCTCTGCCTAAATATCTGACCTATAAAGAAAATAAGAAATAAATGAAAAGGAAGAGAAGAAAACGATGTGCCATGAAAGACTTATTAATTGCAAGACCCAACTGCGGTCCTGACACTATTGCTCACACCAAATTTGTCCCAATTTGTTAGCTCGAATATCTCTATTGCTCCATCCCCCGACACTTCACTTGCAAGGCAAAACTGTAATTACTTGGTTTTGTGAAGGACTTGATGAGTCAACTTGGGAGCTTAGTCATCAATAGATTCAACGCTATCCCTCCTCATAAAGACGAACTTATTATCGGCAACTCAATCTGATCTTGTTCGTGATAGGGAGAGCTTCTAGGTCTCATGAGCCTCGCACACTTTATGCTTGGAGGGTACCTACTTTTTGTTACTTGTGATAGTTGATGCCAACCGCAATCTGTGAATCAATGTGAGAGAAATAAATAGAGAAAGAAATGGACATGGGATTTGGATATGTAAGGAAATAGGCATTTCTTCATGTTGTCCCTTAGGAAATAGTAGAACACATGGATCATGACGGTCTCCTCTTTTCAGTTTTTTTTTTTTTCTTTTTGATCGAGCAAACAAAGGATAGCAGTCGAGCAAGAAACTGACTAAGGGGAAGCAAAGTTTTGTTAAGGCTAAAAAGAAAGCAAGATTATGCTTGGAGGAAAATTTAAGATTAGAAGCCTAATAAGCAGGAGTAGAAAGTGCACACATTCGCTTTAGGTTGGATCCGCCCCGACAAAGGATAAGAGTTTATCGTGGAAAAAAAAAAACTATACTCCTTTTTAAGGAAAATTGGTATTTGCATCTTTTCAATTTGGCTTATTTCTAGGTAAAAATTAAAAATAAAATAAAAGAAATATATAACTTTTCCTAAAACTGAGATAGTATAATACAACCTGGATCTAAATATCAGGCACAATACTAGCTAATACAATCAATTGCAATCAGGAATAACTTTCCAATTGATAAGCAAATCTGCGAATGAGTTAGACTTAAACCAGTTGCGATTTTTGCCCCAATAAAATACCAGACTCTTGACTTGATAGTTATTCTTATATTTTCCTCTTCTTTTAGCCATCACCCAAGAGTTTTTCTCGATCCATATTGACCATACAATTGCAAAAGAAAGAATAACCAAAAATTTTCACCATTAACTTCTTCTTGGATTATTTGGTCAAGCTTCCCACCGCTTTGTAAGAGTGTATTTTTGACCCAGCTGGCCATGAAATAGTTCCAAATGTGAGAAAAAATCATTTTTTTTAATAGGAAAAGAGAGTTCAATTGCTGAAGAAAAATTACATATCATTTTTGTCCTGCTGGAGTAGAGTGTTTACGCAGACATGCATGTTAATTAGACTAACTGAAACAAATACTATGAGCTCTTGCAAACTTTGCTAAAGAGTCAGTTAAATGATTAGCATCTCTATGAGCATAAGTGCAGCACCAAGAATCAAAAGTCTTTAAAACTGATAAAGTATCATTAACTAAATTGAGAGAAGTCCATTTTACTGCACTGGACTTTCCATTTATTGCAGAAATCACATTGAGCAGTCTCCCTCCAAATGTAACTTCTTCTATCCATTTCTTTGATTCCATAAGACAGCTTCAAGTAATGAATTGCTTCAGCTTGCTATGGATCCATTGTTATACATGCACCTCCTCGCAGTCCATTGATGTTCCCTGCAGAATCCCCACAGATTAGACCCCAACCTGACAATGTGTTATTATCAATAAAAGAGGCATCAAAATTTATCTTGCATATATCAGTTACTGGAGGAATTCAGTGCTTGACAGTTGGAGAATTGAAGACCCTCTGTGAGGCTTGGATATCTTTAGTTCTATCCCAATCATTTAACTGCATTAAAATGTTGTTAGCTACTTCCACATGATTAATGTTCTTATTCTCAAACACTTTAAGACACTTGAACTTTCAAATTAGCCAGATAATAAAGCAGACTGACTCATACTATCTAAAGTCAGTGTCTTGTATAAAGTTGGCCCTTAGGAAGAAATTACACACCCATTGGTGTAAATCTTGACCCTGTAGAAGATTAACAAGGTTAGAGTTTACAATGGACCAGACTGGTCTAATAATGGGACATTCAAAAACAGATGCTGAGGAGATTCTACACTAGCACTGCATAGAGCACATGAACTGTCATGCTGGCTATTTACCCTGGATAACCTAGAGTTGGTTGGTACACAGTTGTGGATGAATTTCCAAATAAAATGTTGAACCCTAGGTGGAAGTTTATGCTTCCAAAAAGATTTCCAACAAATATTCAGATTCTTATTAGTAGGTTTGGTTACTAATTTTTCATTCAAAATAGCATTATAGGCTGATTTGATAGTGAAGTTCCCATTGTGGGAGGGTTCCCATTTCAGTTTTTCCTGACCCGTAAAAGGATTTCTTATGTTAGTAATTTCTTTCACAGTATTACTATCAAATAAGGTTGTAAGAACATCAGTTTTCCAAGTTTTTTGCTCATCATCAATAAGTTGACTGACATGATTCATACCAGAAGAAAAATTGAGATTTGATGGAGGTCTGTGCATATTTGGAATTCAAGTATCTTTCCATATTTTAACAGACTTACCATCTCCAATCTCCCACACATAATGTTTTCTGACAACACTTAGACTTGTGCATATGCCTTGCCAAATCCAGGAACCCTGCTTATTCACGATGTCAGTAAGAGGATTACAACCAGAAAAGTACTATTCTCTTAAGATAACAGCCAAAGGTTCCTCAGGGTTATTAGTCATTCTCCAAGCCAATTTGGTAAGTAAAGCAAGGTTCAAAAGATCAGTTCTTCTAATAATAAGACCTCCTGGTTCCTTAGAAAAAGAAATTACTTAAAGAAGAGATGATTGACAACTTCTTCGAATTTGTTGCACAAACTGCAAGATGGTGTTCTTATATCAAATTTTCTTTTGTTTGAGTTATCAATAGTCGGTATAGCATTGTGTGAAACTAGTCAAGCAAATATTTCTACCTTCAGTATTATTGCGAGGCAGATAACAAACATAGTGGAGTTTATTTACTAACCATAAGTAGCTTCTTTTTACCAAAGAGGTAGAATCAAACTTGCATATTATGGAGTATTGTTCTTCTACTTCTAAATATGGAGGACCACTGATCCCTGTTTCCTGGCTTGAAGGCTGGTGGAAATATTTCTAAAATCGCCTGATTCGCTCCAAATAATTTTATTTTGTTGCATATCGATACTTTGAATCGAATCTTCCGAAGATCGTGTAAGATTCCTTACTAGATTGTGATTCTTGACCTTTGACTGTGAGTTTTGACCGGTCAAATTCTACTAAAAACGAAAGCTAAAGCTGGTGAGTTTAGTTTGGTGATATGTCCTACCGTCTACATATCTTGTATCAAACCATTGTGCCATTACTTGTTTAGTGATAATAATGAATTCGTATATAATTGATACAATTTTCATACTTTCTCAACATAATTCACCAAATAAATTGCATTTAAATCACTTTATTTCTATATACAATCCTATATTTTTTATTTACATGTAATATAATTAAAAATATAAAGATCTAATAATCGATCATGAATCTTCAATTCACGATTCAATATACGATTCGATTCTCAAAAATTGAAAAGAGATTCACATTTCGATTTACGATTTCACAATCTTGATTGGTGATTTAATTGAATCTTCCATATGTCATTCTCAATCATCTTATTTATCTTAGCATTCTTGTTTGTAGCAACACTGGAAACGATTTGGTGAGATAAATAAAGCGATATGTCATCTTTGTAATGTTAATTGTGCAATTTCAAATGTGTCATTGTGAATGTTAAATGTGTAATTTTGTTTTCATCACCTATCCTTGTTCATGTGATTTGGTTTTTCTTGAATCACTTTTCTCCACAAAGAATTATGTTCTATTGCATATCTCCAAATCTACGAGCTTTTTTAGCATATCATCACTTTTTTTCAAACAACCCATTATGTGGAGGTTGCATAAAACTGGTTTCAACAATATAATTGCAAAAAGGATTCTTATGTCTATTTATGAATGAGTATGCTTTTAATCGAAAAAGTTTAACTATCCGAGCCATGTTACAATGCAGTTGCATACCGTAATAGAGAAAATAATTTTTATGGTATCTAAACCAAAATTGGTTTATGTTTTTATAGCGTTGAACTTTTAGAGCAATCTTACAGGAAACTTTATGAGTTTCTTGATTCTCTTTAAGTGATGATAAGTTTCTTATCTTTTATCTACAATCTAACCCAAGGGAATCATCTTAAAGGATGACTTTTTATTAGATTTAAAACATAACTCTTTTCCTTCGAGAAGAAAGAAGTTTTTCTTTCCAAATCAGAAAATACGTCATATTAAGAAAAGAAACATCTGAAGATATATCGAAAATATTAACAATTCCAACAATACTGAAAGATTCAGGTTCACATGTTGCAATATATGAGTCATGTGCTTTTTGGTCTTTTCATTTCGCAGGCTCAGTAATATCTAGTTCTTCAGAGAAATTACCACCTTGCTCTTTGTGGATATCATTTCTCTAATTTGACAGTGGGTTTTTCGTAACCCTGAGATACTTACATTTTGTCTCCATTTTCCAAAGATGTTTTCCAAAGATAGTTTCAACATCTTCATTTGTTTCTTCCACCATGAGAAACTGAAGCTATCAAATCTTGATGATACTTTAACTGGACTCGATTCGAGTGAACCCGAATTCATTGTCTCGGTAAGTTAGATCAAAACAAATACATATTGTTAGATCTTATCTTTGATACCAATTGAAATGACTAGGGTACCGAGTATACCACAAACTTTCCATATCAACCTATTATATAGGTAAACCTTGTGTAATCTTACAGAAATAATTACTTCCAAAAGATCACTTCAACAAGATTTTAGCTTGGTATATAGTATATGTTCAAAACCGTACCAGCTGTAGAATCGTATACCAAGTGCATTTACTTTAATTGTAGAAATAAAAAATATAATACATAAGCAAAGTAACTAACATAAAATACAAGATTTTCTTAATGAGGAAAACTGGAAGGCCGAAAATCCTCGCGACCTAGTCCAGTTTTGAATACTCTCAAAATTAAGACGTTATACAAAATGACTACCGCAACTTCGTAGAGTTAAGACCAAGTAAACTATTTCTAGTTACTAAGTTCCTTCAATATCCATGCGCCTAAAACCAATTTGATCTATGTATATGAATCCTAAGATATATCCCAGTCTCCCAAGTTGCTTCACATGATGTGAAGACTTCTGCTTCTCAACTCCTTTGGATCATAACTTGAAATAGCAAAGGATTAAACTGTTCTAGTAACCACCTCACTTTATACCTCCCAAACCCGGCAATAGTGAGAGATAAAGTTGAGTACAAAGGATCTTATGTTTATCAATACAAACTTCTTTGGTCAAAGATCAAACCAAGATAAAGATTCATCTTAGTGAACAAGCTCTATCCATGCAACTCTATAAGGAGAAGCAACTAGATAGTTTGTTCGATCTTTTAACAAGTCTGGTGTCTATCAAAATAAACTGATTGTTTAAATTCATAGAATCAAGTGTGAAATAAGTATCACAAAGATCAAAATACCAACAAAAAAAAGTCTTCTAGTTTTTAATCTTCAAAGTATCACCTTCACAGACAACTCAATTCCTACTAATGACCAATCACACACAAAAGGAGTCTGTGAACGTTGGACGATCACTAGTTCTATCTTTAGATCTCGAATTAAATAGATGTGAACTAGTCAATCCTCAAAAAAAGAGTGACCTTATCAGAATAGAAGGACCATGAGATAATGAAGTTTGATCTATCAAGGATAACTACACCGTTAGTCAATCAAATCAGTAATTCAAAACTAAAGTAACAACACAATTTAGTTTCCCACCAAGAGATTTCAAAGAAGATTTTTAATGAACGCAATGCAAGAGATTTCACCTAATTCGATTACTCACCTCTATCAACGAGTTGGCGTCTCACACAAAAGGTTAGGTAGTGTGTTGAGGGATGAGCTTGTATCCGCCATTTTTAGATTTATGACCAAGGTTTGTTTGGACAACAAAGAATTACCAAATTCGAAAATCCTTAAGATATGCAATAAATATATGTTTTCGATTTTGACAAAATCCAACTGTAATTTAACCAATGTACTCAAATCACTCTTGTTGGCAACCAATATTAGCTAGCATACATCATATAATTTACTAACATAATAATTAGAGATATGAAAACCTATGAGATATAGTAAGCATATATTTTTGAATATCTGGAGAAAAAAATATTTGAATTTCGGTTTCAGGATCTCCCTTGAGTATCAAGGAAAATACTTGAACATTAAGTAATAAGAGTTTAGCACATGTTCAAATCACTATATCGACTTTATGTGAATATTACAAGTTCAATCCGAATATATATCGATGTTTGTACAAACCCTAATATCACCTAACATATCGAAAATATAAACTCAGACTAAACTTAAAACATGATCCGTCAGGGATTGCTCCTCTCCACAAAGGATCGGTCCTGGATTCGTTCCTTACCAGGTCCTGAATTCTCTTTTTGACTAGGAAACATAATTTTGCAAGTCTACTTCCTTCGATTATGTTTATGATATTCGTTCATATATAATCACAATTGTTGAATTTATTCCAGAAGTTCAAATACTAAATAATAACAAGTCACCCATTTGTGTTGTATCCGTTCACGAGGTCCATAGACAAATTGTTCTTCGTAACTCTATATACTCAAGTTGTAAGAAACAACTAGTATATCTTTTCTTGATACTTTGATAATAGTACAATGACCAAGTCACTGATAGTAGAGGCAAGTAAACAAACTTTACTTCGTGTGTTATGTTTTTAATAAATACCTGACTTGGAAGAACTATGATGGAAATAAAAAAAGTCAAGTCCGTTGTTACTATCCTCGAACTGAAAGATGATGTATCCATTGATGCCGATACGTTTCCTTCTTCATGAATAGCAAGATCAAGTCTCAACATTTTATTTTTCCTAGTTTAACAAATCGAAGTTGACTCTAGTAATCAAATCATGCAGCTTCGAGTTTTGGAACTAAAACATGCCAACCAAACTTGACATACCAACGCTTGGTGGGTTGAAGCGAGAAATGATCTAACAATATTATTGGCCATTTTCTTCTCTACTGCCACCAGAGTTTGCATTATAGACATGAAATTAATTGGCATACTTGCCAAATCACTCTTGAAAGAATAGGATACCGAGTACACTACCAACTTTTTAATTCATGAAACTGTATGAAAAATTCCTTATACAATCAATAAGTATATAATAATAGAAAATATCTTTGTACGTGATTGTAAGCAAGTTCCTTGGACGATCTCAAAAATCAATATTCAAGAATAATCTAGTACGTTCACGAACCGAATTCTAACAAGAGCAAGTATTGTAATCTATATTTGAAGACACGAATTCACAAGAACAAGTTTTGCAGGTTTTATACGGTTTGATCTTAAAAATTATTTGGGTTGTTTAACGTACTACATTTTCATATTTCAATTATAATTATAAAAAATAAACAATATAATGACATAAGGCACCAAAATTTTGTTAACAAGGGAACTAAAATCTTATAGATAAATCCCAGGACCTCGTCCAGTTTGAATATCACATTGTATTAAGCCGCTACAAACACTAGCTTACTATCAAACTTCTCGGAATGGAATGTAGTTGAGACTGAATCGACTGTACAAGTATTTCAGCTTCAGTTGTGCTCCTTACTTCTATTGGACCTCGCAAGACCCATCACACTTGATTTCCCTAGATGACGTTTTTATAGGCCTGAGAGTTTCTTCAGACGCAATGAAGACTTTTAACTATTACGCCTCTAACATATAGCCTATTGATTACCTTCAGAAAGACATACAACTAAGGTAATGAAAATCTTTCTTATGGGGGATCTTCAAGGTAATGAAAATCTACTTGCTTATGGTATAATTAGCCTTCACATACCTTTATTCATGAAGACCTCATAGATGTTTCTGTTGTTCTGAAGTCTTCAACCCTTAAGGTCGATCAGTGAATTCCAATACTCAAATATCATGCTCTATTCTTAGTCCGAAATTGATCTCAAAAGAGTATAAATAAAGATATAGTTTTGATCACCAAAATTTGACAATAAGCTTGACATACCAAAACTTGTGAGTTTGATTGAGCGATGCTCTAACAACTTTTAACTAGAACTAATCTTCCTGCTTTATTTAGAAATCTTTTCCTCCATACCGCTAGTTTCTTCTTGAATTTATCTAAGACCGCCTCCTAACTGCCAGATTTATTCAGTTTTGAAAGGATTTTTTCCACCCTGTAATGAAAAATATCCGGAATTGCTTTTATTTTGTCATCGACACCAATGCTAATAAATGACTATATTATTCTAGATTTTCTAAATTCACTTTAAGACCAGATATAACCTCAGATTTGCAGCACTATCAAAAGATTTTCAGCTGCATCTTCATTAGCATCCAGAAAGAGTAATGTATCGTCAACAAATACAACCTTAATTGGGTTTCCACACTAAATCTTGAGATCAAGTTTAGCTCTTCATCCATCATCAATAATTTTGTTGAAATCTCAGCAACAAAAATAAATAAGAATGGGGATATTGATCCCTTTGCATTATACTTTTAAGATGCCTGAATCTTGTGGTGGTGGTTACCATGATTAGAATAGAGGGTTAGTTTTATGTTGTGGAAATGCACCAATAAATATAGTTTTCCCACTTCAAACCCAAAGTTAGATATTTCGAGCATGCTGTCAAGACAAATACGTATCAATTGACATTGTCAAATGCTTTTTCAATATCTAGATTGTATAACACACCAGGGATCTTTGCCTTTAACTTTGCATTAAAAAGTTCACCATACATTATATGCCATCTTGAATCTGCTTTCCCTTGGTGGAAGCCCCCCATGATGTTCAGATATAAGTTTTTGAATAAAATAGTTTTAGCCTTCCAGCCAGAACTTTGGAGACGATCTTATATATACTTCTTACTAGACTGGTTGGTAAATAGATGAACAGGTCGTTAGTTCTTCAATCCCTTCGTTCTTCTGCTCTCATCTACTTCCATCACTTCCAAGTTGATAACAAACATGCAATTTTGAAAAACTCTACAGGGTATGTGCCCATCGGCAATCGAAGATTTTCTATTACCACAACTCTCAATAATGTTCCATACCTCCTCTACTTCCATGAGTTTTTCCAGCAAATTTTTTTCCTCTGAAAATCTCGTTAGAAAAGCAGAATTGTCCGACTGAGATTTCTATCGATGTGATTCTTAAAATATGTTGGTGAAGTGTTGGGCAAACTCCTTCTTAATATCTTCTTCCTCAAATTTATCTTCACAAGATTCGGTATGTAATATGCATGTCCTTGTACTGCTCCAGGAAACGTATGAAATGTGCCATTATTGCGGCCCAACTAGGAGGTCTTTTTAGTCGCACATGATCACTCAGCTCAAGATGTGATGATCCACTTCCTTACACAAAATCATGCCTTTAAAAAGAATTTAGAAAGTTGATTTAGCGCGTTGAAAATATCTCAATGAAAATTCCACCTTCAGTTCATTTAAGTGTGCAAGATAAGATCACGGTGTATTCACTGCAGAAAACACATTCATTTCGCATACATGTAATTTTGTTAAACAAAAAATGTGAGAAACATAATTAACCGCATGGTAGAAAGTCAGATACACACTATAAATGAAACTGAATTAACTGTCCCTGTACCTGCAGTTAAATTATTGCACCTTCATGAAAAATGTGTACTTTACATGTTCTCCATTACTCCCAAAATTACATTCGGACTCGATTTGTGCTAATGAGCAATGGTGTTAGAGAAGTGTAATTTTACACACAATTCAGACAAAAGCAAGTGAAAAACAGCAACAAAATAGATTTGCCACGTTGCATCTTGTGCAACACAAGATAACCTTTCAAAAAGTAAAAAGTGTAATTTGATTATGGAATATTTAAAAATAACCAGAGTACTCCACTACACTGGCATTGTCGATAAACTCAACTTTATCCTTTTCCTTTTCAGTAAAGTGGAGTAATTAATTAACAAACAAATACTCACTAATAACGTTTAAAAAAACTCCATATAATTATAAGAAGACCGAGCTGATTTCATTTCACTCTCTCAGCTCACTCTCCACTGCTCAAAACCTTCATTCATGGCATCTGCATTTCATTTCAGACATATTCTCTCTTTACTTCTTCTTCTTCCATTGATAACATACTCAACATCTACTGATGAAAAGGTTAAGACTTTCATATTCAGAATAGATGAAGAATCAAAACCAGCAATTTTCCCATCTCATACAAACTGGTACGCATCCTCATTCACATCATCATCAAAAATCTTACACATTTACGACACAGTCTTTCACGGATTCTCAGCTTCACTAACGAAATCAGAAGCTGATTCAATTTCAAGAAACAACCCATCATCAGTACTAGCTGTATTCGAAGATCAACGTAGAGAGCTACACACGACTCGTTCTCCACAGTTTATTGGTTTGAGGAATCAACATGGGTTATGGGCTGAATCTGATTACGGATCAGATATTATAATTGGGGTTTTTGACACTGGGATTTGGCCGGAAAGAAGAAGTTTCTCTGATTTGAATTTAAGTCCCGTTCCTTCTCGTTGGAAAGGTGTTTGTCAATCTGGTGTTCAGTTTACTTCTAATTCATGTAATCGGAAAATCATCGGTGCTAGATTTTTTGCTAATGGTCATGAAGCTGGATTTGGTGGTACCGGAGGACCTGGTTATGTGAACGCATCTGTGGAATTCCGATCACCTAGAGATGCTGATGGACATGGAACTCATACAGCTTCGACTGCCGCTGGGAGGTACGCATTCAAAGCGAGTATGTCTGGTTATGCGTCTGGGATTGCCAAAGGGGTTGCACCCAAAGCTAGAATTGCTGTTTATAAAGTTTGCTGGAAAAATTCTGGTTGCTATGATTCTGATATTCTAGCTGCATTTGATTCTGCTGTTAATGATGGTGTTGATGTTATTTCTATCTCAATTGGTGGTGGCGACGGAGTTTCGTCCCCGTATTATCTTGATCCTATTGCAATTGGTTCTTATGGGGCGGTTTCGAAAGGGGTTTTTGTTTCTTCATCAGCTGGGAATGATGGACCTACTGGAATGTCCGTGACAAATGTTGCTCCATGGATTACTTCAGTCGGCGCGGGAACGATTGATCGGAATTTCCCCGCGGATGTACTACTTGGTAATGGTAAGAAACTTAATGGCGTTTCTTTATATGCTGGAAAACCATTAGATGGGAAAATGTATCCACTTGTTTATCCAGGCAAATCTGGTTTGTTGTCTGCATCATTATGTATGGAAAATTCACTTGACCCTGCACTTATTAGAGGAAAAATTGTCGTTTGTGACCGAGGAAGTAATGCTCGGGTAGCTAAAGGTTTAGTAGTGAGAAAAGCTGGTGGAGTTGGTATGATTTTAGCCAATGGTGTGTCTAATGGTGAAGGCTTAGTTGGTGATGCTCATATAATCCCTGCTTGTGCTGTTGGTTCCGATGAGGGTGATTTGGTTAAAGCTTATATTGCATCGTCCAAGTTGGCAACTGCAACAATTGTGTTTCGGGGAACTGTAATTGGGATAAAACCAGCTCCAATCGTTGCTTCATTTTCAGGAAGAGGGCCAAGTGGTTTAACACCTGAGATTCTTAAACCAGACTTGATTGCTCCTGGTGTTAACATTTTAGCTGCTTGGACTGATGCTGTCGGACCAACTGGTTTAGAATCCGATACTCGGAAATCAGAATTCAATATTCTTTCTGGTACCTCAATGGCTGCTCCTCATGTTAGTGGTGCTGCTGCGTTGCTAAAATCAGCTCATCCAACTTGGACTCCTTCGATGATCCGGTCCGCAATGATGACCAGTGCGCGAAACAACGACAACCGTTTTCAACCCGTTACGGATGAATCAACCGGTAAATCATCTACTCCTTTCGATTTTGGTTCAGGGCATCTTAATCTCGATCTTGCAATGGACCCTGGATTAGTATACGATATCGCCAATGCAGATTACGTGAATTTCTTATGTTCAATTGGTTACGACCCGAAGACGATTCAAGTCATCACCAAAGCAGTAGCAAATTGCGCAACAACAAGAAAATCACAACCAGGGAACCTAAACTATCCGTCAATCTCAGCAATATTTTCAAGTTCGGGCAAAGGGGTGACAACAAAATCATTCATCAGAACAGTTACTAACGTTGGTGCAGTAAATTCAGTTTACAGACCCAAGATAGAATCACCAAGAGGGGTAACAATCAGTGTGAAGCCAACAAAACTGGTGTTCACGGAGTCGGTAAAGAAGTTGAGTTTTGCGGTGTTTGTTTCCATGGATAGTCATAACATGGTTATGGATGACTCAGGTGGTCTTTATGGATACTTGTCTTGGGTTGATGGAAAGCATGTGGTTAGAAGTCCAATTGTGGTTTCCCAGATAAATCCGTTGTAGCAAAATCTCCTCTCAGCTCATCCTAGGGTTAGAATTTAATCAAGGTCCCTCCACTTTAACGGTCGTTTCTGTGGGGACAAATGTAGCAGACTTAGCTACTTGTTTAATCGGAGAGAAGAATGGGGCTTGTGGTGTTTCTTCTGTTTGGCTGTTGTTCTCCTCCTCCTTGGTTAGGGAGAATGTGATTCTCTCGGCTCCTGCAAGATGATCAGATTGTTGTTGCTGTTAGTTTATTTTTGACTATTTTAGGATTAGAATACTGGCAAAAGAAGTGTGTATTTATAGCCGTTACAAGCTCTAGTGTTGTTGCTTTCAATATTAAATGGTGGTTTCTGATTCTGGAAGATTTTACGGGTTTTATTCTGCTTATATATGGATAGATAGGGCATGACTTAACACTAGTTGGTGGAAAAATGTCAGTCATGTCTTCTTAACATTGTCTTATGTGAACATACAAGCTGAATTTGTGACGGATATTTGTTTTTACTCTTATTTCTTGTTTCTTAATGAAAGCTAGATATTTAATGAAAGCTACATTTTTAGCGTGGCTTGGCTTGATTGGGTATACCTAATGAGACAAAAAGTAGATCATTTTGAACCTTGTATTTTCTAAATGGCTAACATATCCTTGTTTAGTTAACACTAAAAATTCTGATTAAGTTAATTAATTGAATTTATATTAAAACTTATGAGTAGATTAAAACTTATGAAAATTTTGTTTTTGATTGAACTCATGTGGGAAGATTTTTGATGAAAAAAATTGTTTTGAAAAAAGTTTTTGCAACGGAAATAAAGCATACTACCCAAACGCTTCTCCAAAGGGGATTGCAAAGATGATGTCTGAGATCATACTCAAAATTATAGAAGAAATCAACACTTTCAGTTCTGAAACCATGAAAAATCGGCAAGGTCGACGATGAAGAAGATGCCGACTGTACTTTGACCGGCAAGGTCGTCGAAAGAAGAAGATGTCGACTATACTTCAGCCGGCAAGGTCGTCGAATGAAGAAGATGCCGATTTTTTTTTGACACACATGAGACTGTTGTAAATGCTTCACTAGTCGGCATCTTATTGATTTCTTACCTTGCCGGCTAACTTATAGTCGGCAAGATCGACAAAAAAAAACCTGCCGGCTATAGGATTTTTGACATACAGAGAAAGGTGTTACAAATGGATGATTAGTCGGTAAGGTATTAATTTCATAACCTGCCGACTAAACTATAGTAGGCAAGGTATAAGGATGAATATCGTGCCGACTAATTTGTATAAGGTTGAATATCGTGCCGACCGGTCTAACTGCTGATTTCAGAGATGAAAAGTCGGCACGGTGTTCAACCTTATACCTTGCCGACTATATTTTAGTCCGCAAGGTCCGCAAAAAAAACCTTGCTGACTTTCGATCTGTTTTGATTCTTTGTTTTTTTTTTTTGATCTCATCATGTATGGTTAGAGTTTTGAAGAAAGATTTTGAATTTCTTTTGAATATGTTTTAGTCGGCATGGTTTTTTAGTATGGGCAATTTGGTCTTTTAACACCTTTTAGACACCCCTTAGCACACTAGTTTGGATGGAAATAAAATGAGTGTACCCCAATCTCGCCAGGATATTTAATGAGGGTTTAAAATAGTTAGTCTGTTTGGAATTCAAGGCTTCATCCAAGGTATAATTTTCCAGGATTGCTGATAGGGGGACTGGTTTGCTTGGGGGTGTAGCAAAATACAAATAAGAGAAAACAGTATTTGCCTTGGGGTTGCTACACCCCGAGCAAATTGGCACCCCCATTGGCAGCCTTGTAATTTTCAGGTACCATAAATGTAGAACGTGTTGCAGGAGGATCTTGTGTGGTGTAGTAGACTCGTAGTACTACTTGTTCCGGTTGCTTAATTAAAGATAAAGAGTGTGTTTGTTCTGTTCTGAATCTGATTTGTTCCTATATTCGGCTCGAGTCAGATATCAGATCATTTATTTTTTATTTTGAGTCAGATCTAATTTCTGCCTTGGATCCATTTGAGTTATGGAACAAAATACGCCTGATTTATGAAAGCAAGTCTCTAATTCACATAATCTGACTTAAAAAAAAAAACATATTGATTCAGACGAGTGGATTCAGATGAGTCATCACGGATAAACAAGTAAAAGAATCCGTTCACTTTAGGTCAAAGTTAGATGGTAGAGTGGGGATAAGTTAGAATTCCAAGGGAAGGAGGAGGAACTTCGGTTCTAAGGCATGTACACCTTTTTATGCCACCTAGGGATGCTGCCACTGTGTCCCAAGGAGTGAGCCCGTGCAGCTTTGTGCAAGTATTAACTATTAACTCGATCTTCCTTGACCTTGGGAAGGTGCCTGGATTTTGCTTTTAAGGCTTGTGTCGGGGAGTAGCTCTCATAATCGAGACGTGTAAAATACATACCAATCACGATACAAGGCCGTTGAGCTAAAACTAGAAAAATAATCAATGGAACTGGTTAGCATTTGCAATCTGAGAGCTTTATGTGGGTACTAGTATATCAGAAATGACTTTTAAGAATAATTCCGTGCTTTCCTCTCTCCCACTTTAGCTAGATCTGCTCCTTCCGAAGGAAAGCAACACTGGACGGGGGTTCGATAGTGCTACGGACGAACTTGTAATTCTCAGTTTTAACCCAACTGTAAATCCAATCTAATATTCTTTTCTTTTTCTTTGGTTTCCCTGCTTGTGTACGATTTTTGTTTCTTGCTAAAGCGTGATTGGAGGAAGGAATGTTAGGCTGACTGCTTTGTACACAGTCAAATTACATACCTACTCTTTCACCTTTTTTTTTTTTTTTTTTTTCTTTTTTTTGCTTTTTTCCTGACTAGCCCGGACCACCAACCACCACCACCAACTTAATAATAATCACAATTACTGAAAGCTACTTCCACAAATTTCTCAGTCAGTGCATTATCGTATTACAACATAGAATTTAGTACACATCTTTTTTTCTTTTCATTTTTTCTTTACTTGCTTTCTGACAGAATATTAATATAAGTACGACGTTCCAGCAATTTCTACTTCAAGAATAGGTTTCTGGCATAACTAGTGCAGCTGAATAGTTGACCAAGTTGGCCAAAAAATCTGGCATATATGCCACAATGCAAATCTAGACAAAGGAGATGCTACAAAGAGAAAGACTCCTTGAGTACAACAAAACAGAAACACAGGATTGCTAAGAGGGAGATGAGGACTTGAGCAAGCAAATCTAAACCGGTAGTGCATAAGACCGAGGTTTAATTCTGCTGGCATCGCTAATGTTAAAAGAAAAGAAACAACAAAACAATCTTGAGACACCATAGCAGCAAGATATAATTCATTAAAATCAGAGCAACAAATATAACCATTTACTTTTATTCCTATTTCGAAAACTATAGACTCAGATCACCTTCTACATATGAACACAGAACACTTGTTACAGAAATGAAGTTCAGATTATTGGTCTCCGGATACACTGAAAAATGCAAGAATAAACCCAACATTTTCATTTCAAACTGTTGACAATTATGAGAGAAGGAGAAGATGAGATATACATGGACAACTTCCTTGGCTGCAGATTGCTATCTATGAAAACTTTGACAACAAGACAAAAAATTAAGAAAAACAGAAGGCAAATTAAGGAGACAAAAAACAGCAGACCTACGATTCTTTTTTTTTTTTTTTTTTTTTTTGCTTCTTTTTCTTTTCCGTCTATTTCCTTCTCAGGAATCAATCTCATGAATCCGATTATACCCATAGTGCTTTCCAGCCTTATTCAGTTCAACTAAATAAGCCAATGGGCTCATCTTTCATCCTCTCTTCTGGCCTGTTTCCGGCATTATCATTTCCTTCTTCTCTTTTTACCATCTTTCTCCCTAAACAAAGACACAAGGTTCCACCATTTATGTTGAACAAAACATATTCTTACTGCCATGGTGATTTCTGTTTATAGCCAACAGGGTACAGGTCCCATCCACCATCTGGTTCTTTCCTTTTCATCCCTGACCCCATTGCCTGCGAAGAAGAGGATCTAATCGGGTCTTCCATTAACACACCGCCTTGTCCTGGAATAAACAGCTGCCTAAATCCACCATGTGGGTCTCTGTTCTCTGCCGCATCAACAACTGTCATCCCTGAATTCAAATCAAAACTAGGCCGCGTTGGCATAGCCCCATTCATACCAGACACATGACCGGTTGTGCTGTTCACGAGGAACTGTGGACGAGAGTAGTTGGGGGGAGCAGCTACCGAGGAGCCCATTACCTGTGGTACAACAGGGGTACCTCTTGAATCTACCATGTAATGAACAGAACTAGAACCATACATACCTTGAGAGAGAGGCATGGATGGCCCCGCTGCTGGAAAACCGTTGTATCCAAAAAGTGGAGAGGGTGTATAAGTCATTGTAGAGCGCATTCCTCCCCCTCTTGCAAAGTCTACTGAACTGGGGAATTCTGATGACTGTCCGTTTGGGAGGAAGGAGCGAGTTTGAGGGAGAAACTCTTTTTTATTCAGCTCCACTCGTGTTCCCAATATTGAAATAACAGGATCATCCAGTTTAGCACCTCCAAAACCATTCATGTCCAGGGATTTGCCCAGATCAGAGCGTTGATCATTTGAATGTTCAAAGAAAGATGGATTATCATTCAAATCAAAGTTCCTCATGGAAGAAGACGGCCTTGATGAGGATGACGATGCTGGAGACGGGCTGTAATGTCCATTTCTTTGGTGGTAAACAAACCCTCCTTCCACCTTCCAGTCTGATGGCGTCTCCTCATTGTCATCGGAGCGGTTCAGGTCCAACTTGAGCCTCTCTGCCCGTCTAGAACTCACTTCAACAGAAGATTCCCCAGAATGGAGATCAGATGTTGCTGGAATCTGCTTTGCTAACACCGGATCGGCGACTCCACCAGCATCACCTTCAGCCACATTCAGATCAATATCACGGAAGTCTT
Organism: Papaver somniferum; assembly: GCF_003573695.1. Lineage (NCBI taxonomy): Eukaryota > Viridiplantae > Streptophyta > Magnoliopsida > Ranunculales > Papaveraceae > Papaver > Papaver somniferum. The sequence goes on from NC_039363.1 coordinate 114,189,138, forward strand.
GTCTCTGCTTCGAACTATGGCTGCTTCCTGAGATACTCTTCTCTGCCTCCGGAGTCCTGCGAAGAAATGCAGGACGAAAGGCACTTGTTGCAGCAGATCCTTTCCACCCAAGTTCTCCCTCAAAATGGAGCGGAGCCATGGGCAATCTAGGAACTGCTGCTTTTGAAGCAGAAACAACAGTGACTGGTGCGGAGCCAGAGGGTGCAGAGGTGGGAGTCATTGGATGATCCATCTCTTCCATGCAGACATCGTCATTCAGATCAAAGTCGCACATGTTTTTTCCAGTGTTAACCGCAGGTTCTTCGGTAGTTTCAGTGACCTGAGAAGAGTCTGGACATGGCATAGAATCTTTATTTTTGTCTGTGATCTCAGAACTCACTTGAGGATTTTTTCTGTCCGGAGAAAGGGTCTCAGGAGAAATATCTTCACCAGTATGGACCTCATCTTCTGGTTCAGTAGTTGCAGGATGCTCCTGCTCGACGTTTATAGAACCGGGGCTACCAGGATCCGCAACTCCACCAGAGTTTTTCTCAGAAGAGGTGCTGCAGAACTCTTCTCTATAATCAACTACTAATTGCTCCACTTCCTTAGCAACTTGCCGAGCAACCTCTAGTGCATCTTCACCGCCATAATCAAGTTCAGCATCTGATTTCTTTTTGTGGATGGTATCCAAAACATTTGTATCCTTCTTTGACTTCGATACATAAGCAGCAGTTCCATAACCCTCTCCTCCCCCAACCTTAACCGACTCACCAGCAGCCTCTTTCACAAAGCCTGGTGCTCCAGTATCCTCTTTTCTTGATGAAGAAGAAGAATCCAGATCCTCTGGCTTTCTCAAGACACTCCTAGTTCTCATTAGCAAAACATTAGAATAGCGGTCTGCAGCCTCATGCTCCACGGTGCTTCTAGAATGCTTTTGCCCTCCACCGTTGATCATCTCAGTATTCAGTTCAGAGGCTGGAGTATCACTGACGGGATCATCAAGATTGTTTCGAGTAACCAATTGTGTTTCACCATTCTGCAGAGTAACACGACTTGAGGAAGTAGATGAGGCAGAAACTGAGCATATTTCCTTCCTACCACGCGTATCCTGGCTACCTTTTGATGCAACGGTCTCTTTCTCATCACTAGAGATAGGTTTCAACTCTGTAGCATCTGCAGACCTCCCCTCAACATTACTTTCCACAGAAGCTGGCAAGTGGCAAACTCCCATAGAGGAAGTTCTGTCTTCCAAACTGGAAAGGCTCTCTTGGTGAGGCTTTGTCTCAGTAGAGAAGCCCCGTCGAAGTTTTTCTTCCCCTTCCTCCTTACAGACAGAACTCAAAGAAGTTTGACGGTTATCCCGGTAATTAAGATGTGCAATCTTTACATCTTTAGCAATCTCTGAATGTGAACTATCGGAGCACCTTGAGATACCCTTTTCACCCCCAGCTGACTGGTCCACCAGATGATCTAAATTAGCACTTCCATCTAAAAGTGAGTTATCAGCAATTGAATCACCCGGGCAGCCACTATCTACAGTGCTAATTGCACTGGTTGGCTCAATCCTATTACAAGAGGACCCGTTAATCTTCTCAGCAACTTGGTGATCCGTGACTTTTTTGCTACTTCTCTGAGACCAGCTATCAAACAAGATTCTAGCTTTCTCTTGGACAGTAAAGTTCTTGACCTCAAAAAGTTTTTTTACAGTTTTACCTATCCCAGAAGAAACTGACTTCTCACCGTCTATCGGCAGCTTTTCTAGAGCTCCCAATAACGCAACAATAGATTCTTCCACAGAGCTGTCACTCGTGATGCTTAAACACTGCCAGGCTTCCTGAAGCCAGCGGTCAAGGAAATGTAGCCCCTCCAACCTAATAAAATGATGAAGAATGTCCTTGTCCTCTGTGGCCGCCAAAGTACTAGCTACTGTGCACCATTGCCTGGCTGTCTCGCCGATGTTCGTCACAACTGTAGGTTTCTCTTCCTTCATCACAGAAACCAATTCTTCAACTCTGGCAAGGGCCATGAGCCCGTCCTTCATTTCAGTTAGAGTAAAAAAATCTTCTAACGTCATATTCTTTCACAGCGCCTAGGTCCTACTGAGCTTTTAAGCAGCTCGTGTAGCATGCTATAACCTTTTATTGCTTACTTCTGCACTAGCAGTGAGAAAGATTTTTCCTGCACAACACAGAGAACCAAATTAATAGGATTCTCTATAATATGACATAAATAACGAATAAGAATAACAGATATAGCCAAGCATTAGACTTTCAAGAGCAAAAAGAAAACAACATGCTTATAATATGTCCATATTCAAATCAGCAAAGATAGGTTATCCGCTATATAAACTAGCCTTTTCCGATACTTCCCTGCTTGTGCTTCGCTGTTTCAGTGATTATAACTTGTTTTGAAGAAAAGGCAACATATCACTTTCTTAATACGTGGGTTCCATTCTTCTCACCGAAAGAAAATTGGAACACTCTAACAAGTTTGGATAATCTATAAAGTGTATAGTAATTCTACACACTTAACAACTAATATAATTAGCTTAACCAGAGATCCCAGTGATTCATATATTACAACCCTATAAGCAAAATTAACCAGGATCCAGGAATGCAACTTTCAAGATGGAACCAATCAAATAACCAGATAGGCTATATGAGCTAGCTATTCGATCGGTTGCAGTGAAATTTTCTACAGAACATGTACAGTTTAACACCATAAATAGCGTTTACAGTGCCTTTAGGTTCTAATCAATGAGTTTGGATGAGCAAAAAGATTCCACAAAAGATGCATAATACTTAACTTTTCCCACCTCATCTATGTCAAGAGAGACCAACAAGGATTGAAGCACATCAATGAAATAACCAACACCAGTGATAAAACAGCAGAGAGAAAAATCGAGCAAAGGCAAAGCAATTTCTATGGTCAATTACCTGAAACTTTTGAGGAAGTCGACGAACTGTTATGTTGTATGGCAATTTGGAACCCCAGCAACAGTAGAATCAGGCAATAATGAACTAGTGAAATCTGAAACACAAATAAAATTACTGATTAAGCAATTTGAACCTCAATCAACAAATTGATAAAACAAAAACCTGAAGCTCCAGACATAAACCTAAACAATCATTGAATTCATCAAAAAGAAATCTAATTTCCCACATATGAATCCTCCACTTACTACTATGAAAAAAAAAATCTTAAAATTCAATCAAAAACAGAAGATCGAAAACCCAAAACAAACAAGAACCCTAACTAATATATCAAACCTTGTATTAACACAAGTAAAGATCTAAGTATAGCAATGAAACGGAGAAAGAGATAGCAATGAAAAAAAAAATCTTTTCTAAAGCCAAAAGAAAATATCATGAATTAATAAAACACACAAAAGAAATGAGTAATTTAGAATAATAACGAAAAAGATAGAAGCTTTTACCGTTGTTCATCCACGATGGATGATGAAAAAAACCCTAACACACAAAAGATTCGATGAAACAAACTTATCTTTCACCAAAAAGAGACCTTTACCGCCTTAATCTAGAATTTCTCCTCCTTCCTCCTCTTCTTCTTCTCTGTACCTGTTCGTGTTAAGTCTCTTTCGATGTCTGCTCACAAAACCCTCGAGTCTGTCTGTTCGAATCAGAGAAGCAACAACATTTCTGCTGCTGGTGCTCTTTGTTGCTACACCGTTTTTTTGATTTCCTTTCCTTTTTCCTTTTATTTTTTTATTTAATTCATTTCTCAGATACTAATGTTTTTTTCCAACTTAATCGTGTAAATTACACGCTTGGGAATTTCAGACGACGAAAGTCATAGATAGTTGACCCCGTCACCGGTTTGACCAGTCATTGGAAACCGGTGAAAATTTGATTTTGCACGGTACCATGATTAAATTAAACAAGATTAGGACAGTATTTATTAGTGTTAATGTAATGAAGGTGGGTCACGTTAATGTCTATTAGGATAGAGACAAATGTGGTTTGGAGGATGTTTTTGTGATTAAAGAAGGTCAATTTACAGAGCCCTGTGGTGCACTTGACAGCAAGTGGAGATAATGAAATGTGAAATATACAGGTACATGATGGTACATTTAATACAAGTCTTCTTTTTTCCCTATAATAATAGTATCAAATGGGCATTGTTTTATTAAAAAGAATGTAGTAATCTGTGCTATAGTATTTTAAGTTTAAGGTTTTGAAATCACAGAATCCGTAGTTTGTTAATAATAAAATTAAAATTTTAATAAATGTTAATTAATTAGAGATATCAAATTCGGCTGCAAATGGTGTATGGGAGTGTCGTAAGATAACCTCTTGTCTCTTTTGACCTATTTATAAATGCAACTTTTCCAACAAAAGACGATGTGATCTGTTTCGAGAGAGGGATCCCTCACACTTTTATTATCACACTATCTCATACGTTGAAATTAAGATTTTGGGATATGTTACTATTACATAGCTCTGCGTTCCTACCGAAAATTAGCATATTCCAAGACGTATAACACCACTGTCTACTACTTTGAAAATGAGCCGTTGAAAATCAACGGATTTTTGACCGTCGAAATTAAGACCGGTAGATTATGAGGTTTTATATTTCGGAATGTGCTCATTTTTGATAGGTACGTACAACTTGGCAAGAGGAACATATCCTCAAAATATTAGCTTCTAGTTTTTATTCACAAAAATTATGTCCAACATGTGAGATAGTGTGATAATAAAAGTGTGAAGGGATCCATCCTTCCTTCCTCCTGTTTCGGAATCACTTTCCTGAAATAACTTTGTTCCACGAGTATTAATTCTCTGGACACTAAACAACTTCTGAAAATATGTTTCGAAAGTCGATATGAGCTACATAAGAGTGAAAAACTCATTCTTGTGCCACCAAGACGATTTCTTAGTCTGGTTGCCACATCATGATTCAAGAACTTATCCTCACTGTCTGTGCACCTTATTCGATCCTGAAATATACAGAGTTGAACTACAAAGCTGAATGTTCTGAATTCTCATTGATTGATCCACGGGATCACATCAACCTAATTCTACTCTGACCCTTTGATGGTCTCAACTCTCAACATAAAAGTCCTTTACCTATTCATGTTAGTGAGATGGTAATGCGGAAACAAATCAAGCATTCTCCATTAAAGTCTTCTAGTCACTTTGACCTTCAAGTAGTTTGCCCATTGTTGACAAGATCTTCTTCACTGCCGCTGTAGCTTCAAGTCTCTGTGTTCTTCAATCCTTAAGAGACTCTAGAAACACTTTCTAGACATATTAGGCAACAAAATAGAAGTTCAATCTTGTGCTTTTACATGATTCTTTATACTAAAATCGACAAACTAGAGAAAGTTACAAAGTAGTGCTCTAAACAACCTCCCATTTATCGATTTACATGACAAATACCATATCTCCATTTTTGAGGTACATGATCTCTTCAGTCTCTTCTCTTTGTGATCTTCACTGCACATATATAATCAGTTAATTAACAGATGATAATGTAGTTACACATAAACATACTTCTGAATAAATGCAGAGTACATGATATAACAATGACTCAACCAAGTCAAACAGTATTATTTTGGATGGTTTATTGAGGTAGGCTATAAACCACCATACAAACAGAAGAGCAAAGAGATTACCTTTATGCTGACTTGACCCCACATTTACGTTGGTTGTGTCCAGGTTCCTTGCACTTTCCGCATCGTACTGTACCACCACGAACAAGTGACTGAGATTCTATGCTCTTACGCTTTGGACGACCCACTCTCTTCTGCCATGTTGGTGGCAAAATTGGAGAGTCGTTCGGCCCACAAGGCCAATCATTACAACTTTGAATAGCAGAAAGTGTCTTTGAATAAGTTTGACGGTATGTTTCAACTGTGTACCAATACGCACAGTAATCATAGATGTTGTAATGCCGAGCTTGTATTGCCGCAATTGCATGGACACATGGCATTCCCATTAACTGATACTGACGACACGAACATGTGCGTCCATCTAAGTTCACTGAAAACTCTTCGTCTTGGATATACACTCGTGACTCATGCAGACTGAAGTGTGTTACATTATAAATGTTTGATTCTAATTGAGAAATCTCCATTAGTCTTGCATAGTGCTTTGTCAATCCATTGGCAATATCCGACACGTCCTGTTGACGCTTATACAAATAATCCGCAACCTTAGTACGTGTTCCGAGAACCAGTCCAGTGATAGGAAGGTCTAGGACGTCACCAATAATGGCTTTGAAGCTTTCAGTTAGTTTTGTTGTGTAAATGTCGTACCTGCACCCACTAAAATAGCTTGTTGTCCATAAGCTCTTATCCACTGCTTCCAACCAATATGAAGCTTGCGTGTTCCCTCTTCTTAAATGCTCAAGGAAGTAGTCACACTCTTTTCTAGTGAATGCTGTCCCACATCGCCATACTAAATCCTCGAGAATCTTTTCATGGCACTTAGAGACAAAATTCTCTGTCAGGCGCTGAAGGCAGAATGAATGATGGGCTAATGGTAGAAATTGCTTTATTGACGTGAGAATTGAGTCTTTCATGTGTGTGATAATGGTTAGTTCTTTACGACTTGGACCCAAGACGAGGTTTTGTACGCATTGTGCAAAGAAACCCCAGACGTCGTCATTCTCCTCCTCAACCACTGAAAATGCAATTGGCACAATTTCGTTCTCTCCGTCAACTCCACAAGCCATCAGTAGCGCTCCACTGTAAAGTCCTGTTAGGATTGTACTGTCCATTATCATTACTGGCCTCAAGCAAATGTTAAAAGCTTCTATACATGGTCCAAATTCCCAAAAGAAACTTCTGAATGTTCCATCATTGTTGACAATCAGATTCGTTACTGTCCCATCTCCTTTGCTGGTAAATTCTCTCTCAAGACCTCTAAGATTATCAAAGGAGTCCTTGTAATTTCCATGAAGAGATTCTTTTGCTGATGTCATAGCCCTTTTTGGCTTTGTACTTGAAATTCTGATACCAAACCGCTTTTCGATGTTTGTAACGATCTCTTTGGTGCTTAAATCTGGCTGAATCTTCAGCATCTCTTTTTCCTGAGCAGCAATCCAATCAACTGATGCTTTCTTGTGATCCAACTGCCCTTCTAGTGGTTTACATGTATGAGGTTTCAAATACCGAGTAATTCTAAATGATGGCAAATCACCAATTTTATTTCCCCGAATGCACCATCCACAGCCTTTTCCTCCACATTTCCACTCTACTCTTTGCTGGTCGCTTTTACAGGCCCTCAAATCTCTCCTGGACCTTACTGCTGTATCATGCAAAGCAAACTTTAATTTCTGCTTCGTCTCAAAGATTTGACCCACACAAAACTCATTGTCTAGAGCGGAGCTTGTCAGAATAGGAGCATTAAGATCTGCACTAGTGAACCTACTGCCTCCTACATCTGCTTTGGAAACTGATCTGGATGGTGAGAAATCATGTAAGTTGCATTTGTAAATAAAGAGGAACAGGAAAAAATAATGTTGCTAAAACTTCTTATGTAAAAAGTTCTTCTGTAAAAAAGTTCTTAATCATGTACTTAGACGTAATGGTAGTTAATTGCTATAGTAGCGTAATGTAGCTAAATATACAATTGACGGAGCATGCATGTCTAAATATCGACTAAGCATCACGAAAAAGAAGGAGTTCAAGTCCTTGTTTACACAATCTTTCAAGTTATAGTGTGAACTAATTGTGTATTTATGATGTTTTTCTAATCATGTTAATCCTGGGTATTTAATCTGATTCAGCGTAAGGTTAGCTTTATAATTAATGTCTAAGTTAACAGGATAAGGTTTTGAATTACCTATGCCTCCCAGATGCTTGAGTGTTCGGGCGTGTTGGATTATCAGTTAGAAATTCCATTTCATCCTGCCCACCATCCCAAGAAGAGGTCAACAATGGTTCATTGTGTTGTTCATCATCCAAGGAGGAACTGCAGCAGAGAATTATCAGTACAGTTATATTTTTGCAGTAATTTAGGCAAACGTGCACAGGAAACCCTAAGAAAATAGAAAACTAAAACAGAATTCAACTTGCGAGAGCACCTATCAGATGAACCGTCTATGACATTGTCGAAAGAATGGTGGGGTGATGACCTCGAACTATCTGCAACATCTGCTACCACGGTTTCCCTAGAAAGGACAGATGGAGCTTGTTCTTGCCTGCTTTCAAGCATGAAAAAGTTATTATATTTGAGGTTCTGCCAAACATGATTTCAAGGCTATCATTAGAACAACAGCAATCTACCTCCTCATCGCACGTGTCCGTACTGTGGTACTGCTTCTCGTCTTAAGAAGGTTCCTGCAAAATGGAGGAAGATTAAGCTTTTCTTAATATGCATGTTAATGTGTGAGTTACAAAACAGAAGTGGTGCACTTAAACATAAGTGAACTTACAAATTTGGCTGCTCTGGAACGACATGTGCTGAGGATGAGCCTTGAACCCGAACACGACTATCTTGGGAACCAGTAGATGTTTTATCCACCAACTATACTATGTCAGCATTGAAAGTATAACAATGCATAAAAATTTATAGCTTAGCAATGAGCACATTTACCTTTCAACCGTCCCTCTAGGGCAAGGTTCCTTGCTACCAGCAGAAGTTCTGTGCGACAACTAAATTGTGTTATCAATTTGATGAGGTTAAATCACACAACTAAGTATATATATAGTTCCAGAATGACCACACTTACCTCTCAATTATTTCCCTCGGGTTCGGTTCTTCAGCTGGTGCACATTCTATTTGAACATAAAATGCATGTATTTTCAGAGCCCGACAGGAAGTCACTAAGAACTTGTTTGTTTGCAGCTGACTCGGCGTCTGAATCTGAGTCAACCCCTGACTCGGACCGAGTCAGCAGTCAGACCGTTTGTTTTCCATTTTGAGTCAGATCTGACTCGACCTCTGACTCAGACATAAACCCTGACTCGGACTCATTTGAGTCAGGTAACAAAATACCCCTGACTCATGGGACCAAACCACTGACTCACTTATTTCTGAGTCAGATGAGTCAGATCTGACTCAAAACAAACATATCGACTCAAATCCAGATGAGTCAGGTGATTTCACTCAGATCCAGATGATTCAGATCCAGACGACTCAGATGAGTCAGGAATAAACAAACACGGTGTAAGTGTGTCACATCCAGCAATGTCAACAAGAGCAGCAAAGGTGGAGCTAAGGAAAAGTCGATAATTTATTGTAATGCGGATACTAGTCTCGATACCACATTTTTCTCTGACACTCTCAAAGAACTCACTCACTGTTATATTCTCACCAACATCAAACATTTTGAATTTCCCACCCACATACTTTGGATTGTGCGGGTTGTCATCGACAATCTTCCCTTTATACCATATGGCAACGCGTGCCATTGACCCCGATAGTAACCCTTTGTTGATTATTGTAATATCAAACTGCAGTGCAAGATAAAATGGATATCATTCTTTCCACAAGATACACAGAATGCATGTACTAATATCTAACGAAAACAGTCTGATAACTTCAATGGCATATGCAGAACATCACTCATTTCACTAGATAAGCAAAACCCATGTACTAAATATCAAACAAAAACAGTCTAATAACTTGGATTACAAAAATTTGCCTCATTTTATAATCACTCCCCTAACACACCAAAAAAGAGGGAAAAAAAACAAATAAATGAAAATTGATGTAACAAGGAAATCCAATGTAATAATTTCTAAATTAAAGACTGATTACAACACACAAACATGGAGGAATTCAGCAAGTATAAATAGAAGAATGCATACCAGTAAAATGTAAAAATTAGCTCATTAACTACTGAATCAGAAACCCTAGAAACCTTTTAAGTGTATCCATGGACTCCACTCTTGATTTCTTTTGATATTGGTTTTGTTGTACTGAGTATAGAGAGATAATCAACTGCTGAGCTCCATTATAGAAGACAGGAGAAAAATGGTACTTTGGGGGAATTTCATTTGGTTGGAACTTGGAAATATGACAAATTGACAATGAACCTCAAGGGGGCAATTTCGTCAGCGGGCCTGGTTTTCGCTTAAATTTTCCTTTCTGTAATCTGTGGGCTTGCCAATATACTAAATTTTTTCATGACTTAGGCTAAAGGCTAGTGAGGTGAGAGGATGGTTGCATACACCTCACCTTTTTTTTTTTTTTTTTTTTTTTTTTTTTTTTTTTTTTTTTTGTTAAGTGCATTCCAAAGAACTAATTTGGGGAGTTAGTAACCCTTACATCATAGTAAGTAAAGCCATTCAATGTAGGATTGGAAGAGTCCATCCTAACATTAGATTTATCTACTTCAAGAGCATTTGTAATACAAGAAGGAGGAGTTCTACTCCAATTCAAATTTATTCTAAAGTTTTTTGCCTCTTTGGCCAAGATATCTGCTACACTATTTGCAGCTCTAGGAACATAAGTAAAACCCAATTTTTTTTGACACAAATTAAAATCTTTCTTGACTTCTTCCATTATGGCTTGGTTTCGCCATTCAATTTCAGCTTCTTTCCCATTCAAATAGTCCATCGGGCTTTTGCAGTCTCCTTCCACCCAAATTTTTTTCGGTCCCATTTCAAATGTCCATTTCGCTCCTTGTTGCAAGACTATTGCTTCCGCTTCTTCAGGGGAAGTAGCTGAGATTGGCCCAGCTCTACTTTGTTGGAATTCACCTGCATCATTACGAAGGATTAAAGAAAAAGCTGCAGGCATTGTCTTAGAGATCCATGTTGCGTCAATATTGATCTTCCATTGATTTTTATTAGGAGCAATCCAGGTACTAGGAATTAACTCTTTAGTTAACCCCAGAGGAGAGGAATGTTTGCACCAAAAGTCTAAATGTCTTTGGATTTCCAAACTTAATTGAGCACTACACTGAGAGGTTTTTTCAAAAACTGTGTTGCATCTTTCTTCCATATAAACCAAGCTTTGGTTAGAATGAGCTCTAAAGAAATGTGTAAGGACCCTCAAGCTCGTCAACGCTATTAGACTAGTCAAGAGACGTCTTAGCCGTTAATTACTCGATTAGTGTAACACGAACGTTAATTAATAGGAATTAATCTAACAACGATTTAGCTATGAAACTAGTACTGTTGAATAGATCACGGAAAGTTGTGTAGAATGGACTACTCGAACTTGTCGATCGAATACCGGGCGAAGAAGATATCATTGGATAAATATGAAAGGAAAAGTAGTCTTTTTGGTTTGGACCGGCCTGGCCGCCCTTAACAATTTTATGGGTGCCTTTATAAGTTTTGGTCGGCCTTATCCCTTGTCGATCGAGAGGATAATTCTCATTCTCTTTCTTTCTTATTCTTCATTCTTCCAGGGGGTTAGTCCTCGAGTGATTTCGGGGGAGTTGAGTGTATTTTAAATCTCAGGGATTTTGAGAGAGTTTGAGAGAGTGTAGGGAGTTTGAGAGAGTTTCGTGTTTTTGATTTCAGGGAGTTTGGGGGAGTGTAGGGAGTTTGAGAGAGTTTATTAGAGGGAGTTTGGGGGAGTTTGAGAGAGTTCACTCCTAACTCATTCTCTTTTAAGAAACAATAAACCCTTATTTTCAAATAACATTGATCTTTAATCAAAAGAAAAAAAATAAATGAAAATGATCATATCTATGTATCAATAGTATGTTATTTTGTGCAACGAGATAATTTTTTTCCCTTCAATTTAACGGTCTCCATACAATTCTAACTCCCTTTGTTCACGAACATCCACTAGTGTCTTTCGTCTTCTCAAGTGTAGCTTCTACCAACAGTTCCAATAATTTCTCAGTCTCTCGAGTTGTCCATTGTTTGTAATTCGTAGTCACTTCCGTTTCCGGTTCCGTATTCTTATTCTTCCTAACATTCTTTTTCTTCTTGTTGTTTTCAGCAGGTTGGATGGATTTTTCCATTCTATGGTGTGACATGTTAGCTACATTAGTACTTAGACTAATACTAGAACTTAACAAAGCAAGGATAGTAATAACACCAGACAGTCTAATGTAAACATGATAAAAAAATGTGATACTAGATTACACAGTACTAACACGCAGAGCTACTTAGCCAAATTGTTAATCAAAGAAAATCCCTTAGCAACTCCTTGCAACAAAAGCACCGTATGAATTGGCTAAAACACGCCAATACGGAATGAAGTACGGCACTGTATTGAACTTTGGCATATAAAATAGAAGAGAAGTATGTGTCTAAATAAGATGAATTAACAAGTGATAGTGATTCTCAATGACACCCATGCAAAGTAGCAAGCCAATTAATGCATGATGACATAACAAATTATGAAGATAGCTGTAAAGGAATTCTGTTTCACCGAAACACAGTTTCAGATTGTCCAATCTTTGCAGTACTAATACTTACCTGATCCTCTTTAAATTTTTATGGTACACTTACAACTCAATATTACACAACACACTCAAAAATCATAGCATTCCAACGGTTCATTAAAAAGATACATTACTCAGAACCCGACTACTTTCAATACGTGCATACAGAATTCAGTTCCGGATTTCTCACACTTTGGTGTACCTAAAGTGATCATAACTTCATGAAATTTCTACAATAGGTAACCTTCATATATATAAACATCATACTAAAATTTCAGCTTTGTCCGATAAGCGGAGAATGAGATAAATAGGAATCAGTCCCCTATTCGGGATTTAAACTCAGCAGACCATAGTCATATATTGTGCAAGCTTTGCAGTAGCAAACGTGACCTGATCCGCGTGAAAATTTTACTGTACTTCTATAACAAGGTAAAATACGACATACTCAAATTTCATCATATTCCAACGGTTGAATTTAAAGATATCATTATAATCAAATCATGCAATTTCTTACCAAGATCTTTTGAACCACAAATTAGGATTTTGACAGAGAGAGAGAGTACCCACAAAAAAAAACTATACACACAATCAAAATAAACAATCATGGAGATCAAAAATATGAAAAACAATCAAAATAGTACACAAATCAAACTATTATAAACAATCATGGAGATCAAAGAAGAAAAAAAACATACCTGGAAAAAAACGTTTCCTCTTCTTTCTCCTATGGTTTTCTACGCACCAAACTCCTTCCCAAATCTCTACTCTTTTGAGAGATTTGTTGTGAGACCAAAATACACTAAAAACTCATTCGAACTCCCCAAAGCAACCAACTCCCTAGTATTGTAGGGTTTTATGACTAAAAGGGAGTTCAAGAGCTTTTTTTAAACTCCCCAGCGACTAACAGGTGTTTTCTAGAGAGTTTAGGAGACTCCTCTAAACTCCCCCACGACTAACGGAGATTTGGAGAGACTCCCTCAAACTCACAGGAGAAAACCTAAATACATTCAAATCTCTCGAACTCTCCCACGACTAACCCCCTGTTCATTCTTCTTTTCTTCTTTTCTTCTTTCTTCTTCTGTTCTTCCTGTATTCTTCTTCTGTAGAAGATCGAGAGATGAAAGTGAGGTATATCTTGAGAGTATTATCGTGAGGATGGTTAGATAAAGAAGGGGTTGGTGTTTCTATTAGTTATGAAAAAGAAGATGAAGTTGCTGTTATGAATCGAGAACTAGGGTTTAACTTGTGGATCGTTAATTGAGTTATTGACTGAGAGATTGAAGAATGGAATTTGGTGAACACAGTATGGAGAAGAAGCTTGAGCAATTGATGTGTGAGTTTTTAATAAATATTGGAGAAGCTATAATTTATGTTCATCCCCAAAACAGATATTAGGGTTCTTGCATGCAATTAAATCAAGTGACTGAAACTGGAATTAATGTTTTAGGAAGGAGATATAGGATGGGTTTAAGTTCAATTGAAGTTTTGAAGTTTCTTTGGATATGAATTCAGTAATTAGGGTTTCTGAATTAGGTTTCGAGAATTCGATTAAGGATGAACAAGACGAAGTTAGAATGTGGGTTTATTCTTAATTGATGTTTGATTGAAGTTGTAGGGTTGTTTAAGGATTTATTTTGAAGAGTAATTAGAAATTGAAAAAGTTAGGGTTTTGAAGATGAGATCGATTGGAGCTCATGATTGAGGCCGTTAACAGTGCGGGTTTGATTGAGTCTATAAGAAGGTGATGATATTATAAATGAGTGTTGAACCTATTGGTGCTTGAGCTAAATTGGTTTGAGGTAATTGTTTCTTCTCCCTGATTTTCAGTTAAGTTCTGTGTTCAGTTTTGAGCTTATATGTTCATTAATGGAACTGTTAAATGAGTGACTGTGTAATGAGGAATTGATGAGTTATAGTCGGAGTTAGTTGAGTTTGTGTTGTTGTGGGATGTTGAACTGAGATTGAGGTAGGTGGTATATGTTGCGGTTCAGTATTGCTCAACTGACAGTATTGATAAGCTTTAAGCATAGCTCTTGGAGAAAGTTTAGAGAGAGTATAAGTGTGATAATGGTGTTGCAGTGACAATTGAGCTGAGAAGATAGACACAGTGATGATTGAAGTATGGAATCTGTCTGAGGTTGAATTATTGGTTGGTTATTGTTGTGGATTTGATTATTTGGCAAGAGTGAGTCATGGTGGTTAATTGAAGCTGGGAAATGTGATGTTATGTGACTGAGTTATATGAATAAAGGTTTGATGAGTGGAGAAGTCATAGTTTAATTGTGGTTTAGGTCATGTTTGATTATAGAGAATGAGAAGAAGAACATTGAGCTGTTGGTGTTGTTGTTGCCGGTATGAAGTGGAAATTGTGAAGATGTAATTAAAGATATTGATTTGAATTGTGTTATGTTACTGGAGATTTAGGTCATGGGATTGACAGGGTATAATAAAGAGAAGATGATGTTGTTTTCAGTGCAGCTAGAATTGGAGATGGTGACAGTTAGATGTAGGTTTAGGTTGTTGAAGTTCGGCTGTAGCTGTGGCATTGCAGTTAGTAGTTGAATCAAGATTGTAGGTTGGTTCAGGTACTTGGTGTTTAGGGGATTGGTAGAGGTTGCTTATAGTGGAGATGTTTTATATGCAGGAAGAGTGAAAGCTTGGAACTGCTGAATTGCAGGTAGGCTGTTATCTTTGTAATTCAATTTGAAGTTTATTTGAATGATTCAGTTGATGTATTATTAGTTTGAAGTTGAATTTGAGTTAGAGTCCAGACTTAGAGTTACAGTTGTGTAAGAACCTTTGGCATGTCTGACTGAATCTACTCAGTCTGATTCGGTTTTAACCTTAGCTGACTCAGTATCTGATTGAGTTGAATCGTGTTGACTCACTGTGTTCCCTGTGTTGACCTGAGTTGACTTGTGTGACCAAATCGTTGACCACTTGACCATTGACCCTGTACTTTGACCTGACGTTGACTGTTAGTTGATCCATTTGACCGTCAGTGACCGTTAATAGATTCATTTGGACCAGGCCTTGTGTAGTGGGATTGTTTAGTGGACTTTGGCTTATGGTAGTTTTCCTAATTAGATGTTTTGGACCTCTTGTGGTCCGAATTAGACTTTGACTTCTTCTACAAAGTTGTAGACATTCATAAGACTTAGCTAATAGACTATAGAACCAACCTAATGGAATTAGTAAATCTTTAGATATGCAAGAGATGGATAATGAAGATGTGTTAAAACCACAAATGGGCTTCGAAACATTAGATAGACTTGTATGATTCTTGTATGAGCCTTTTGGCTAGATTCTTAGACTTCTTGGCCTTGTTTGGAAAAATTTATGATTATCTATTTATGATTATAGATAATCAAAAATAGATAAATGATTTTAGTATAATCATTTTTATAATAAATTTTCACAAACACCTTTATCAAATAATTGATTATCTTTAAAAAATGCTCCCTAAAAGTAGTGGAAAAAATAATGATCTAGAACTTTTTTCTAAGTTCCCTAGTATTTTTTTAACCCTCTCTTGATAGTTTATAGAAAATAAGAGGAATAAACACAACTCAATTTTATTAAGAAAAAATAATTGATTATAATAATTTTTAAACAACTTTTTTCTGTTTATGGAAATAATGGATTTTTTCAATTATGATTAAAATAAGCAATTATTATAATGGTTACCAAACGCATATATAATCCATTATAATCTGCATGATGGATTATGGGATGATAATCCATTAAAATAATGGTTACCAAACATGCCCCTTGTGTGATTAACAGTTAGTCTATATTAACAACGATCGATTCAAGGACGAACCAGTGGATCGTGGATCTCGAGGTAGGCGTGGCTTGTCATCAAAAGATGTGGGAATGCATTTGACTCTTTGGTAACCATTATTGTTTTCCTTTACAACAGTTTATGTTTAACAAATTCATGTTTTTCTGTTTGTGCGTTCTATGCATTGTTTAACTTGTTTTACGATAATTCTGTTGATTCTGTTAATCTTTCCATGGTTTGGAAAGGACCTGTAATGTGTTGTGGTCAATATGAATTGTTATGGGAAATAAGAATTTCCACGTGTGGTATATATGATGCGCTCCTTCACATTTATATCTAGAGCTTTTATGATATATTGGTCGAAAATTTGCGAGTTCGGAATTGTTGACATCCATATTTACGATTAGGTGTGGATTTACGAGTTCAGAATTGCACAACCATAGTATACATTGTTTGAAGAAGGAGTTTGTCCATATACATGTTTGTTTACTTCTGTGAGGATATGCTCTTTCATATTTATATCTACATGAATTCAGCTTTTATGCTTATATCGGTCGACAGTTTGCGAGTTCGGAATTGTCGACATCCATATTTACGATTAGGTGTGGATTTGCGAGTTCGGAATTGCACAACCATAGTATACATTGTTTGAAGAAAGAGCTTGTCCATATTCGTGTTTGTGTATCTCAGTGACTTGGTCACTATTTAATGTCTGGGAAAAACATTATTGTTTTTCTTAATCTTGTTTATGATTACTTAGAAGTTAAATGTTAATTATTCCCACTTTCAGTTTTCAGAGTCAGATCAGAGTTGCGCAGAGCCACAAGTGTTGACTCTG
Organism: Papaver somniferum; assembly: GCF_003573695.1. Taxonomy (NCBI): domain Eukaryota; kingdom Viridiplantae; phylum Streptophyta; class Magnoliopsida; order Ranunculales; family Papaveraceae; genus Papaver; species Papaver somniferum. Next base: position 114,206,060 of record NC_039363.1, read on the forward strand.
TTAATTAGTTAACTTCTTTTATGTTTATTATGTTGTTTATTGTATCTGTAAACCAATTGACTATTGTATATGTATCATTTGAGAGAAGTTCATGTATATATATTCTGAGCGGAGTTAGTTTTGGGATAAGTTTTGTAGCAGATTTCTTAATTGAATGTTTAAGTATTTGAATTAGATTCGTGGTGCCTCTTTATTTAGTTAATCTCTTGTATTAGTCAGCTGCTAGCTTAAGGGGTGCTACAAAATGGTTGATTTAGGAGTTCCCATACATTTTTTTACAGATATCCAAGAAAGTTATTGCATTATGAAAGCATGGTACTACATGATTTGGTTCAGATGCCCAGACATCTTTAGCATAAGGACAGAAAATCAGAATATGCTCTATTGATTCCTCTTCTGAGCAACCAAAGGAGCAATGGGGATGTACATCCTCCATAAATTTGGAAAATTTTAAATCTGTTGAAAAGGCATCTTGTAAGCCTTTCCAGGCAAAAATCTTTATTTTATCAGATATGTCTAGATTCCAGAGTTTTTTTTTCCAAAAAGAGTTTGGTTGTCCTAGATTATAATGGTTCATAGTTTTCTCATTCAATTTGTTGTACATGGATTTAACTGATAAAATCCCAGACTTAGTAAGAATCCATCTTAAAGTATCTTGTTTACTTTTTTCTATTCTAGTGTTGATAATCTTTTCAGCTATATGATTGGGGAACATTTCCAGAATTAGTATAAAATTCCACTTCTTTGTGATAGGATCAATGAGATCTTCCACAAGTGTTAAATGATTGTTAGTTGTTTTTTTCCAGTTACTAAGGTTGTTTTCCAAATTGGGGATCCACTTGTCATCCCATATACTAGTCTTTTTACCATCCCCTATTTCCCAGATACTGTTTTGTTCTACTAATAGTATACCTTTAAATATGCATCTCCAGATCCAAGAGCTAGTAGTAGGTTTTTTATCCCTGTAAGGGGAAGTGTGTCTAAAATATCTAGGTTTTAGTTGAGAAACCCAAAGTGCATTAGGTTCCGAAAGGAGTCTCCAGGCAAGTTTAGCTATCATAGCTAGGTTGAACTTATGCACATTTCTTAGTCCTATCCCACCTTTATGCTTAGGTTTACACAGACAAGAGTAATATCTAGGGTAATAACTTTTATAATTTGTTTCTTTGCCCCACCAGAAATCTCTTTTTAGTGCATCTATTTTATTTGTAATTTTTTTAGGAAGTATGAAACAACTCATTTGATAGCTAGCCATGCTAGCCAGAGTTGCTTTATTAAGGACAAGTTTGCTTGTCTGTGCAAGCAATTTTCCCATCAAGATTTTTATTTTATTTTCCATCTTAGCAACTAAATCCTCAAACAATTTTATTTTTGCGTTAGTGATAAACAAAGGTGTTCCTAAGTAGGAGTCTAGGGGGTTAATTTTTTTTTATTTTTAGAGTTTTACTTATCATTCTTTGATGTTTAGGTTGAACTTTTTTGCTAAAGAAAATCCCAGATTTTTCAAAATTTATTAGTTGCCCTGAAGCCTTGCCAAAGGTATCAATTAGAGACAGGATGTTATGACATTCTTTTAAGTCAGCTCTAATAAATAACAAGCAATCATCTGCAAAGAAAAGATGAGAAATTGGACTGTTTTTAGGAGTGATTTTAACACCATTAATAAGTTTCTTCTCTTCCCTTGCTAACAAAATTCTGGAAAAGATCTCCATACAAATGATGAATAAGTATGGAGACAGGGGATCTCCTTGCCAGAGTCCCCTGGAAGGCCTAAAGTATTCCCATGGACTTCAGTTAAGTAATACAACAATGGAAGATGAGATTGCAAAAGTTATCATCAAAACCAAATGTTTTCATAGAGGACATTAAGAAACTCCAATCAATTCTGTCAAAAGCCTTTGACATGTCAATCTTAATACCCATTCCAGCATGCTTAGTTTTCTTTTTCTAAAAGTAATGTATTATCTCTTGAGCAATAATAATATTTTCAGAGATTTTCCTTTTAGTTAAGAAAGCAGCTTGAAATGGGTAAATAAAGAAATTGAGGAGAAGTTTCATTCTATTTGATAAAATTTTAGCTATAATTTTGTATAAGGTGTTGCAAATCCCTATTGGTCTAAAACCACTAGGATTTTTAGGGTGTATACTTTTAGGGATTAATATTATAAGAGTTTTATTTATTTCTGGATGTAAAATACCTATTTCAAAAAAACCTTGAATTGAAGAAAATACTTGATCACCCACAGTTTCCCAATTTAATTTAAAAAAAACTGATTGGGAAACCATCTGGGCCTGGGGACTTATTAGATTTTAATTTTTTTTATAACTTGCCATATTTCCTCCACTGAGGGAATAGAGTTAAGCGTAGCATTCATGTCAGAGGTAATCAAGGGATTGATTTTTTGGAAAATAAGAGGATTAGGATCAGGAGGAGGAGATGGGGAAGAGAAAAGAGTGAAGAAAAAATCCTTTAAAGAATCCTGGATTTATTCTCTTTTAAAGGATATGACATTTTCTTTCCTTTTTAGACATTCTATGGAATTCCACTTCCTTCTTTTTAAGGCTTTAGTGTGGAAAAACTTAGTGTTTTTCTCACCTAAATGGACTAAATTGTCTCTTGACTGTTGTTTAGCTATGGATTCTTGAGTTGCATATAGATTTTCTAATTGGGAGAGTTTTTCTTTGATTTTGCTTTCTTTTTGGTATAAGAAGTCAGCCTTGTTTAGATTGTCTATTTGGGCAAGCACTTGTTTAATTTGTTTAGAAGGTAAACCAAAAACATGATTTCTCCAGTAATCTAAGTTAGTTTGAACAGTCTCGAGATTCAAGATTAGAGAATTCGCAGGATCTCCTTTTGTGATATGGTTCCAAGAATCTCTAATGGTTTGAACACAAGAGCTATCCTTTTCCCAGGTATCATAAAATTTAAAAGTGTACAAAGCTTTGGTGAATGTAGTGTATAGGTTTAAAGCAATAGGACTATGATCAGAACTGCAGCCACCCGGTGTGATAGTTCAGCATTTTGAAATTTATCACTCCATTCTAAGTTAGCTACAGCCCTATCAAGCCTCTCTTGAATGTTAGTAGTTGATTCTCTATGATTGTTCCAAGTGTATTCATAACCTTTGAAGACAATGTCAAAAAGTCCTGCATTATCTAGAATATTTTGATAATATTCACTATCAGACTTTTTGAATGGTAGTCCTCCTAATTTATACTCCTAGATGAAGATCATATTAAGGTCACCAAGTAAAATCGAAGGAATTGAATTCCTATTAACTTGGTTAGCTATATCAGAGAGGAAGTCCCAAGCTTCATTCCTATTAGAAGGATAAGGACTTTCATAGAAGCAGGTTAAAAACCAAGGAGCAGAGTTAGTGTTTGTTTGAACTATTATATTTATCATGTTGAGGTTCCATTAAACAATTTCAAAAGAAAATCCATCAACCTATCCTATATCTATACCTCCAGCTAACCCAACTGGATCAACTATATGAGTATTAGGAAAATCTTTAAGGATTCTTTTAACTAAGTGTCTTTTAGATTTAGTTTCAGATAAAAATATGATTTATGGTTTATCATTATTTATCATTTGGTTTAAGTGGTTTTGTGTAAAGGGGTTCCCACACCCTTGCACATTCCAAGCAATAATTTTCATGCTACTAAAAGTATAGGGAACTTTAAAATTAAAGGTAATTTATCCCTAGCTAATTTTAAGAAAATAACAAGACTTCCAGAGGAATTTGAGATAAAATTAAAAAGAAAAGGTAAGAAATTTTTCCTAGGGTAAATCAGTTATAGATTATCTAAATTAATAACACACAGAATAATAAGGAAATCTAGGAAATGAATTAGATGTTAAATTGCAATAAAGCAAGGTAATAGCGTTACCTGATTTTCGACATTAGGCACTGATGGGGAATCAAGAGAAAAAAGAATTGGTATGATATCTTCCATTTGGTTGCTTCTGTTCTTTGAGATTGGAACCATATTGGTTGAATGAATGCATATTATCAGCACTAGAAACTAGAATTCTCATCTCTTCAGATGAAGATGAAGATAAGAAATATGGGACTGATAATGAAAAGGCCGATCTAGGCTGAGTTAATGGAGATGCAATATGAGAGTGCAATGAAAATATTTTAATAACAGGAGATTGAACATGAGATGTAATCGAAGAGGATGTAATAGATTCCACAGATAGAGGAGAAGAGATATGTTCATTAGCATCCTCATAAGGAGGCGAAGAGAAAGAAAATCTACTAGCCACTTGACCTTGTTCTGGTACCAGATTAGTATTATCCGGATTAACTTGTACCCGTTGAGCCTCCAAATCTTGTTCCGAACTAATTTGAATCGGTTCCATTGCACGGATTATTCTATAAGTTTCTGAGTTACCCGATCTCACCGATTCAGAACTCGACCCATGAAGCGGTATGAAGTTTTCAGGTAAGTTAAATGGGAAAGTTCTCTTCCCAAGTATTGAGCATGATGCCTGAGGCATTTCTTCTTCATAAGTTACCGATCCCATCACTTCATACTCGTGATTAGCCGTTGGTTGATTCCCTACATCATTAACAGGCAGTGGATGTTCCTCTCTATAAAGCTCATAAAAAGTTTCTCTTGTTCCAGGAATGGCTAAAAAAAATTCTCAACTGAGCCCATTCTCCCATGAGCATCAGTGTTGTCTTGAGGATTCCAAATTTGAATCGGTGTACTATATAAGACAAAGATGTCATCAGCAGGTCCTGGAGAGGGCATGGAGATATCATAGATATCCTCCAACGGTCTATGCTGAAGAATCGCGCACTGATTGATCTTGTGACCAAAACGGTTGCATGGGTACAAAACTTTGATGGCAGGTTAAGATAAGAGAAATAAAGTTCTCTAACTGGATAGTTGGCTACTCTAACTAGGAGTTTCTTAACTAACGGTTTTTCTATGTTGACCCATACTAGAGCTCTTGGTTCACACTCAAATCTACCTTTTTCCACTCTACTCACACTTCCTATTCTGCTTGCGATCAAACCGATACGTTCACCATATCTTTGTTCATGCTTAGTATTAGAAATGCTAGCCCAAAGAGGTATTTCTTTGACCGCTTCAGTTGATATCTGCATTCCAGGGAATGCAGAGCGGGCTGACATAACGTTACCATAAGGGTACCACGGGCCATTAATAACTACCCAGTTAAGATCTTCAACAGTACGAAAAGTAAGAATGAACATGTTTGGATCCACCTCCCTGATCTGGAAATATATATTAAGCCCCCAGAAATGACGAAGAACACTTCTAATGTCTTCAGTTTCATAAGTTTCAGTTGAGAAGAGTCTGGCTAATATGATATTCTCTTTAATGCCAAAATCTCTCATTAATGTAGGTAATGTAGGTAAAATGCCAACATTGGTGTATTTAGCATATCTTTGTGCTACTGTTAATCCACTTAGGTGTTTGTATGCGTTATGATCATTCATAATGAAGGATGAAGAAAAATGCAGTTGGAATGAGCAGTATAAGAAGTAACTATGCAAGAGAAAGAGAAGAAGATAGATCAGTACTTAGCAATGAATGAAGCAGGAGCATAATAAGTAAGGGAGATGTGTCTGAGACTAAAACAACAATTTGAATTCTAGGGAGAAGTGAAAAGAATAAAAAAAACTGAGATTTTTAAGGAATAAACCTCGACCAATCCGAGATCGATAGCAACATCAAAAAGTTGTTAGTAAACAGTGCAAAAATTAAGAAACCTATGAGCGAATCGAAAAGTATCCCAAAACAGAGACAAGATAATACTACTCGAGCCAAAAAGAAACAACAAAGGGGAAAGGGACAGTCTGAAGAATTGGATTACACGCTACATCAAGGTCAGTCCCTAATGAATTAAAATTATCACTCAAGAGAAGTTAAATGGAGGGTATTATAGGGTTACATCTAAAGAAAATTTAAAGGCATTGACAAGACTAGATGATATTAAAGATGGCATCTAGTCCAACGGCTTAAGGAAAATCTAGAATAGTCTGAACCTCAATTAAGGCACCGTTACAGTCCTCCACTAATGGCGAAAACGAAGAACACAAGAAGATAAGGAGCCAGAATGAGGAAAAAATAGCGAAAGAAGGTAGAAATACATTGAAAACAAATTTAATGCAAGGGAAAACCAACGGATTATTGGACTTATACATTAGATTTTTCTAAGCAATAGCAAGCATAGACTTACAGAGATTAGAACTTCAGAGATTAAGGGAAAGGGGAAGAAATTTTGGCAATGGCTTGTAATCATTTCAGGATTCGTAAGGGTGCTCCGATCTCCTCAACTAAGGCAATATGATGTCAAGATGGTCAGTTACATTGATTACAATATTATAGATGTACTGCATGCGGTCGTGAAGCATTTTTGTATCCCGATCAAGCACAGAGATTAGCTTTGTGCAATTTAAGCCCCGCAGAAAAGGAGAGATTTGGGAAGCAAGCTATCAAATATTTGCACACTCGTTTGACTACCGGAGTACCTGTAACATCTGCCTATTTCTTAACAGAGTTTCCTTCGGGCATGGATTACGCCTATGCCCATGAAAAGTCCTCCATCTATCAGCAGGAAAGGGAAGGAGGAATGATATAGATAGAAGATTCAGATGAAGAGGGACAAGCAGCTTAAAGCCAGTGAGGGAAGGAACAATCACTAGCCAGCAAAGAAGTAGTTTTATGTTCTAATAAATGGTGTTTAGAAGTTGAAGAAGTTTGTTTTTATATTATCTTAATGTTTAAGTATTCTATCTGTTGTTGATCTTTTCTTAGTAATGTTTAAAATCAATGCAGTTTCTAGTAATTCTAGTTTTATTATAATCCATTGATCAAGTTAGAAATTAAGCAGAACTAAAGAGGAAGAAGACAAAGAAAAGGAAGATCATATTAAGAAATGCACCAAAAGAAAGATAAAGGTAAGTGAGGAAAAAAAGAAAAGTGAAAGATGCAGATGCAGAAATGAATGATGCAATATGCTCATAGTAAATGAATAATTATATGAGTATATGAATGAAATGATATGCCATTGATGTATATGCTAACCTTTCAAGTCTCAAGCCAACTAAATTGAACAGAAGCAAAACCAAAATTCGATGGAAGACCAACCCCCTTTTCTTTGAACCCCATCTGGCTTTGGGTCGAAAACCATACGGGCAAACTACTCAGCAGACATTAAAGATAGGGATGAAGAAAAACAAAGAAGGAAGATGGAGGATGAAGAAAACTATCCGTTGGGGTAAGAGAGAGAGCAGAGGATTTTCCAGGACTAAAAAGAGTGCATATACCTCACTTGATATATCAAATGTTGGGATATATTCCAGTGTTGACCGGTACAAAATTCAAATTACTCTAAGACTTTGGCTTTTGTAGTACACAATTCAAATTACTCTTAAGACTTTAGCTTTTGTATATTTTTCGGACGCCTTGTATCACAATGTAATAGTTACTTGAAAAAACCTGTATTTTAAACTTATGTTTTGCCTCGCATCACGATGTAATGGTTTTTTGAAAGAACCTATATTTTAAACTTATGATTTCACTTCAGCTCTGTCGCTCTTTTGTAAAGTTTTTTTTTCCAATTTTTTTTCCAAGATATTCCACCTTAAAAAGAAATTTCTATTTACCCAAAATATGTTTTTGTATGTACATGCTGAGAGAAAAATTTTGATGGGGAAAAACCGGATGGGGGCATATGGGGGACGAATAGGAATTCAACATTTTCCCTCTTTTTCTTACCATTTTTAGCTAATTAAAGTGTTAAAATTTTACACCCGATTTAACCTTTTACAAATCTAAATAATTCTGCTTTGATAGAATGATATATGGTTTTGTTATATCGATTATGAGGGTTCTTACAGTGATGGTTATTATCAAAATGAAACCATAGTTGTATATATATTGAAGAAGATGAGGAGGAGAGAAGAAAGACGAAGTTCACAAGTTACAACAGATGGCTCCATGTTGATTAGTTATTATTGAGAATATCCACGAGCATGTACCGATCAAAACAGAAATTGATTGAGAGATGATTTAATAACTAGCTTTAATACTTTAGCACTTGATCAATGAACGACTGATGTATGTATAACTGTAGAGTTTGCAATTTTTTTTCTGCCAACGGAGTTCGAAAAGGAAATCTGACTGCTTGAACTTTAAAGTTGAAATCAATGAACGCACTTGTTGTGCAATCTAACCATTATGAATAAATCTTAATGGAATCAATGATAATCATCATACATAAACAAATAAAAAGTTAGCGCTTTATTTCTTCATAATCTTTGATTAGTAATTTTTATCAAAAAAAACTTTTTTGGTGTTGATGATGGTTTTTAGCTTAGGGTGAAAATCGTAAAACTGTACATCTGACATGACGTCACTATGACCATTAGCACATTTATTGAATCAATCAGCATGCCTACGTAAGAATTACCGGGGTACCCTTTTTTTTACATGGGTCATGTTCCACAGCAGAACCCTTAACACTGACTGACATCATCTATGCCAAACCCTAATTCTCATGCTACCGCGCCAAGGCATGCCAACCATGCCAGCCGCACCACTGTGCCAATGGCAGACCATGCCATCCACGTCACCGCGCCAAGGCATGCCAACCATGCCTGCCACACCACTGCGCCTATGGCATGCCATGCCAGCCACATCTCCGCGCCAAGGCATACCAACCATGCCAGCCGCACCACTACGCCAATGGCATGCCATGCCAGTCGCACCTCCGCGCCAAGGCATGCAAACCATGCCAGTCACACCACTGCGCCAATGGCATGCCATGCAAGCCGCACCTCCGCGCCAAGGCATGCCAACCATGCCAGCCGCACCACATGTTCCAATGACATGCCAACCACCTTGCTGCGCCATACCATGTCGGCCTTCCCTATGCGGCTACGAAAACGAAGGCGTGCGATGATCAACGGACACCCTTCCATCTTAGATGCAAATCTTAGACGTCCAAGGTCGCCAAACAACGCATGGTAACCTTTGGCCCAACCCCTAGTTTTAGCCACGCCGAACCGCACCAAGGCATGCCATGCCACATGTGCCAATGGCATGCCAACCACCTTGCCGCGCCATACTATGCCGGCCTTCCCTATGCGGCTACCAAAACGAAGGCATGCGATGATCAACGACCACCCTTCCATCTTAGATGCAAATCTTAGCCGTCCAAGGTCGCCAAACAACGCATGGTAACTTTTGGCCCAAACCCTAGTTTTGGCCATGTCAAACCGCGCCAAGGCATGCCATGCCACATGTGCCAATAGCATGCCAACCACCTTGCTGCGCCATACCATGACGGCCTTCCCTATGCGGCTACCAAAACGAAGGCGTGCGATGATCAACGACCACCCTTCCATCTTAGATGCAAATCTTAGCCGTCCAAGGTCGCCAAACAACGGATGGTAACCTTTGGCCCAACGCCAAAACCCTAGTTTGGCCGCGCCTAAACCACGCCAAGGCATGCCGACCATGCCACATGTGCCAATGGCATTCCGCGTCATCCACCTTGCCGTGCCTAAGCCATGCCATGTCGTCCTTCCCTTCACGGCTGCCAAAACGAAGGCGTGCGACAATCAACGACCACCCTTCCATCTTAGATGCAAATCTCAGCCGTCCAAGGTCACCAACCAACACATGGTAACCTTTGTCCCAATGCAAAAACCCTAGTTTGGCCGCGCCTAAACCACGCCAAGGCATGCCGACCATGCCACATGTGCCAATGGCATGCCGCGCCATCCACCTTGCCGCGCCTAAGCCATGCCATGCCATGCCGGCCTTCCCTTCACGGCTGCCAAAACGAAGGCGTGCGACAATCAACGACCACCCTTCCATCTTAGATGCAAATCTCAGCCGTCCAAGGTCACTAACCAACACATGGTAACCTTTGTCCCAACGCCAAAACCCTAGTTTTGGTCACGCCCAAACCGCGCCAAGGAAAACCGGCCATGCCACATGTGCCAATGGCATGCCATCCACCTTGCCGCACCATACCATGCCGGCCTTCCCTATGAGGTTACCAAAACAAAGGCGTGTGACAATCAACGACCACCCTTCCATCTTAGATGCAAATCTCAGCCGTCCAAGGTCACCAACCAACACATGGTAACCTTTGGCCCAACGCCCAAACCCTAGTTTTGTCCACGCCCAAACCGCGCCAAGGCATGCCATCCATGCCACATGTGCCAATGGCATGCCAACAACCTTGCCGCGCCATACCATGCCGGACTTCCTTATGCGGCTATCAAAAGAAAGGCTTGCGAAGATCAACGACCACTTTTCCATCTAAGATGCAGATCTTAGCCGTCCAAGGTTACCAGCTAACACATGGCAACCTTTGGCCCGATGCCAAGCCCTAGTTTGGTCGCGCCCAAACAAAGCCAAAACCCTAAATTTTGGCCGCGCCTAAACTAGGCCATATTAAAGCCGTACCGGCCATGCTTTCATGCCACTGGCTACCAAACGAAGGGTTGTAATAATCAACGTCTACCTTTCCTCTCAAGATGCAAAATCTCGACCGTCAAAGGTCACCACCGAGCCGACAAGTCTCCCAAGATCAACTTACCGAACAACAACATGCTACATATTTTCCACGAAAACACTCGAGACATCAACACATGTCACAAACTGGGGGATGTTTATTGGGTATTGGTTTGGCGGTTTACAGCGTGCGGCGTACACGCCCGTTATAAGACAGTGTCATAAGGATGAGGCGGTTAGTAAATACAGGAAGTAATGGTGAAACGCTTTATTTTATGGAACATCAATTCCAGGCGTTACCGGTTACCACCTCCTCCCATTTACTCATCTGTTTTCCATTTCTTACGAGACCAGAGTACGTTTTACTTCGACTTGTATAAATAGGTCTTACCTATTTCCACCGAACAACAAGTTCATGTCAGGAGGATAGAACACTCAGAAAATATTTGCTAGCTTTCCATCTGTTAGCTTCCTACTTTCTGATACAAGTCATGAAACAACTACTCTTCCAGAATCAAATATTCTGGTCTCAACACTCTCTTCGCTTCCCTCCCCAAAACCAACCCTTCTCCTTCATTTTGTGACCGAAGCAATTCTAGAACGGCCATTTCTTGGTTTAGGCCGGATTTGTACAGATTGATCTCTCGAATCTAAAGTACTCCCTTACAGTACATTGTTTAGGGTTTAAACTCGTTTCTCACCCACACACCCGAAATTACCAAAATCAGCAGAAATCTTTTTCACCTTCAAACAATTGGCGACCACAGTGGGAGATTGATCTTTCGGTTACAATGTCAACTTTCAATCCTCGATCTCATATTTCGACCCAGACGTCAGGACGGTAGAATCCAAACGACCTGCCCAGGGATCGACGACTCAGTTACCAGACGTCCCGGTTACCAGTCATGACACGACAAGGGATGACTGGGGACTTTCCACAGTCACGACGGTGCTTCCCACAAAACTCGGTCTTACACCCGGGAGATTCCTTTTCATCAGGAGATCCGAAAAACCGAGTAAGTCTTGCTAGACAAAATACATGGTCTACTACTTCAAATCTTCACAGGGGAGATAAAAAACCGATAGCCATATTTTTCCCGTGTTTCATGCTTTCTACTATCGCAAAACATTCACAATTCCATGACTTCCCTGGGGTACTCATGCCACTTATATTCATAACCAAAAACGTCAATATTCTAAAACAGTTCATTCCAAATAATAATCCAAAACCCTCAGGGGTAATACTTGTCTATGAACCCAAAACTCCAGAAAATCAAAACCATAAACCAAGCGCTTTGTTTGCCTTTCAAAAAAAAAAAAAGTCACCTACCCGTACGTGCCTACTTTGCATAATAATTATTACCCGTCACTATTCATGAGGTAGCCGACGTTACTACGGTGATATTCGAAGAGGAATTGTTGATGACGAAGTGTTTCTATAAGTTTATGAAAGGCATACCCACGGTTAGGGTTTACACCAGTTCAGAAGAACAATATTTCTACAGATTTATGGAAGGCATACCTATGGCTAGGGTTTGCACCAACACAAGAAAACAAGAAAACAAATTGAAAGAGAAACGCTGGAGTACATAGCTGGAATATGCTTGCCCACTTTATTGCTACCGCGTTACCGCTAATACCAGGACGTGAGAACAAAGATACGAGATAAAAAGGAGAGCCAACCCCTTTCATACGCATAACACTTTTGGAATTTGAATAAGGAAATGATTTCCTATTTGAGCTACGTATGGAAAGAGGCAAATGGGCCCGCAAGAACAAGTCCGCGCTACGCCAAGACAACGCCGTGCCAAGCCAACAGTCCACGACATGCCCAGCCGATAGTCCGCGCCATACCAAATCCAAGCCAGCGTCCATGCCAAGCCAGCATCCACGCCATGCCAGCGCCCATTCCAAGCTGATCCAGCGCTAACAACTTGCATCTTTCCAGCGCCAGCAGCTTGCATCCTTCCAGCGCTAACAACTTGCATCTTTCCAGCGCCAGCAGCTTGCATCCTTTCCAGCGCTAACATCTTGCATCTTTACAGCAGCTTGCATCTTCCCTGCGCCAGCAGCTTGCATCCTTCCAGCGTTGCTCTTGAACGCCCAGTAGAAGGGAATAAACAATCTAATTTCATTACATGAAAAGATCAGGAACGACTTCTCCAAAATCGAAGCAAAGAAAAATCAGCGACCCCCCTGAGTTCACAAAGACTCTTTTCCCTGTCAGGAGATGTATGATTTCTGGGGACTTCGCCGGCAAAATCGTGCAGTCTATGATGAAACATTTATGTGAGATTCTATATTTCCCCAAGGCGCAACATCAAGGCTTATTTTCATCCCTCAACCGCACTGAATCATGGAAGCAGCTGTTTCCAACCAGAGAAGCCGTTCCCAAACCCTAACCTCTCCTGGAAAGCACAATTGATGGATGGAACTGGGGAATCCTAACCATTGTTCGCTTGAAGGGTGTCTAGTTTGACAGCACACTGATTAACGCAGCCGCTCCGCTTCAACATCCTCCAGCAGCGACTCGGCTTCAACGATCACTCCGACATCCGCTCCGCTTCAACGCTCGCTCCAGCAGCCGCTCCGTTTCAGCGTTCTCTCCATAAGCTTCTCCAGGATCCGAAAACGAGGCTTCAACGTTCAACTTATTAAGTTTCAACATCTTCTCCAAGAGCCGAAGGTGCTTCAACGACGCTTCTTCCTACAAAGAGTCGTACCACCACGCTCCCCATGTCAAGGATCATGATCACAGCCAACCAATCTTCGTAGTCATGGACAGTTTGCTCGCTTACGCATCCAGCCAATCCTTTTACTTCCACGGATTCCCATACAATTCCATCCAACCTACTTTGTTACCACGACAATGTAGTCTCTTCTGATTACATCTGCTACCAAGAATTGTTGCCGCTCATTTGTTGATACCAGCCAGATCTTCACCACAGCAGCAATCACTACAAATATGAAAACATGTAAACCATACTTGAGGACTGAGGATATACACGGAATCCCTTCACTGTCAAAGATCAGAAGACACAGTCAACTAAAAGGCCATAGCCGCAACAAGGTCATCTACTCTTCAAGGGTACAACGCAAGAATATCATCACCTCTCTGTCTAGAAGATGCCTTCAACACTTTACGAGGCCGCGGAGGATCCCAAGCCTGCTCAGAGGAAAAAAATTTCAGAAACTGAAGAAAAATGCGACTGGGGACTTCTCTTCACAGTCCATCGACGACCATCAAAGACTCATGAGATAACTCCAAAGACGCGGCTGAAACATTTTCCTGAAGAAACAGAGGGAGCCATGATAAACAACATAACTCTCTCATTCCTACATCTTCGCTATCCAGAATATTTCGTCCATGCGATATCCTGAGCATCCCATCGTCACATCCAGAAGAGTACGATAAGCTTGTATCAAATCATGTAGACGTGGATTCAAGGCGATGCAATGAAAATAGGATACACATGGGGACTACCATCATGAGACGCTTTCACTCACTTCAGCCAGGTTATTTCTGATTTCAACATCATCACTGTCGAAGTTTCACGGGCCGCAGGAATTTCTCAACACGAAGCTGTACATGTACACCGAAGACTTCAAGAGCACGCCAAAAAGATACATTCACATATTTATCCATGCCATCGGATCAACCGGAGTATAACTGGGGACTTCTTACCACATCTCATTCCATACAATAGTCCAAGATTCAGAAGATGGTTCGAAGGATGTCGCTTGGAACAAAGTCCTGGAAGACTTGATAGCAGCACATCGGCAACGGAACGTCTCCCTATTTCATCCGGGGGCGCCAGAAGTTTTCGACCATACAAGCATTCATAGCACATCATCATCACGATCACAAGGTCCAGGCACTGAACAACCTAAAGCCGAGGATGGACCGACACCGTAACCACAATATCCAAGATTAACCCTGACATGATCGTTGCCGAGCATATATTCCATCCATCCGTCCCAAGAATTCAATGGAGTTTGGTAAATTTTGGAATCCACTAGAGAGACACTGCAGATGAAAGCGCGGATATAAACGAGCAACAGAAAACAGAAGAAGGTCAATACCTCTTTTCATACAGAGGGAGTTTCTAGAGTTTTGCACAGAATAAAGTTCCCTTGTTGCTCCATGAACGGGAACAGATAACTCGGCGCGACTATGCTACCCCGGGCCTGCAACATCCCTCTTGAATTCTTCTTGAGTTTCACTGTCGGGCCGTTTTCACCTCCAAAACGAGCTCAAAACCTAAATATTCCATCGTAGAGAGATAGGAAATTCTTTTCCGGTCAGATGGAGGGGCGGACCGTCAAAATCCGAGTTCGTACGAGAATTCTACAACGATTTTAGTAAGGAGCGTTAATTAGGGTTTCGGCATCCCAAACCCTGATTTCGACAAAGTTGCCAGGCGCCATCTCTACCATTTGATAAACGAAGTTCCAGCGTCATCACCTTCGTTTGTTAGCCGAATTTCTGAAACCAGTTTACACCATTCTGCTGACTGAAGACAATTTCAACCATTCCGCTGACCGAAGACAGTTCCTCCATTGCAAGACGACCAACGCCTGTGGCTCCCATTTCAAGCCGAGCAACGCCTGCGGATCCCATTCCAAGACGACCAACGCCTGCGGCTCCCATTCCAAGTCGATAATCTACATCTCACCACTTCACGGTCTAGCCAGCAACACTATAAGTAGAATCTATGCAAGACCATACACGAGAATCACGAACTCTCCTTACCTCTCGAAAAAGGTTAGTCGGGTCTTCTTGACCATATTTTCACGACTTGTCATTTCGATTTTGTCCTCGCCTGTCACCATCTTATGCTTACCTCGCAACAATGCTCTTGTTCCGAGCTAAGCAGGAAACTTAATGTTGATGGTGGTTTTTAGCTTAGGATCAAAATCGTAAAACTGTACATCTGACATGACGTCACTATGACCATTAGCACATTTATTGAATCAATCAGCATGTCTACGTAAGAATTACTAGGGTACCCTTATTTTTACATGGGTCACGTTCGACGGCAGAACCCTTAACACTGACTGACATCATCTATGCCAAACCCTAATTCACATGCTACCGCGCCAAGGCATGCCAACCATGCCAGCCACACCACATGTGCCAATGGCATGCCAACCACCTTGCTGCGCCATACCATGCCGGCCTTCCCTATGCGGCTACCAAAACGAAGGCGTGTGATGATCAACGACCACCCTTCCATCTTAGATGCAAATCTTAGCCGTCCAAGGTCGCTAAACAACGCATGGTAACCTTTGGCCCAAACCCTAGTTTTAGCCACGCCAAACCGCGCCAAGGCATGCCATGCCACATGTGCCAATGGCATGCCAACCACCTTGCTGCGCCATACCATGCTGGCCTTCCCTATGCGGCTACCAAAACGAAGGCGTGCGATGATCAAGGGCCACCCTTCCATATTAGATGCAAATCTTAGCCGTCCAAGGTCGCCAAACAACGCATGGTAACCTTTAGCCCAAACCCTAGTTTTGGCCACGCCAAACCGCGCCAAGGCATGCCATGCCACATGTGCCAATGACATGCTAACCACCTTTCCGCGCCATACCATGCCGGCCTTCTCTATGCGGCTACCAAAACGAAGGCGTGCGATGATCAATGACCATCCTTTCATCTTAGATGCAAATTTTAGCCGTCCAGGGTTGCCAAAAAATGCATGGTAACCTTTGGCCCAACGCCAAAACCCTAATTTGGCCGCGCCTAAACCACGCCAAGGCATGCCGACCATGCCACATGTGCCAATGGCATGCCGCGCCATCCACCTTGTCGCGCCTAAGCCATGCCATGCCGGCCTTCCCTTCACGGCTGCCAAAACGAAGGCGTGCGACAATCAACGACCACCCTTCTATCTTAGATGCAAATATCAGCCGTCCAAGGTCACCAACCAACGCATGGTAACCTTTGGCCCAACGCCAAAACCCTAGTTTGGCCGCGCCTAAACCACACCTAGGTATGCCGACCATGCCACATGTGCCAATGGCATGTCGCGCCATCCACCTTGACACGCCTAAGCCATGCCATGCCGGCCTTCCCTTCACGGCTGCCAAAACGAAGGCGTGCGACAATCAACTACCACCCTTCCATCTTAGATGAAAATCTCCGCCGTCCAAGGTCACCAACCAACACATGGTAACCTTTGGCCCAATGCCAAAACCCTATTTTTGGTCACGCCCAAACCGCGCCAAGGCATACCGGACATGCCACATGTGCCAATGGCATGCCAGCCACCTTGCCGCGCCATACCATGCCGACCTTCCCTACGCGGTTACCAAAACAAAGGCGTGCGACAATCAATGGAAACCCTTCCATCTTAGATGCAAATCTCAGCCGTCCAAGGTCACCAACCAACACATGGTAACTTTTGTCCCAACGCCAAAACTCTAGTTTTGGCCACGCCCAAACCGCGCCAAGGAATGCCAACCATGCCACATGTGCCAATGGCATGCCAACCACCTTGCCGCGCCATACCATGCCGGCCTTCCCTATGCGGATACCAAAACAAAGGATTGCGAAGATCAACGACCACTTTTCCATCTAAGATGTATATCTTAGCCGTCCAAGGTTACCAGCTAACGTATGGCAACCTTTGGCCCGACGCCAAGCCCTAGTTTGGTCGCGCCCAAACAAAGCCAAAACCCTAAATTTTGGCCACGCCTAAACTAGGCCATATTAAATCCGTACCTGCCATTCTTTCATGCCACTGGCTACCAAACGAAGGGTTGCGATAATCAACGGCTACCCTTCCTCTCAAGATGCAAAATCTCGACCGTCGAAGGTCACCACCGAGCTGGCAAGTCTCCCAAGCCCAACTTGCCGAACAACAACATGCTACATGTTTTCCATGAAAACACTCGAGATATCAACACATGTCACAAACTGGGGGATGCTCATTGGGTATTGGTTTGGCGGTTTACAGCGTGCGGCATACACTACGACCGTTATAAGACAGTGTCATAAGGATGATGCGGTTAGTAAATACATGGAGTAATGGTGAAACGCTTTCTTTTATGGAACAGCAATTCCAGGCGTTACCTGTTACCACCTCCTCCCATTTACTCATCCGTGTTCCATTTCTTACGAGACATAGTACATTTCACTTCGACTTGTATAAATAGGTCTTACCTATTTCCACCGAACAACAATTTCAGGTCAGGAGGATAGAACACTCAGAAAATATTTGCTATATTTCCATCTGTTAGCTTCCCACTTTCTGATACAATTCGTGAAACAACTACTCTTCCAGAATCAACTATTCTGGTCTCAACACTCTCTTCGCTTCCCTCCCCAAAACCAACCCTTCTCCTTCACTTTGTGACCGAAGCAAGTCTGGAACGCCTATTTCGTGGTTTAGGCCGGATTTGTACAGATTGATATCTCGAATCTAAATTACTCCCTTGCAGTACATTGTTTAGGGTTTAAACTCGTTTCTCACCCACACACCCGAAATTACCAAAATCAGCAGAAATCGTTTTCACCCTCAAACAGTTGGTAACATGATTTTTGAATCGGGTAAATAGGTTAATGAATCTAGAGACGACAAGGAAAAGAGGGATTGATTAACAAGAGCATTTTAGCTTTTATTAGATTAGACTCTAATAGTATTTATAGGAACCTAATAAGATTTGATTAGATTTGGTGAAGGGCAATTCGGGTTTACCAAGTAAAAATGTTAATTAGCTAAAAACAACAAGAAAAAAAGGAACAAATGTGGAATTCCTATTCGTCCATTATGCCCCATCGGTATTTGCTCCATCAAAATTTTCTCGTATATTGAACTTTTTTTTATTATGGTACGTGATTTTGGCAAATGATCGTTACAAATTTTTTTTTTTTTGCTTTCCATGGAAGCTTTTTATGGGAGTCTGATATTGCAAAAGAAAAATGGTGCACAACAACAGATTTTCAGCTGATTCCATCAAGGTCCATCGAGACTTTGAAGAGGTCAATTGATTGGTTTCACCACTCTATGCTTCAACTAAATGGATTTTGATCCATGTTTTATAAGTAATGATGACGCGACTATTCCACATGCATGTGAGAGGAAACTAAGTCAGATCGAGTAAGAAAGCCGAACTCTCGAACGTCATCCCATTTCTGCTTTTTTCTTCACCGTGCCAAAAAGTCGAACTCTCAGAGGTCGTCCCACATCCGCTTCTTTCTTCACCATGCCTCCATCTCCGTCGGAAACCACCATGACCACCACAACTACCTAACAACTGCATGCCTCATTTCCATGTCTTCATCGTTTCCTTTCCTTTATCACGACCATCAACACCACACCACACCGCCAACTTGAGTATTCTCACCACTAAACCACCCTAGTTTATTTCTGATCAAGGTGATCTATTTACATGATTGTCCAATCTTAAAAGAAATTGAAGTAGAAAATTGACTTTGAGTATGCTATATGATTGTCTAATCTCATGATCCGGAATCAAATAGCAGAAAATTGACAACTGAATGTTAGAGATAATGTAGCACTTCCAAAATTCTTCAACTTTTAAAAGCTGGTGAAGAGGAGCTTTTAAAATCCCCAGAAGCATAAACTTTGGTCCCAAATAATTTTAATGCATGATTATTTTTTTATATTCTTATTATGTTAAATGACTAAAATTTCCCTCAAATCTTTCATAAAAAATTTGTTTTTCTCCAATCTCTATATCATATTTTTTAAAGGTTGTAATTATAAATCACCGCTTAATTGGGCCCCAAAAAACAATCAGGGGCCTTGGATTTTTATCCCAACCCATGGGAGGTGGATAAGGGGTGTCTAAATATAATGAAAAGACTTGATTACCCCAACCTTTAGGATGATGACACGTGTCAACCCTATTTTTTTTTCGAAGGGATGGTTATTTTAAAGAAAAAATATGTACAAAAACAGGATCAACACAGCACACACATTACGTGTGCAGGATTGAATCCCATTGAAACAAAATTTGATTTACAGAGATTCCCTTAAAAGTATCCTTATCAAAAAACCAAAGAGCAATAGTTTGCTTTACCACCATAATCAGCTCAGAAGCTTCCTTATCCTTGCCACCATTATGAACTCTTTTGCTCCTCTCTTTCCATAAGTGCCACATAACTGCATATATGATCTTCCACCATACTTCTCTGTACTTTCCAGTTAAGTTATTCAACCTCCAAGATTCAAAGAAACCCTTCACAGTATTTGGAGCCACCCAAGACACCTTAAATGCTTTGAGAAAATAAGACCAAACCTCAAAAGCATAAGAGCATTTAACCAGCAGATGATCTGAATCTTCTACCCCCTTCTTACACATTGGACAAACTTCATTTTGAATAGTCACACCTCTATGCTTAAGCATACTTAAAGTTGGTAAAGAATCATGAAAACAAGCCCATAACATAAAACTAACCTCTGGTGGTATATTCTTCTTCCAAATAAACTTCTCAAAATCACAATCATTCTCATCCTTCAATTGCTAGTCATAACATTTCTTAACAGTATTACCCATAAAATCTATACCATCTGCATCATTGTTCAAGCTATGCACATGCCCTAACTCATTGCAGAGCATATCCCATTCCACTTTCTCTTGATACTGCATTTTCCTTCTTGTTACACACTGTAGACCCTCATCCACAACCATTTCTGAAACTGTTGCTTGTTTATTCTTGCAAATTTTAAAAATAGCAAGATATCTTCTCATTAGTGGACTCATTAGTTGTCCATTTATCCATCCAGGATCTTATAGATTTTTCATTGTTCAGATTAAAGCTCACATGATCCTGCAGAAAAACAGAAGATTGAAGAATACTCTTCCACATAATTCCTCCTTGAGGAGCTGCATCATCAGTAGGAATTAAAACATCCATATTATCTTGAACTTTTCCTGCACAACCTTTTCCACAAAGCCCTATTCTCTCTTGTATATCTCCATACCCATTTAGCCTTCAAATATTTACTAGTACATCTCAGATTCTTAACTCCTAAACCCCCTTTATTCTTAGGTTTACAAATCTTCTCCCATGAAACCCAACACATTTTCCTTCTATTCTCATTTGCATCCCATAAGAATTTCCTCATCAATCTAGTTAACCTCAACTCCACATTGCAGGCATTTTAAAGAGTGATAAAAAGTAAATTGGTAAACTTGATAGACAACTTCTAATAAGAACCAATCTACCAGCCTTATTAAGATTTTTTTTTCCAAGGAGCCAACTTCCTTTCCATTCTTTGAATCACCTCCTCCCAAACAGAAGCATTTCTTGCAGTAGCCCCAACATGAAGACCTAGATATTTAAATGGCAATTTTTCCACTTTGCAACCCAATTCCAATGCCAAATCCTCCACCAGTTCATCTGCTCCAACACTGACTATAGAACTTTTTTCCAGATTCAGTTTCATACCTGTAAGAAGCTCAAATGTATTAAGAATTAAAAGAAATCTTCTTATCCCATCTGCATTAGCATCCACAAAAATCTATGTATCATCTGCAAATTGAAGGTTTGTTATCATGACACCATTATCCACCACTTGAAAACCATGCAAATGTCCTCTCTTAACTGCATCCTCAATTAACTTTGACAACACTTCAACAACCAACATAAACAAGAAAATATTATTTTTAATAAATTATATTTTGTAATATATATATTTTTTAAAATAACGATACTTTAGAGTCGTTATTGTTTTAGTGACGACTCTAAAGAATCGTTATTGTAGGGTCGTCATTGAAACAATAACGACTCGTTAGAGTCGTCATTGAAGTTGTTTTAATGACGACTCTAAAGAGTCGTTATTGTTTCAGTGACAACCCTACAATAACGGCATTTCAGAATCCGTCATTGAAAAAATAACGACTTTTTAGAGTCGCCACTTAAAACAATAACGACTCTACAATACCATGACGACTTTTCATTCAAATCTCGGCAAAAACAAAAAAGAAAAAAGTTGCAAACAATTTTTTTGAAAAAGTTTAAAAAAATGATTAAACTCTAATTAAGTAAGATTAATACTAATTAAATAAAATTATCACTAATTAAATAAAGGTAGATTAGTCATTACCTAAAATATTTGGATAAGAGATTATTGAAATTAGGTTTGGGTGATCTTTTTTGTCCTCTAGTATGACGCCGCTAATTATTTTTTGGGGCCCCCGATTAATCCATGTTATAAATCTATATTACATTCTTTAGAGATTATTATTTTAAATTTTGAATTATATTTGTATATACTATTTTAATAAAAAATAAATAAATAATTAGAGCCTGTTATAAACCAAATTTATTTACGAAGATGCCCTTCGTGTTTAAGTTTAGGGTTTACATATCTTGGACACAAAGTCTCCTATCTATATAAATAGAGGCTTAAACATTGTATTCTATACACATAGTAATAAAAATTCCTCTCCTCTTTGCTCTCTATTTTCTGTCTCGTTCCCTATTCACAAAACGTTACCAGCAACGCAGCTCTACCAAGCGATTTCATAGTTTTGATTTTTCTGTTTACTTGTGTATACACCAAAAAATACCTTGACACGTGGAGTGAGATCGTGAGCTGAAGCAGGATGCAACTATACAACAGCGCGCACCATATCAGCCTAACACAACTTCAATCCTAAGCTAATGATAGAAGCGTAATCTGCCAGAATATATTTTGCCCATAAATAGGGAACAATTAGGTTCGGGCAAAGGGGGACTTTTCTTTTCCCTTCTTCCCACCGACACTTTTGAAGACCCCTTTCATCTCTCTTCCCTCTACAACTCCGAAGAAATGTGAAGATATCTCTTTCATATCTTCATGAATGAATTACCAATCTTACCATATGTAACAGATGAGATAAATAATAAACAGTTCCTTTACCCTCGTGGATGTAGGCTTTGTCGAACCACGTTATATCTTGTGTCCAATTTCTTATTTACATTTCTCTGCATCTTAATTTCGTTTTATGATTTCGATTCATATTTGGTGTTTACGGTTTGTTTTATCATTTCATTATTTGGTTGTGCTATCATTTAATGGTAGTAACAATTTGTCATTAGTGGCTGAAAAAGTAAAAGTTCTACGAAGCTTTCGTTTTCTAACTTACTTAAAGCCTTGTACTAGTTTCTATCAGTGTGTATGATTAAGTTTACAAAAAGAATTCAGCGAATCATCGTTCTGATGCCTTAATCTTCGAGCTTTTTATGGAGATGTCCGGGATGTTTTCCAGAAAATGAACTTCTAACCTTGCTTTGTATTGTTTGAGAAAATGACTCAATGAACTGTGGTACTAGATATTGTTTTGTGTTAAGCTAGGAAACCAAATTCAGATGGTTATGTTGTTTTTCATCCCAACATCATTTTTGGGAATCATTGTATTCTTCACGATTTGATTACTGACCACAAAAAGTTTTGAATAATGTCACATGTTTGTTTAGTAGTCAAACTACTTTATCTTTTCTACTTTATGTCTTTATCTTGTCAAAAAATACTACCTTATCCTAATGATGTCTTGTCTTCATGAATTAATAAATTGAAAAGTAGGCCCTCAATTAATCTTTGCTCTAGCTTGTGCCAGCATCCCAACGAAGGAGCTAAGAAATAATGCTTCGATCCAAAGCTCTGATGATAGATCCGGTCCTCGTGCCTATGACGATAAGCCTTGTAACGATGGTAGTTCTCATGACGCAAGAGCTTCGTTCCGCAACACGATGATGTTACTACGGTCCAGGATTGAACTCAAGGAATACTACGATGAGGAAGATTCAAGCTGCCTAGTGTTATTGCTGAGACGTGAGGATAATCAAATGTGGACCAGCTCAATCCCAGATGCACGCCCAATAAAGATGAAAGAAGTAATGTTGTGTACATGCAGTTAAAGCTACAAAGGAAGTCATTTCATGAAGATGAACTGATGACCAGGAAAGCGCCACGCCAACGGAAACAAACCAAAGCACAGTTCATGCGGTGTCCCGATGATCCAAGACCGAAGACGAAGATACATAGCACCTCAATTCCGATGGTTCAAATTCGGATGACGATGATACAGAAACAAACTTGAAGTGTTCAAATTCGGATGACGATGATACAGATCACCTCAATTCCGATGATTACCCCTCATCACCAGCGTTGCAGAGCAACTAAAGTTCGATGAAGACGATGCAGACCAGAGGACGAATTCAAGTTTTGACGCCGATATTGCAAAGCCATGCACAGATGAGCCGAAGTCCGACGCCGGTGGTGCTTTCCAAAACCCGAAGCTGACTGCAGGTGAACCAAAGTACGTTAGCAACGATGCAACGCCAAATGACGATGCAAATACGATGATATATACCTACGGTCCCAACAAAGATGTAGCTTCCGTGCAAGCTGGATTGCTAACCTAAAAGAACAGTTGGAACTTAGGATTAACTCAAGCTCCGCTCCTCAACCCGATAATGCAGATGCAGCTCCTATCCTATCACGATGATGCATCTCACTTTTCTAAAAGAATAACGGGGCACGATTGAAGAGCAGTTGCAGTCTAACTCAAAAATCTTCCAAAGAGGATCTCGCAGATAAAGTTTTCTTCCATTCTTGTGCAGCTTTGATTCTAAGTCCCGATGACGCAGCTTCGTTTAAACTAGCTACAAGACGATGTCCAACCACTAGTACAAACCTTCACATAGGCCACGTTTTTTAGTGTACAGTCCAGCCACGTTTCAGGTTATTTGTGTGGCTATTGGTCATCAGTATAACTATAGCCACATTTTGTTTTACCATGTAGCCATAGTGCACCATTTAGTCATGGGTTTATTCCTAAACCCATCAACTGTATCCATAGGGTATCGTTTGGTCATGGTTTTCAGTTTAATCCAATCACATGTAGCCATAGATGCGTATATGGCCACATTAAATAATTTTGTATGTGTCAAAAGTGTCGGATGAAAATAGACACACCTTTTAGACTGTGACGGAAAGAGGATTTATTTAGCCACATTGGTTTGTTTATGTGTCCATAATATCTGGTTTATTAGACACGCATATACTAAGGAATTGACACATTATATCAAACATGACAAAAGATTGACATATGGTTACTCCATATTTTTTTTTGGGAGGATTATGATATGGCTACACGAAAAACAAATTGTGAACATAGCGTCGGATCCATTAGACACATGAGATTGAATTTTAACTTTTAAAGTACTAGCCATGGTTGTTACCGAGTCTTTTCTAGGCCAAATGCTCCTAGTATGCTTAATTTTCAAGCAACATATGCTAGGGTAATGTTTATGCATGTTCACTGCAATAAAGAAACCTCAAGCTCTGGTGTATAGAAGGATACATTACAAGTGATTGTGGCTTCCAAGGTAATTGCAATACAGCGGGTGCAGCCGGGTGTTTTGTGAAAATAAAACATGTATAGTGGAGTTCTGTTGTGTTACTTTCTCCCATTCCCGATATATAACCATGCCAAAATCCAAAATAGGAAACCATATCTTAAACTTTTCATACAAATCTAGAAGGGACTGCAAACGACAGGAGCCATCTGTGAGACCAACCAAACCTGTTTAACTTATCAATTCACAAAAGCTTTATATTTTTAGCCAATATATTTAATGAAAAAATTTAGATCTACAACCAATATTTTTATTTACCTCTTTCCAAAAGAAAAAAACAAAAATAACATCAAATTGATTTTGGAGCCAGCCACTCCAAAACTACGATTGCAGTAGGAATGCATTTCTTTTGCTCTTTATATAACAAGACAAAACAATCCCATAATCAAATTCTTGATGTTTTAGATGCAGAGTTCGTGTCCTACAATTCGAGTGTCAAACTTATAGAGGCATCTGATGGCATAAAAATGACTTCGTCAAAGCTCAGGGACAATGTAGAGTGTTGAATAGCCACAACGAACCTGCAACAGGAAAATAGGGTTCTGAGTTCAAAAAAAACAAGGAAGAAAGAACGAGGGCACAACAATTAATACAAGGTGTCAGCCCAACTCAACATAAATTGTGGTCAAGACTTCTTACAAAGAGGACTTTCACAAGATATGGGAAAAACCCTGTCAAGTATGGTATTCAAAACGGTTGAGGGTTAAATTGGAACAAGGAAAATGAGATTAAAATTCACTATTCTTCACAGGCTACACAATACAAACTCCTCACACAAGCAAGTGAACCGCTCCATGCAATTCACTTAGGAAAAAGCATCAGTCCGCCCCCAAATGCTTTCACCATAAAATTGAGAACCATAAGACCTTTAGCACCATCATTTTAAATGTTTTTTTTTGTGGTTAATGAACTGGAGTTTCCATCATATATCTACAGGGTTACGAATCTAATTTGGGTACTTGGAATTCAATTTCACCACATATGCTTTGAGTAATGTTATGAAGTGTATAAAAGATTTCTGAAATACAAGTACAACATGTAGTTATAGTGCATGTGCCCATAAATATATTCAAGCAATAGGACAAAAACATACCAACTCTCATTCTCTTGGATATCTATTTAAAAGTGACCAGAGTAGCAAGTTGTAAAGTACAGTAGTAGAAATTTCAATTGAAGTTCCATATGAGACACGGATAAAATGATGTTATTCATTTTACAAAGAATAAAGCACGCAAACATACAGAAAGCATGCTAAGGAACAGGATTAAACATAAGTTCCATCTTTATCGTTCTTTCAATATCATGTCACTAACCGAATAACCACAGATTAAAGGAAATAAAGCGATGTACCTGCGGGAGTGTGTCATTTTGGCTTGCGTATAAGTAAACCTCGGCAGTCAGTTCGGAAGTAATCATTTCGGGATTCTTTACCCAAGTCTTGTGGATCTACAGACGGCAAGATATTATCATTCGCAGAAAAGATTACTGTACTGAATTCCTCATCGTTGCATCGTCATCTCTATAATTTTTGGGAGGTGTCACAAAAAAATAGACTTTTTCTTATCTAACTGGTCTTTGACATAAAATACCTGCTTAGCTTGTGAGGCTAAAATAAAAGGATCATTTTTGTATCCCAACATAGTAAGGTCAACAATCTTGTAGCCAAGAGCATCTCTTTTGACCCCACGTTTATTATCAACCCAATTGCACTTGAACAGATGAACTTTTCTTTCACAGTAATCTAACTCCCATATCTCTTGCAAGACACCATAATAAGAGGCTTTACCATATGTAACATCATCATCTCTAGATATGTGCATGTCATTTGCTGCAACGCTAACCCCACTATTCTGGTGAATTCTACCATCACGGGATCTTGTGCGGAATAGATATCCATTGATGCGATATACAGTGTATTTCGTTACCTCGTAGTGCGGGCCGTGTGATATCCATCTTAAGTTCTCTGAGATACTTTCTCTGTCGTCTGCCAACTCTTTTTCAACCTGAAATTCATTATTAGGATGAACCTTGAGTTTAAAGGAATATAACACATCAAACAAGACACTTTTTCTATGACCTATTACCTCATTTTTTAACCAAGCGCCAAAAGTGTTAGAGTGCTCTTTCTCTAGCCATGCTCGCTTTTTAGTAGAATAGTTAGTTTCCAAATATAGCTTGTGTCGGCTGGTATGTACAATAACCAAATGTTATTATACTTTGTACAAAAAAAAGGAAAAAAAACAGGAAAAAAAAAACAAATTAATACTTACTCTATGTAAGGCTCAATTTCAGGCGTGTTCTGCATTACATAGAAATGTGCTTGTCTCAACTGTTCAGGGGTAACTATACACGGCTCTTCAGCTGATAACGGTTCTCCCTCCTGAGATGTATTATGCCTATCTAGTGGAATACCAATTGTCCTGATGCTTTTATGGTACTCACAATATATCTCAATCGTCTCTTCTGCAACATTCTCTTCGGCAATGCATCCACAAGGTTGATTCTTGTTTCGCACATGCCCCTTTATAACCTTCATACACCTTTCGAAAGGATACATCCATCGAAAGCAAACCGGACCGCATAACTTCACTTCCCTGGTAAGATGTACAGTTAATGAATCATGATGTCAAAGAAGGATGGAAGAAAATACTTCTCTAGTAAGCATAACGTCACACAGAGATCCTCTTGCAATTTATCTAGCTCTTCCACCATGATTTCTTTGGCAGATATTGATCTGAAAAAGAAACAAAACCTGATAATAGCATATCTCACAGGTGTAGGCATAATTGATCGAATAGCGACGGGCAAAAATTGTTGCATAAGCATATGGTAATCATGTGATTTGAGTCCGATCAGCTTACGCTCTTTTAGGTTCACAAGGGTGGAAAAATCCGAACAATACCCTTCTGGAACTCTTAACTCGGATAGTGTCTCCAAGAATATGTCTTTTTCTTCCGTAGTTAATGTATAACATGCTGCGGGAAGTATCGTTCCTTTGTCATCTGTCTTAGGGTGTAACTCCGATTTTAACCCCAAACGCACCAAATCCTTTCTGGCGTTTAATCCATCTTTTGTATTCCCGTTGTGCAACAACGTTCCAACAACACTTTGTCCCACATTCTTTTCGACATGCATGAAATCAATACAATGTTGGACATCATTATAGCGCCAATATCTAAGTAGTCGCTGCCATATGTTGTACTTGCTCCAGTAAGTGGTTTCCCTGCCTTCCTCTTCCTCACCTGACCTATCGACTTCTTTTGATATTTTTCTGATGCGCTCAATTTTCGTTTTTCCGATGCGCTTCATCTTTCCACCTTTTCCAGGTGTAGCCTGCACGTCTTCCCCTTGAGTATTCGTCCCCTTCTTTCCCCATGAATTCTTTATACATTTTACCTCCTCATATATTTCTTCCCCGGTCATTGGTTCTGGAGCAGTCTCCCACTCTTGTTTTCCGCCAAATGCCCCCTTCTGCCTTCTGAACGGATGCTCATAGGGTAAAAATCTTCTATAACCAACATAAACATTCTTGTTTGAGTCATGAAGCCTAATACTGTGCGTTTTTTTACGACACACCACACAACCATGATATCCAGCGTAGCGACAACCACATAGTGTACCAAGAGCAGGATAATCGTTTATCGTCCACAAAACAACTGCACGTAGAGTAAACATTTCTTGGGCATATGCATCCCATGTTCTCTTTCCCTTCTCAAATAAGAATTGAAAATCTTTAACAAGAGGTTCTAAAAAGACATCGATGTTGTTTCCTGGCGCACCATCTATAAGTAACGACAACATGATGAACTTTCTCTTCACACAGCCCCGGTGGAAGGTTGTAAATCACAACCAAAACTGGCCATACACTGTGATGTTTGGTGCCTGTGTTTACATCAACTCCATCAGCCGAAACAGCTAACCGCAGATTTCTTGGATCACCTTTAATTTCTGGGAAATTGTTATCTATCTCTCTCCAAGCATGTGAGTCTGCCGGATGACGTAAAACACCGTCTTTGTTTCTAGTGGTATCGTGCCATATCAAATCTTTTGCTGTGTGCTTCGATTGAAACAGCCGCTGAAATCTTGGGATGATGTCGAAGTACCACAATACCTTTGCTGGAACATTCTCGTAAACTTTACCATCCCTGTCAACTTTCCATCTGGGTGCTTTACAAGTAGGACACACTTTTTCATCCTTGTACTCATTCCAATAAAGAATGCAGTTGTTGATACATGCATGTATCTTTGTGTACCCTGAACCCATTGATTTCAATATTTTTTTTGCCTGATATGTACTCCTCCCATTAAATTACCTTCTTTGGGAAGCATGTCCTTTAACAAGGGTAACAATTCATTAAAAAACATGTCTGATGCACCGTGCTTACTCTTCAACTTAAACAACTGCACAATTGCAGACAACTTTGTGAAGTTGGGACATCCTTCGTATAAGGGCTTTTCAGCATTTTCAAGTAACTTTTTAAACTTTATAGGGTCATCTGCGAACTCTTCTGCAGCCTGCATCATATCTATAGTGTCTGGAGCATCAGTGGGAGTTCCCATTCCAAAATCTTCGTCTGGAGCATCAGTGGGAGTTCCCATTTCAAATTCAGCGTGCATACCATTGTTGACGTTAACTGGCTTACTACTAGTTATTGCCTCATCCTTTTCCCCATGCTTATTCCAAATAGTATACGTTTGATCGATTCCATTTACGAATAAATGATCTTCTACGTCTCCAACGGAGCATGCACAGAGATTTAAACAATTTGTACACGGACACAACATAAGAAATTCATCATATGTCTCACCCTCCTCCTTGAGATGGTTGACAGCATA
This sequence comes from Papaver somniferum, assembly GCF_003573695.1. Lineage (NCBI taxonomy): Eukaryota > Viridiplantae > Streptophyta > Magnoliopsida > Ranunculales > Papaveraceae > Papaver > Papaver somniferum. The sequence goes on from NC_039363.1 coordinate 114,235,788, forward strand.
CCGCAGAAACGCCGCAACTCCTTCTCTATAACGTTTCTTCGTTCTATCAGTACTCATCCAGGATTTATCCATTCTGAAACGCAAAGAGACCAGTAGATCCATCAGTTGCACTCCAATGAAAGCAAAAACTGATAAATCAATTCAGAAATACATACAAGTCTTGAAATTACCAATAAATTCAGCACCATTTGAAACATAAAAAATTTATATGGACAAACATGGTAATAACAGATGAAACAGGCAATATGCAATTTCCCTCATACAAACCGATAATCATGCCACACAAACCCATAATCAGACATCCAGTATTAACTCAGGAAAATTGGTCTAGTACTTTCAGTAAATGGAGTCATTTCAAGTTTTGGAATAACACATACTGAAGGGTCTGTATGTCAGCCGCAGTTGGGAGATTTCGCGAGAATGAATTGCAGCAGCTCTAGGGTCAGTGTGTTTGTTAAATTAGAGTAAACACTGATCTGTGCTCTAATTGATTAACTTAGAAATCAAAATGTCATTTCAAATAAGTACTCTAATTGATTAACTTAGAAATATCAGATCATAAGTAGTATGTCCCTAGTTCTATAATTGACATAGTTGGCAACTTTTATATCTCTGGGAGCTCAAATCTTCTTCTTTAGACAGATGTGAAGTCACATCTGTCGAGAAAGAGCTCTAATGTTCATGAAGAATGATTGCACAATGACAATGAGAAAAAAAACGAAGTACTTAACACTGGTGCATAGTACATCAAGGCTTGAAAAACATACCTATAAGTAACTTTGAGTCAGTTTTAGTGATTCTTTAAAAAAATGCCTTCCTTTTGGCTTTTCTCTCTCTCGTCTCAAAGTGCTGATTTAGTAGAAATTAGATCCAGAAACAACAAATCCCAGGCAACTGTTGCAAAAAGTTAAGAATTTTATCATTGCAAATTTTCAAATTCTTCCAAAGGTCTTAACTGAAAATGCTCGAAACTGCACGATAGTATTATACATAAAGCAAATCACTAAATCTGTCTCTCATGGAACTGGAAACTCAATGCTTTCACTGAAGAATAATGACACCCCTGAAACAGATTGAAAACAAATACATGTACCTACAATACATCACCCATTTAGCTACAGATTCAAAAACAAATAGGATAACATCAACCATTTAGTTTTATGAAACATCACCAGATTGAATGAAATCACCCATTCAGCTACAATACATCACCCATTTAGCTACCCATTTTACTAGTCCCTCTAATAGGATAACATCACCAGATAAGTTCTATGAAACATGCTCACAGATTCAACATGATGTACTGAACAACAAAGCAGTAGTGAGCACAGATTCTATATGTTGCAGGAAAAATAATAGACACAAACTTTAGTGCAGCGAAAAAGAATTTTAGTGCACAAACTTCAGACACAAACTTTACTCAACAGATTCTATATGTTGCAGGAGTTAACAACATTTCAGGCAAACATGGGGTATATCATTCAAGACAGAGCATGAAAAGTTCAGAGGTTTAACTAAATTACAATGAGGTTACAGTTCAACAAGCTATCATGATAATTATCAGAGATAATAACTTTAAGGTTTGAGAATGATACCTCCAGTATAAACTGGGTTTAGGCACTACCACATATTGTGATGCTCCTTCTTACCCCCTCCTTGGTTTGTATTTCAGCCTCACAAGTACCTGGTTGCTCAAAAGAGATTGTCAGGACTAACAAATTCAGAGAGCATCAATGTTGACTAACATCAAGGGAACCAGATGAAGCTAACACAGAGTGCAATGGGTTACAACAAAATTCAAAAAGTAACATAGTAACACTTATTACTACGCAAAAATCATCTAGTATAATGAGAATTTCAGCAATCTAAGAATGAATGCTACAACATACCTAAGATGGGAGTAAATCAGACTGATTTTAGGGTTGAATCTATAGATATTCTAAAACATCAAGGGGCAATAATCCCGCCCAAAAGTTATTTCTTTTGATTTCAACCCCAAAATAAAAAGGTTAGGGTTCAAATAAAAAAATAATTGACTGGGATTATTACCGCTAGATGTTCTCAATATTCTTGATTTCATCAGATTTTCATCCTATGGAGGTGCAGAAATATTTCCAAAATTGAAGACTAAATCTTCCCTAAAAATCCCCTTATTTTCTGCCAGAATATCAGTTGGAGAATTTTTTTTCCTTAAGATAGAGAGATATGGATGAAGTGATTTAGAGATTTTAGGGATGAACTGATAGGCGTACATGCCTGTTTGAGAAGATACCCATTTTACATTGTTAACATCAAAACCGAGCATGTGTTTGTCTTTTTTTTTTTTAAAGTTAAATTATTTCCCCACACAAATTTAATTAAAATTAAATTATAGTTAATTATAAATTATTCAATTAAAATTAAATTATAAATTATTCGATTAAAATTAAATTAGTACTCGAACTCGTTCCGAATCGATCAATATTTCAGGTGAAGTGTCGAGTCTTGATCATGTAATAACTAAATTATGATTATGTAATAACTAAATTTTGTCGTGTCTCGATTCCAAAGGACGAAGTTCCGTTTTCATCAGTTTTACTCGAACTCGTTCCGAATCGATCAATATTTCAGGTGAAGTGTCGAGTCTTGATTATGTAACTAAATTTTGATCATGTAATAACTAAATTTTGATTATGTAATAACTAAATTTTTCCGTGTCTCGATTCCAAAGGACGAAGTTCCAATTTCATCAGTTTTACTCGAACTCGTTCCGAATCGATCAATATTTCAGGTGAAGTGTCGATTCTTGATTATGTAACTAAATTTTGATCATGTAATAACTAAATTTTGATTATGTAATAACTAAATTATGATTATGTAATAACTAAATTTTGTCGTGTCTCGATTCCAAAGGACGAAGTTCCGTTTTCATCAGTTTTACTCGAACTCGTTCCGAATCGATCAATATTTCAGGTGAAGTGTCGAGTCTTGATTATGTAACTAAATTTTGATCATGTAATAACTAAATTTTGATTATGTAATAACTAAATTATGATTATCTAATAACTAAATTTTTCCGTGTCTCGATTCCAAAGGACGAAGTTCCGTTTTCATCAGTTTTACTCGAACTCGTTCCGAATCGATCAATATTTCAGGTGAAGTGTCGAGTCTTGATTATGTAACTAAATTTTGATCATGTTATAACTAAATTTTGATTATGTAATAACAAAATTATGATTATGTAATAACTAAATTTTGTCGTGTCTCGATTCCAAAGGACGAAGTTCCGTTTTCATCAGTTTTACTCGAACTCGTTCTGAATCGATCAATATTTCAGGTGAAGTGTCGAGTCTTGATTATGTAACTAAATTTTGATCATGTAATAACTAAATTTTGATTATGTAATAACTAAATTTTTTCATGATTATGTAATAACTAAATTTTGTCGTGTCTCGATTCCAAAGGACGAAGTTCCGTTTTCATCAGTTTTACTCGAGCTCGTTTCGAATCGATCAATATTTCAGGTGAAGTGTCGAGTCTTGATTATGTAACTAAATTTTGATCATGTAATAACTAAATTTTGATTATGTAATAACTAAATTATGATTATGTAATAACTAAATTTTGTCGTGTCTCGATTCCAAAGGACGAAGTTCCGTTTTCATCAGTTTTACTCGAACTCGTTCTGAATCGATCAATATTTCAGGTGAAGTGTCGAGTCTTGATTATGTAACTAAATTTTGATCATGTAATAACTAAATTTTGATTATGTAATAACTAAATTTTTCCGTGTCTCGATTCCAAAGGACGAAGTTCCATTTTCATCAGTTTTACTCGAACTCGTTCCGAATCGATCAATATTTCAGGTGAAGTGTCGAGTCTTGTTTATGTAACTAAATTTTGATCATGTAATAACTAAATTTTGATTATGTAATAACTAAATTATGATTATGTAATAACTAAATTTTGTCGTGTCTCGATTCCAAAGGACGAAGTTCCGTTTTCATCAGTTTTACTCGAACTCGTTCCGAATCGATCAATATTTCAGGTGAAGTGTCGAGTCTTGATTATGTAACTAAATTTTGATCATGTAATAACTAAATTTTGATTATGTATTAACTAAATTATGATTATTTAATAACTAAATTTTGTCGTGTCTCGATTCCAAAGGACGAAGTTCCGTTTTCATCAGTTTTACTCGAACTCGTTTCGAATCGATCAATATTTCAGGTGAAGTGTCGAGTCTTGATTATGTAACTAAATTTTGATCATGTAATAACTAAATTTTTATTATGTAATAACTAAATTTTGATTATGTAATAACTAAATTTTTCCGTGTCTCGATTCCAAAGGACGAAGTTCCATTTTCATCAGTTTTACTCGAACTCGTTCAGAATCGATCAATATTTCAGGTGAAGTGTCGAGTCTTGATTATGTAACTAAATTTTGATTATGTAATAAAAAAAAAAGTAAAAAGAAAAAAAAGGAAAAAAATGAAAAAAAATTTAAGTAAAAAATGAAAAATAATGAAAAAATTTATGCCACATTTATGTCCAGCCCAGTCAATTACATGGTTTAAGCTAACAGTCCAGCCCAGTCCATTACATGGTTTAAGCTAACACTCCAGCCCAGTCCATTACGATTTTACTTATGTTATTTCAAAATGCATCGAATAGGATGTCCATAGTAAATCTAACGGTGAATATATTTATCACAAGCCCAACCAATAGTTAGATTAATATGGAAGAACCTCTTATCTTACGCTATGTAACACCTCAAAATTCTGTTCGTTTTATCTTTCCTCCTAAACCAGAGTTACAGAGCGGAGAGAACTAGAGAAACCTAAGCAGAGTAAAAAGGGGATAAAGTTCTAGGCTTAAAATCAGGGAAACATTGAGATTTGTTAGAGTAAAAAGGGAAATCGGATTTCTAAAGTTTGGAAATATTTTTAGGTCTACCGTAGGATCAAAATCAAATGGTATTTTCTTAGGAGATTTTTCCGAAAAAAGGAAATCGTAGACCAAACTCAATCGATTTTTCAGTTCACCCTAAATAATTTTGAGCGGGATGAAAATGAAACGCAAAATATTTTCGGCGGGATTATTCAATCTGTGCGACTTTATAAAGGGCCGTATGGTGTTGAGGAATTGCATGGCTAAATCTTATAAAGGTATATCATGTTCTCAATCTTTCTTTCGTCTAAAAAGCTTAGTTATTCAAACCCTAATTGATTCAAACCTTAATTTTTGAATCAGACCCAATTGATTCAAAGGTTAAGTTTTGACTCAAACCCTAATTCTTAATTTTTGATTCATTGAAAGCAGGGTTTATGCACCTGTTTATTTCTTATTAAGAAGAACAATGGTGTGCATGCATGTTTAAGCTTTTCCTATGTTATGCTTAGGATCTTTATGCAGATTGTATTCTAAGTTGCATAGTGGCTGGATAACAACTCAGTCTTCTATGGTTATGGAAATGCTATTCTTTTATGTTTTTTTCTTTCTTTTCCGATGAATCTGATTAATGTTTTTCACACTGCAAACAATAGTTTAAGCTTCTGTGGTTCTCCCTGAAACCACTCGACATCACATTCTTATCTCATTTAGCTGGCCACATTCTCTGTCGTGTATACTCCCGTGTCATTGACGTTTTGTATAATGGGATTATAATTATGTCAGAGCTAGGTCAATTGAATGTTATTCCTTGGTTTTTTTATCTGTCTATTCTGATGAATGTTTTTCACATTGCAAACCAATAGTTTAAACTTCTGTGGTTCTCCCTGAAACCACTAGAAATCACATTTTTATCTCATTTTCATCAACTTTAGCTGGTCAGTAAGCTTCCATCTGTCGTGTATACTCCCGAGTCATTGACATTTTGTATAATGGGATTATAATTATGTCGGAGATCGGCATCCGTCGTTTGTTTTTAGGGAACTTGGTAGGTTTACATAATTGTGTATGTTTGAACTGGAGTCTTGCTTGAGTTCTTTCAATGCTCTAGTAAAAACCTCAGCGATTAATAATTTTTTAATTGTTATATCTTTTAACAATTCTGAGACGGCATCCTGCTCTTGCATCTAATCATACTAATCAAGACCATGTTAGTACTGACATAATCAAGACCATGTTAATTGACTGTTATTTAATTTTTGCTTGTGTCTAGCTTAATAACTTTTGACTTTTGATTGAAAAGAATTCAGACCTTATTTGATTGAATCATATACATGTATATGCAGTTTCCTATATGACTACACAAGAGAATTCGAGTTGGGAGCCAGAGTATGATGATGAGTATGCTGAAAATGAGACTGCAGCCCTGGAGGCTCAAGCCTTGCAGAATTTAGGAGAGTCAGAGGATGAAGACGAAGATTCCGATGGTAGTCGCACCGGTTCCGATGGTGATAGCTCCAGTTCTGATGATGAATCGACTGAAAGTCCTGAACAGCCTGGTAATGCTATACTAGCTTGTCTGTTTTTGTTTGCTTTGGACTTAAAAAATATGAGTACACTCTTACACCATGTTTACTCTTATTTTGGGTTTTTGAACTATAAAAAGACACAGGAGCTCCAAACAATACAGTAGAGTCTAAGGAGAATAATGTTCGAGGTTTAACAAGATTGAAGAAGCTAAAGAAAAATTTTGACGGCGAGAAGCATGTGATAGAATTTGATAATTTTGGTCGATTTAAGGGGAAATATAAAGCTGAAATTGCTAGTTACATGGGTGTATTGGTACGTCGAGACGTTGGTCTAAGGCACTTGAAGTGGAAGGAAGTGAATTCAGTGATGAGGGATAAGTTATGGCACGAACTATTGGTATGTATATGCTGTCTATATTGATTTTTAATACTATATTTGTTATTAATTTGTTACCTGCCGTTAACATCTCCATATTTTGGCAGCGGTTTTATGAAATTGAGGAGACTATGAGAAGACAAATTATGAAATATTTTGGGGAACATTTGCGCAACTTCAGAAGAAAGTTGTATGTAAAGTTCATAGTGCCCAATTTGGGTAAACCTGCTAAAATAAATACTGTTCCTAAACAATATCGTGTCATTGTGAACCAAGAACAATGGGACAAGTTCGTAAAGTGGAGGTTGTCTGATAAATGCAAGGTTGTATATTGCACGTTTTAGTTTGGAAATATTGATATTAATTTCATTAATTAGTCTAACTTTTTTATGAATGAAATTCTTTAAATCTGTATGCTCAGGAGTTGTCCATTAGGGGAGCTAAGGCGCGTAAGAACCACAAATATAACCACAGGACGGGAAGAGCAGGGTATGCAGGGCTGTTGGAAAAATTAGTAAGTCCAGTTTGTTATACAAAATTATTATTATTTCCAGTTTAAATTATAGTATTATCTATCTAATTTTTCTTCTTGTGTATTTTATAATTACTAGATTAATGAGAAAGAGATCCTTGAAGATGAAAATCCTTCACGGTCTTTACTATGGAGGAAGGCACATCAAAACAAAAATGGAGAATACGATGACGATGATGTTAGGGAAAAAGCAGCTCAGCTTGTAAGACGACTGAAACTATCTAGCTATTTGTTTTGTGCTTGAGTAAATGTGAAAATAATTTTGATTTAATTGATTATCACTTCTAATCCCTTAATTCTTTTTTTGTGCAGGAGGATTTTGATAAGCAGCTGGAAGATGGAACTTTGAGAAAACAACCAGGCAATGATTCTATCACCCTTGTGTTTGGGGAAGAACATGCTGGGCGTGTAAGATGTATAGGCAAGGGAGTGACTCCAACAACGTACTGGCACCTGCCACGGAAAGGAGCATCCAAGGAGCACATTGAACTGAAGAAACAACTGGAAGATGAAAGACGTGCGAACCAAATGGAGAGAGATAGGAAGGATGCAGAAATGAAGGAAATGAAGGCAGCAATGAAGGCACAAGAAGAATGATGAGCAGCTTAATGTCTCAGCTAAAATCTCAAGGCATATTGAAAAAGAAAATCAAAAGCAAAAAGGCACGGGTATGTTTAACATCATCCAAGTAATTTTGATTAAGTATGTATTTCCTAATAATTCTGCAGTATCTAATATGTCAACTGCACTATATAGAAATCTCCTATTAGAGAGAAGTCTCTTATGCTTGAATTCCCTGTTACAAGCATTTCTCCGACTGAAAGGAATGAATCTAATACAAATAGAAATGACCCTGAATCTGAAAATGTATCTCAGTCTACGGGATCGAAAGATAGTTCTGAACTCCAAATGGTATGTTTCTTTTGCAGGTATTTAAAATATATAGTGCTTTGAGAGTTCCATTTTTTGTTGATGTTAATATAGCGTATATTTTTGTAGTCTGGAAAATACAAACAAAAGTCTCCTGCATCTGAGCATCTACCCCTTAGTTCACCAGAAATTCTCAATCGAAAGACAAAACTGAACTTTCAACGGTATGTCCTTTTCACAGGCATTTAAGCATTTTGAGATTTGAATCTGTTGATGTCAATATAACATTTCTGTTTTGAGATTGGTAAATGCAAACTGGCTCATGCTTCACTGAGAAATATCATTGCATGGGGTTCGGTTCTTCCATCAGTGCCAGGTCAGAAGGTTCATGGAGATCCACTCCGGGATGATTGTGTCAGAGTGACGGTTGAAAAGTCGATATTAAAGAATCATTGTTTGCCAGTCCCATCTACTCATCTCAAAACAGTAGAGGATGCTGAAAAATCTATAGTAGCTTGGCCTAAAGAGTTTGTGATCTCTTGCTCTAGTGTAAGTTGCTTTATTATACATGTTTATTACCTTCTGCATCCTGACCATATAACTGTTAACATGGTTTTTTCCCTTAATTATACATCCACTGGCTTGCTGCAGGGCCATCCACTTTCAGACCCCGGTGAACATGATTCTGACCCAAACGATGAATATGATTCTGACCCAAACACTAAGAAGACAAAGAAGAAGAAACCTTCATATATGAAGAGCGGGGAACTAAAGTCTCGGAGATCCAGCAAGAGACTCAAGACTGCAGCCTAATTATTAATAGAAATAGTCGTGGACTATAGGATTTGGATGTTTAAACTTTTAAGTCTCTCTTTGAAAGTTTGTTTTCTCAAGGTTACTGCACAATTATCAGATTGAGATGTTTATTATATTGTGAAATGAAATTATTTGTACAATTCTAATTGTAGTCTTCATTAATTTTTATGGATGGTTATTTAGGTGATTTTTGAATAGCTACATTGAAAACACTTGATGTGTCCAAAAGGTGAACAATAGCTACATTCAAAACACTTGATGTGTCCAAAAGGTGAACAAAAGCTACATTCAAAAAACTTGATGTGTCCAAAAGGTGAACAATAGCTACATTGAAAACACTTGATGTGTCAAAAAGTTGAACATAGCTACATTCAAAAAACTTGATGTGTCCAAAAGGTGAACAATAGCTACATTGAAAACACTTGATGTATCCAAAAGGTGAACAATAGCTACATTCAACACACTTGATGTGTCTTTCGAAAAAATTTAGCCACGGTGCTACAAATTTTTAGTAGCCATAACTTATTAATTGGCCATGTAAAATGTTTATCATGTGTCCAAAAATATGGATGGCCATGGTACCATAGATTAAACGTGACTACAAATCATGTATTAGCCATGTTAAATTATTTTCCGTGTGTCCAAATGATAGAGATGGCCATGGTTGAGAAAAATTAGTGTGACCGCAACTCATGAATTGGCCATGATAAAATGAATTTTGCGTGTCCAATTGATGACAAAGGCCACGACTATAATAAAATTTACGTGACTTTAAGGTAAACTTTAGCCACATATAATTAAATTGTGTGTCTATAAGGATCCTATGGCCACGGTGATAGTGAAAATGCTTAACTACCAAAAAAATATTGAGTACCATATAGACACGGTTTTAGAGTTATGGCCATGGTTAATCATATTTTATAGCCACTCAAAGTTTATGCAGCCATAGGGATACCTTTTTGTCTCGGCACCTGATGCCACATTTTTGGAGTGAAAAAAATCCATGACCAAAAGCCTATGGACACGGTGATTAAGTGTGGCCAATGTAAAGATTTGTACTAGTGAACTATTCTTATGATACTCAAAGTACGAAGACGAAGATCCAAAGTACGAAGACGATGGTACCAAAGTCTTGTGACGTTGATACAGGATATTCCAACGAAGAACCAAAGACCAATTACGTTGAACTAAAAGCCAAACGACGATGATGGGCAGTACTTCTTATTAACTATGAGGAGCGTATAATTCTTCAATAATCGATGCTTCGTACTTCCAGCCCTTCATACTTCTTACGAAATGAATCACTCAAGAATCGTTCGAAGCCTTGCAACGATATTAACACCTAGTCCAGCAAGGATGATCCAATTTCGAAGACAATGAGCCAAAGTCTGGCCACGATGATGCAAAACTTCTGTGTAGCTGTGACTTGATAAATCAACTAACAAGAGACATTGACGCTGCTAAGTAGTTGTTGCAACCTAAGTTCATACGAAGCCAAGGAAGAAAAAGTTCAGTTCAGTACACAGAGGGCATAGTGGCACAAAGATGGAATCCAACAAAAATGGAGCCTGCAAACCTTTCTTGTTTTTATTTTAGGCAGACGGTCCAAAAAGTGAATACTTGCTGAGAGCGAACTTCAGCAATAACCAAAGCTCATCCAGTGCACCGGTGAAGACTCTGCATGGGCAATTGCTTTTGCTTCCACAAACTTCGACAACCAGCTTCCGAAACCAAAAGATGGCATACATACATAACATATAAATAAAGAGTTTGCAAACACTTACATCATGTTTGTTTTTTCCTCTACGTAGAGGCTAACCTCTATTAGCCTCTATATAGTGGTGGGTCCCATTTATTTGGTGTTTGTTTTTTCCACTACCTCTACAAAGATAGAGGCAAATCTCTATCTTTATAGAGGAAATCAAATAGCACCAATGAGGTGCTATCTTTGAGCCTCTACCTCTATTAAACCTTTAAATGACTAATATATCCTCGAACAAACTTATAATGTCCAAAAATAATTCCTTAATTTAAAATCTAAAATTTTACATGTTTCAAGAAAAGTGATACTTTCGCCCGTTTCAGAAAAAGGGATATTTTCGCGCTGTTTCAGAAAAAAGTGATATTTTGCTCCATTGCAGAAAAAGTGACACTTTAGCCCCGTTTCAGAAAAAGTGATACTTCCCCCGTTTCAGAAAAAGTTATACTTTCACGCCGTTTCAGAAAAAGTGATATTTTCGCCCCGTTTCAGAAAAAGTGATACTTTCGCATGCTTCAGAAAAAATGATACTTTCGCGCCGTTTCAGAAAAAGTGATATTTTTGCTCCGTTTCAGAAAAAGTGATTTTTTCCATGTTTCAGAAAAAGTGATATTTTTGCCCTGTTTCAGAAAAAGTGAAATTTTTGCCCCGTTTCAGAAAAAGTGATATTTTCGTTCTGTTTCAGAAAAAGTTATGTTTTTGCCCCGTTTCAGAAAAAGTGATTTTTGTCCTGTTTCAGAAAAGGTGATTTTTTTTTTTTCCGTTTCAGAAAAAGTGATACTTTCGCCCGTTTCAGATAAAGTGATACTTTCGCCCGTTTCAGATAAAGTGATATTTTTGATCCGTTTCAGAAAAAGTGATATTTTTACCCCGTTTCAGAAAAAAGTTATACTTTCGCTCCGTTTCAGAAAAAATGAACATCTTTGGTTGTATTTTCTAATACATTTTTTTCCTTTTGGAATTTTTGAACATCTTTGGTTGTAATGGATATTCATGGATTTTTTGAATATTATAAGGGTAAAATGAGAAATATATAAAATTGGGTACACAATATAGAGTTGTTAGATAGTGGTCAAACAAACATGATTTTAAGAGAGATTATATAGTGATATTTATATAGATATAGAGGTAAACCTCTATATAGAACACTCTACCTATATAGAGGAAAAAACAAACGTGTTGTTACTCTTTAAATTTTAGCAATACTGGCATACATTTACAAAAGAAAAAAATAAAATAATATATATATATATATATATATATATTCGTACACGTACATTTTCATAATACTCCGTAGTTTCATACATTCTAATTACAGAAAACTACATACATTTTTATAAATAATGCATACATTTCTATGAGAACATTTCATACATTTTTATTTATAAATTGCATACATTTTGCACATTCAATACTCTAAATAATGCATACAGCGGATAACTGGGGCAAACACCACCGGCCTCATATCATCATACTGGGGAAAGTACTTGCATCCAATCTCTCCGGATTCCCCTGTAAGCGTCTATGAGTGTATAATCAGAGGAAAGACATCCAACAGAAAAAAGATACCCATCATGTCTAAATTTTAAACCCCACTATTCGATAATTTCCTGACTCGGAATTGGCCAACAGGGTGATACGTCCCAAACATAGCACAAGGTGATCCCTTCGTGAAACTATGGTCTCAAACACTCACCGTGCTCAGCGATAACGAATTCATAAATCTGCACATCGCAGGGGCAAGAGAAACCATGCCACCACTCAATAACTCTATTAGTACACTCAAAAACTTAAATATTTCACATTTTTCATCTCAATAATACCTCTTGGGTATGTGATTCATTCTTCCACTTTATACAGAGAATTGTTATTTCAAATTGCCATATACTTATGATTTTGTATTCAAGCATGGTTCATAAAACAAGCCACCCTTCTGCATCCTTTTATATTCAAGTATAAATGTCTAAAAACTTAAATTCAAGACAGTCAGTCCCACGCATTTCCTAACGGTTTTTGGACTCGATTTGATTAGATTTTGTCTTGATTTTGTTGATACTATGTATACCCAGTTTCAGGTGCTCCGTGGTCATTAATTTTGGAGTAGCGCACATAGAAGAAGGACAAAGCAAGCTTACACGCGCTTCCACATAGAGGCTACGAAGTATACAAGTTTCAACTGTCTTGCAGAGAACCATGCTCCTCAATCAAGGCTCAAACTCAACAAAAAGGCTGGCACCATCATCACCACAAGAGACGGACATATTCCACTAGAGAGAGAATACACATTCAAATCCCAGTTATGGCACAGTTAGGCAACCTGCAAAAGCAGCATAGGGATCGTCACTCCCCGATGAAGGAGAAAATAGCAAAAGGAAAAGCAGCGATGAAGACACATGCTCCTTAGCCCAAGCAAAGATCCATGTGAACATGAAGACAAATATAAGAAAACTATAGGAGCGCATGGATGAAAGCAAGCAAACCGACGGAGCTGGATGTAGACAGAACCAAGAAGCTCAACAAGGAATTTGAAGACACCAGCACCACACCCGCGTAAGGCCACAAGAAATCATAGCAAATAATTGTTGCCTGCTATTGACTCTGCACCAGCCGATGCTGCAAACTAATGCTGCAAATGGGGCATTGCGGTTACCTGATGTTATGTCCTGCTGCCCGCTGCTACACTGACGACGAAGACACTCCAGCAACATGGATTTATCAGCAGCTGCGGCCACGGAGCACAATTTTCAGATCGAGATAAGAAAGGTGAGAAGATTTCTCTCAAGAATCATTTACCAACAATCCAGTCCATGCTGCGGCGAACGAGGTACTGTTGCAGACGTGTTCTTGCTGCGTCGTACCTGCTGATGATGCAGCTATGTGATTAAAGCAACACTGCTTCCCAGAAAAGCTCAAATCCACACACTGATCAAGTATCCAGTCTAAGGAAGACGAGGCATCACGCTGTCGATGATGCCGCCGTTAGAAATTTGACACTACAAAATCTCCACGATGCCCTACTAACCCGATGAAGATCCACTTGTGCTGTCGATACGCACCTGTGTTGTGGTTGTTGGGGCGTACCCAACCCTACTGTAAGAATGGAGACACTACTGCTCCTTGATACCTGCTACCGCGGTACCGATGCTGCGATCAAGTTGCTGCCACTGAGTGATGGACGAAGCTACTGCTTGATAGAGTTGTCAACTATCGTTGCTGCTCACCTGATGATAATCCGACGAGGGACTCACCTTCAACAGGAAACACATGCAGAGAATACAACCAATGAAAGCATCCACATTAATGCCGATAGGGACGGTGACTCAACTACAGTCAACGGTTATTATCATCGATGCCAAAAATCAAACAGAGAAATCAAAGGAGCGATGTGATAGACACATTTTTGTGTCCGATTTGTCTCGATTCTATATATTGTTAGAGCTCATTTTTGTATTTATTATGGTGTTTTATTTATTTGTAGGTATTTTTGGACAATAAACATTTTTGGAAAAAATTGGCTCGAAAAGTTGTCGGAAAACACCCGGAGAACACTTGCTATTCGGACCCCCGGTTTGGATAAGGGGCACCTCCATGACACTCCTTAAGGCAGCTGCTAAAGGCACACCTACTCTGGATAGGGGGCGCTCCCCTTTTCTTCATCGTTCAAACACAATTTTGGCGGGAAACTATATTATTACCTGCGTGAATTTGGGAGCATCAGTTGGACGTGAAATAACGAGATTCAATGGCTGATTTTTGTTGGGCTGGACTTCCTAGAGCATAACCGGGTCGGTATATGTGATTGGACCGAATGAATTGGGTAAGATCGACCGGGAGAAGGAAACAGAGGTGTTGTGGTCACGGGTTGCTGTTGGAATATTTTTCGACAATTCAGGGAGATTAAAGGCTAGAAAAGTTTCCCCAACATTCGTAGTTATCTAATAAAGAGTTTGGAAGTATTGGGAGAGGTCAAATACGCGTGAAGAGAGTTTGGAAGAAAGAAAACTCCGAAACTTGTTGTGGAGATAAACCAAGATTTTGGGGGAGATTTAATCGAGCTGTGGCCTATAAAAGGAGAGGGGATAAGTCATACAGGAAGTACGAAACCTTAGGAGAAGTTTAGAGGAGAATAGAGAGCTCCAGAGATCGAGTTGCAGGAAAAATACAATATTCTGCTGTTGCTGCTGCTGCTGAAGAGGAAGAACACGAAGAACATTGACGCACAAGCAACTGTCGCAGCAAACTATCGTTGTTTCACAGCAGTACCTATGTGTCGTTCATTACAGCGGTTGCATTAGGTCTTTAGTTACTATTTCTCCCTGTAACAGTGATTCTGCAACACCAAAAAACTATTGTGAATCGTCTGTATTATCACTTTTCTTCTTTTTAATCATCTTTTGAGCCATAAACAATTATTTTGAGATCATGATTAATATGAGGAGCTAAACCCCATTGCTGAGGCGATAGAGGAAGCTATTTTTCCAACAAAAAGCGGTACAATCTATTTTATTTAATTTATTGCAATTATTATTATGATTATTTGCCTTGAACTATTATTGAATATGATTTTTATTTGAGTGATTGTGATCTATTTTGATGGAGTATGCTTAGTTTATAGACTCTTGATGCTTCATACTTGGTATTTACAATTATTACTTTTGAAAATTTATTAGTTGCAATATTTAGAATCAAATTAAACGAGAAAATTGCATGAATATAAATATTTGGACCACATCACTTTGAACTTGGAAAATAGTGGAATCTTAGCCTCAGTGTTCTTTTAATATTGATACCAACTTTGTCAGTGTTTGTTATAATTATTAGTGAGTTTTCTATTTAGTTTTGAATGTAAGTCTAAAGTTATCCTTCACAAGTTCGAGAATCGAATCACCTTTTACCACTATTTACAAATCACATCATGATGCCAATATATCGATTGCATGCCACACACTGGTTTCCCCTTGCACCTACGGAGCGGATGATGTATATGCCGCATACATGTTAACCGCTGCCGATGATACGAAATGCTGCGTCAAACAAATTGTCTTACAGATTTTCTTGCTGTGGCGTACCCAAAGATTTTGTTGATGTGTGCTGGATAACCGAATCAAACGATGTTGCTACTACCAGCGTGATGCAGTAAAGTCGCTGTAAAGACCAACCAATCGATGGAGAACCATGATTATGGTGACCCTGCTACCACGACGACGCACCCAAAGCTGCAGCTGCTGTAACTCGCGAACCGCTCACCACTGCGAACAAGGGGCTGCGAACAAATACGTTGAACAACTGCTGTTATATACCTATGGAACTACTGCCGCATACGAGGCTATTGGTGATGCTTTCAAGCGTTAATGTGGTGTACCTGGTGCTGCAAACGCATGAAGATGATGTTTGTTGCCACTACACACACTACTGACGATGCTTGTTCCCGCTTCTTAACTGGTGCCACAGAATACCTTCAATTCGGAGCAGACATGGGGCAAGCACACAACCAATTACAAGAAAGCATACCCCAGAGAAAAAAAGGTAAGATTCATCCATCTTAGTTTGCAGGGACGTTTCAGCAAGGAGCAAAGGTGACCAGAATTCTGATCCCTAGCTTGGGTCCCATAATCCGATGATGTGTCTTCGTTTACACTCCATAGTTCATACAAAAGTTCAATCTTCGGTCCATCAGCTCAACCCTTTGTTTAGTTGCAATGCAGTCTGATAACGATAAGTCGATGACCCTATGCACGGCCTGGTGACGATAATGTAAAGTCTCGTGACCATGATATGGAGTCTGTCAATGATGATTCAATCCCGATGGTTGCAGGGACGGGCGAAAATGATGAGAGGTATGCCGACGATGAACCGTAGCCCGAAGTCCGAAGACAATGGACTGAAGCCCGATGGTTCAAATGTCTGGCTTAAGTATGATGGATTCCAAAGCCTTATGCAGCATATTCTTTACCAAAATTCTTCTTCAAAGAACCCGAGCCTTTCAACAAGGGGCAGTACTTCTTATTAACGGTGAAGAGTGGTATTTCTCATTGCTTCATACTTATAATTGGCTATACTTCATACTCCTTATCGGTCACGCTTCATACTTCTCATACTAAGAGTATTACTTCAAGAATGGATGCCTCTTATTTTTAGTCCAGTAATTCATACTTCTCCAAGTTTTCTAAGTTTTCAAATTGTTGTAAACAACACACAAAGTTTCTACACACGAGTTGATGTCGCGCTGAAAGAGCTGATGATGCTTGTTACCTGCTACTACGTCGTCGATGCTGCGGTCGAGATGCATCGACTAAGGAATGAGCGAAGCTGTTACTGGATATGTCCATCACCGATGCTGCTTACTTCGTGAACATCCGACGTGAGACCCACCTTTGACATGAAATACATGCAGAGCAATCTCAAAGAACCAATAAAAGCCGATCTGGTGACGAAGACAAAGTCCTAGCTACCTTTGTTTCTGTGGACAGGTTTTGTTACGACGTACGTAAAGCTGCTTCTGGATGATGTGCGGAGTTCTTCCAACATGGAGCATGCATGGAGCAAGTACCCAACCGGACACAACAGGGCAAACTCCAACGAGAAAGGGTAAGATACATTTGAATCCTTTTGTTTGCAGGGCATTTCAGAATTTCGGTAAAGAATATGAGCAAGTATTAATACTTCTACGTAGTATATTCTTCACCGAAATTCCTCTACAAAGAACATAGAAGCTAGAAGAAGGAAGCACTGATAAAAGCATGGAAGCGCGTGGCAAGAGTGATTTTTCTTAAGGATCGCTCATCATCAACCCTCAAGAAAAGAGGCAAATTGTATACACCAAAAAATACCTTGACACGTGGAGTGAGATCGTGAGCTGAAGTAGGATGCAACTATAAGCAACACACACCATATCAGCCCAACACAGCTTCAATCCTAAGCTAAGGATAGAAGCGTAATCTGCCAGAAGATATTTTGCCCATAAATAAGGAACAATTAGGTTCGGGCAAAGGGGAACTTTTCTTTTCCCTTCTTCCCACCGACACTTTTGAAGACCCCTTTCCTCTCTCTTCCCTCTACGACTCTCTGAACATCATATCTTCATGAATGAAGATACCGACATATGAAGATATCTCTTTCATATCTTCATGAATGAAGATATTCCTGACCAAAGAGTTATGAAGATATCTCTTTCATATCTTCATGAATGAATTACCAATCTTACCATATGTAACAGATGAGATAAATAATAAACAGTTCCTTTACCCCCGAGGACGTAGGCTTTGCCGAACTACGTTATATCTTGTGTTCAATTGCTTATTTACATTTCTCTGCATCTCAATTTCGTTTTATGATTTCGATCCATATTTGGTCTTTTAGGTTTGTTTTATCATTTCATTATTTGGTTGTGCTATCAATTAATGGCAGTAACAACTTGAATGAGTTTCCATTTGTATACTCAATTGGTTTGATCCCATTCGGTTTATATATTTTCTGACAGCCGTTAGATTTTTTTTCTCAAATATGAGTTTGCACTGGCAAGTTTTAGATGTTATTTTGTTCTCCATAAAATTAATAACAATCTAAGAATTGAGTATTTTTCACGAGCGAACCTCACTGAAATTTGATATTCAGGGAAAAGGTACGACAACAGTCGAACTCTGCAACAAGGTAACAATCATGTGCGAGTCTGACTTAGTGTGACCCAGTGAGTGACCAGATCCAATTCATACCAAACCTGCCCTCCCTGGTCGAGTTAATATTCTGGTTAGGTTAGAATCAAATATATCATTGTTCTCTTATTCTCTGGTGAGTTAAATTCTGGTTACATTCATTATTCTCTTATTCTTTACGAGAAAAGTCAGTTGATCCATACTTTTGAGGACATTATGGTGAAGATACATTTCCTAGATGCTGATGCTATCAATATCAAGGTATGGTGAAGATGCATTCTTGGCCGACTGTTAAGCTAATTTGAAGAACCTCAAATGGCTGGGAATGAAGTGATGTTTCGATTCATGACTATTACTGCCAAACAACTTTGGGTATATCAGTTGCCCAAGCGGTAAGCTATAATTGTCCGGCTATTTTTTTAATTTTTTTTTTCTCGTTATAAATATGCCATGGGTGATCGACTTTACCGGGTGTAAGTTAGTTTTCCTTTCTTCTCTATTTTCTTTTCTAGAGAAAAAAAAAATCCATCACCGAGTGATTTGTAGTTTCTATCTCTCTAATGAAACCGTAATCATCAAGAATTGGTATTATCGTAATTTGATAACCTTCACGATATTATCGTAATTTGAAAAAACTACGTCCAATTTAATCGACATCTTTGCCAATTAGACAAAGATCATGTGATTAATGGTTTCTATTATTTTATTTTTTTGCAAGAAACCATCAGTCAGCTGACTATGTGATATTGAAAATGATAATATTTTTTTAAAATTTGTCGACACAATTTTGTTAATGATTTCTTTATTTTTCTCAAAAGAATCATTTAAGTAATTGCATTTGATTTTATCCGTCGATTATATATGGATTTGATATTGTTATTACAGTATAAGCTAATTGCAAACACCAATTGTTGAATTCCCGAGGGATGTTGTGCAAATTTTCTTCTTCCTAATACTAATCTCCTAAATTAAGACCGTTCAACTTGATGTTGAAATATGGTAGGACACAAAATATCAATGAGTGCGCATCCGGCTTATTAGCCAATATTATTAGTCCTTGTAGTGACTATATTGATCTTGAATTTAATTTATTTTGAAAAATAAAGTGTCCACAATCTCATGTCGTTGAGGTCATGGAATTATTTGGAGATTTATTTGCATATTTTATATCTTTTTGGTTGTAACCAATAAAATCCATGTTTCGTTCAATTGTATTTCAAGTGGATTACATTTTTTCGAATAATTTTTAATGATTCTTGGAGTCAGTATCTACTGTCCAACCCGGTATTGTTAAAATCCAGAAATTATTCTAAGTATTATCGAATTAATCGGACAATACTTTACGAAACTTGATTTCGTATATGAGATACAACTATTACCACCATAATTAGGAGGAGACTATATACACTATCAAAAGCTGATGTTAATTAACTTTAAAAGTTATATCAATTTCTCTCCCAATAAATCAAATCGATAAATGCTGCCATTAAATAATAGGCGTGAAAATGTCTCCTTTAGCTTTTCCATAAGCTTATTATATGACATTTGAAAAGTAAAATCCAATCACTTCTAACAAGCATGTAGCATTTTAGTACAATCTAGATAGTGCTCTGATAGAGTCTATCATAATATGATTCCATTCTCATCATTCATATCTCTTCATTTGAATAATAGGAGATTATAACGCACGTGGGCGCTGGTACGAGTAAATTTTGAAATTATCTTTTGAAATAATAAATGATGGTGGTTGTGAACCCCGACCTCTGCAGAGGAATATCGACATATGTGATTGGTTGGCATACAATCCAAATTAGATTGAATTCATATAATTTCTCGATTAACGCAATTTTGGATCCAAGACTTAACACCTTAAAATTTCCAAGCCTATTACTTACAGGTTGGTGTAGTCATAATGCGTTATAGGAGAAATAAGTTCGTTGTATAAACGATTTGAGGGTTTTTCTTTTTGCTCAAACCCTAGGATTGGTTCCATAAATGTTCTTCTTATATGACACATTTGGCGAGGTAGTCCTTGAAGGACTCGTATGTAGTAGGGGAACATATCCAGATTTGTGATCCTCTTGGAATATTCAAATTATATTCAGGCAGCCACCTGACTTGATTATGTCAGGGTTAGCAATCCTTAATGTGTTTTTTTAAAATTTTGTACAAAACCAAAAATCCGGATTAGTTGTTTGATGATATCAACTTTATAGGTCTTTTGAGGAGTCCTTAAAAACACCAAAATCCACACTTTTGCAGTATAAGTTCTATTTTCTTTTCTTTATTAAATCTGCAGTTAGAATTATGCTAGCATAAACTCGTCTTTCAGATAGACTAGAGTTATTATTTTGATGCTTGTTTTATGTAATACTCATATAGATGAGTTAGCATCCATAAATCGTCAAAAGTTGTACTCTTTTCCCTTCGTTTCAGGTTTTTTCCCATGTGGTTTTCCTGACAAGGTTTTAACGAGGCAACATCTCGCAAACGATGAATTTTTATCCAAAACGTTGATATTGTTCGCTTTTTCCCTCGTCCAGATATTTTTTTCCCATTGGGTTTTAATGCAAAGGTTTTAGTGAGGCAATTTATTCAACATGTTGGTCATCCAAGGGGGAGTTGTATAATTTATGTTATTTGGTGGATTCCCACTATTAACTAGGTCATTTTATTAGGCCAAATCAACATAACAAGCCCTTAGTAATTTGGAAGTCATTCCGATCCACATAAGGTATGACCAAAAATTCACTTTTGTTCACTTATGGTAATTTATATACATCTTGGCTCTATGTTGAAGAAACTACATCAACAACTTCTGCAAATCATCTCGGGAAGCTAGCAATCCATGGCACAAGTTCTCAAATGTGTTGAAGAAGAATGTGGACTCCGCAAAAGTATTATCCAAGGCATTATTGCTTGTGCAACACAAATGAAGACTTCATCAACTATCTGAAATCTTCATGAAAGCACAGTCCTCTTCTGCATTCAAGAAATTCATTCTTCAAAATTGGAAAGTCTCGACTCAAAGATTTGCACGCCATGATTTGACCGAAGTATTTATCGCCATCATCAAATTAAGGTGCATTCACTGGACTTTATCGCGTTGTACTCTTTTTCCTTCGTCAAGGTTTTGTCCCACTGGGTTTTCCTTGTCAAGGTTTTAATGAGGCAACATTTGCATGTCCAACACTGTTTCGAGTCTTTACATGCTTATGCAATTTCAGGTTTTTCTCTTTTGAGTTTTCCTAGTATATTCGTGTCTAAGTTTAGGGTTTACATATCTTGGACACAAAGTCTTCCATCTATATAAATAGAGGCTTAAACATTGTATTCTATACACATAATAATAAGAATTCCTCTCCTCTTTGCTCTCTATTTTCTGTTTCATTCCCTTTTCAGAAAAGTGCCATTACATTTTTTAGAGATTATTATTTTAAATTTTGAATTATATTTTATATACCATTTTAATAAAAAATAAATAAATAATTAGAGTCAATATTAAATAAATGTTTGATTTTTTATTTCAAATAATATCTATTATTAATAATATGATTTCAGGTGAATTTCCTCTGTTGTGGTTAAAAGCTGAACAAAGCTCTCTTCTTAGAGCTTCTGGCCCACCGAAAAATATTCCGACCAATAAGAGCCTTTGGCTTTTTCCCACTCCCCGATTTTTGGTATCTTCAACCCTGATTCTCTCCCTCGATGAAAGTTACAACACGGCTCCCTGTTGATTCTCTCTTTCTTTTCTTTACCGCCTCCCCAGCTCTCCCTCTTTCCATTACAACACGGCTCCCTTGAAACCCTAGCCTTAATATTTATTGTTTTCGATCTTCCTTTTCTCTTCTATTCCATTTTTCTTACGATTTACTTTTCTATAATTATAATTTTGACCCATAGGTTGGGTATTTTCTCGGATTTATATATGCTATAATCCGACTTCATGTTCCTGTGTTTGTCTGTTGGAGTGGTTATAATTTATTTTTTTCTCACTGCAGATGAGAAAAGGGATCTTGCTTTCTTCTTTGGTGGAGAAGAACAACAGGTATAATCAGGTAAAATCGTTCTTTGTATCTTATTTTGTGTAACATCTTTTGTTTGTTAGATCATGTTCATATAAAAACTTTTACAAAAACTTTTTCTCTGCGCAAAAATAAAAGTACTTACTATCTCAGTTGCACATAAAGTGTTTGATCCGATTCCTGAATGATGACGTAAAATTTTTTTCTACAAACAAACAAGGGTCTCAACCTTACTTATTCATCATTATTGTGGTAGAAAAGGATTCCATATTTCAAATGGTGTTTGGTTTCATCTCCTTTGTGGGAAATAATTCCGTGAACAGTCCTTTGTGGGTACTGTGCAGTTTGAATAAGTAGAACGCCGGTAATATAATCTAAAGCCAGTATATGCATATGCAAGTTGTGATGTTATTGTAATCCAATACAAGTTAACATATAAAAGGTAGGGACGGAAACTCATAAACTAAAACAACGATATTTTATAGTTTAACTCACTGATTTTGTTATTAATTTTGTTCTTTAGTTGCCGAAAAATTAGTCCCCTGATGGGAGAGAGGGTTTATTGATATCGAGTTTTAGATGTGTTGAATCAAGATGGAGAAATGAGGAAAAGTAAGGTTAAGACTTTAGACTCAAAAAAATAAAGTGATGTACTGTATTTTTCTCCTTTTATCAATTTTCCAAAGTTTGTTGATTAGGCCTTTTAACTTCCTGTTGAATGAACTTCTCTTGATCCCGTCGAGATGTTATGGTTCTTCCGTGAGTCAAGTCTGGATATTCATGGCTCTCTTATTGGGCAAATCCATATTTCTCACTATCGAGTTATGTTGTGTTTCTGATTTTTGTACTAACATCACTTAACTGCATTGAGTAATAGTTGTCATTCAAAGAAACCTCTGTGAAACTTATTGAAAGCTGCCCTTACGATTTCAATTGATCCTCCTCCTCCAACTTCCATTTCCATGATAGTTTTCACAGTATGATTTTAAAGCTTAATTTCAACTTTGTGTTTTGAACGTCAACTATTTATTATGGTTTTTGGTTTTGATTATATAGTGCATTCGTCATTTGAATAGCTAGGATATATATGGGACTATGACCATTTATAGTTTTAATTGCATGCCAAACTTCGAACAAAAAGGTTTGCTCAATTTGGGTTTCATTTGATTCAAGTACGACACGCACACATCTCTGCAAATTGCGTAGTAGGTGTTTTCCAGGATGTATGGGACAATTACATTATTTTTAAAGTGGAACCATTGTTATAATAATTTGATTTGCAGGTTCGTTTAGTTAATTAGTTAACAAACGAACCTTTTTGTTTCTGCAAAAAAAAATTGGTGGTTGAGAAGAAACCAGAGAATGTTAGCGTGTAATCTGCAAAAAAAATTTTTGTCTCTCTTTATAGATAAAAATGGTCATGGGAATTTAACATTTCTTCTTTTGTATGGTGGAAGCAGAGATGTTGAGATTTGTACAGTGCAATCATAACAAGGATCCAAATGTCAAAGATAATTTACAAGGTGTGAAGACTTATATATTACTGCCCATCGGAATAGAAGGAAATACACCACCATCCTAAAGTACGCCACTATATGATTCACGTTGTGAATGTCTTCCAATTGTTCAGAGCTAATACTCCTGTCTTTTTGTTAATGATAATGTGCTGGATACTTCGATGGAAGGAAATTTTGCAAGCAAGTGTTTCTCTTTTTAGTGCTAAGGTATTCGGGTTTAATTTGTATATGAGAAATGGTCTATTTAGTACAAAGATGTTCGTTGTGAAAAAAAATAAAAATGTAACTTCTAAAATGATAATTTGTACTAAATTATTTTTATTTTACCTTTTCCTAATGAATGATGTTACGATGGAGCAACCATAGGATATCATTGTTTATTTTGGAACGCCATTGTTTTACTCGTAATTGCTACAATTCTCTAGCAAACCTTCTAATTTAGGTTGATAATACTAGCGTTTCAAAATTTGGAACAACCAATCTAAGCCCGTGCAGAGCACGGGCATACCACCTAGTAATAAAAAATAGTTACTCAAAATGTGCATAAATCTCATAAAATAGAATAAAACTATATTAAAAAATTATATCTGTTTTTGTCATTCGGTACAACTATAATAAGTGTACATATATTTTACCAAACACAATTTGATCCTTTTCTTAATCAACTTTAGCTTTTAGTGTATAGTTTACCAAATATTTAACTGCTTTTTTTACACAACACAACACAGCAGAAAAGCACTTTTACGAAAGCCGCACCATTACCAAACTAAGCCTAAGCCAAAACAAAAACATTATTTAAGATACAGATATCATTTAGATATTTACCTTTCCTACTTCTGTCCCAACATCTAGAATCTATTTTCTGGATATCAAACCGATTAAGATATTTGGCATCCGCTATAAAGTTACAATCCCTATTGACATAATGATAAGAAGAAGAGGCAAAAGAATTGTTGAAATCTAAAGCTTTACTTCTCCGACCGACAATCCTTATCCCTATTGACAGCAAGGTTAGATTTTATCCCGCCAATTCAGAACGAACTCGACCGCTCTTTAGCCCACGTAAAACATACTTCTGAATAAATGCAGAGTATAACAATGACTCAACCAAGTCAAACAGTATTATTTTGGGTGGTTTATTGAGGTAGGCTATAGACCATGCAAATAGAAGAGCAAATAGATTACCTTTATGGTGATTTGACCCCACATTTAAGTCGGTTGTGTCCAGGTTCCTTGCACTTTCCGCATCGTACTGTACCACCACGAACTAGTGACTGAGATTCTATGCTCTTACGCTTTGGACGACCCCCTCTGCTCCGCATGTTGGTGGCAGAATTGGAGAGTCATTTGACTCACAAGGCCAATCAATACAACTTTGAATAGTAGAAAGCGTCTTTGAATAAGTTTGACGGTATGTTTCAATTGTGTACCAATAAGCACAATAATCATAGATGTTGTAGTGCCGAGCTTGTATTGCCGCAATTGCATGGACACATGGCATTCCCATTAATTGATACTGACGACACGAACATGTGCGTCCATTTAAGTTCACTGAAAACTCTTGGTCTTGGATATACACTCGTGACTCATGCAGACTGAAGTGTGTTACATTATAGATGTTTGATTCTAATTGAGAAGTCTCCAATAGTCGTGCATAGTGCTTTGTCAATCCATTGGCAATATCCGACACATCCTGTTGACGCTCATACAAATAATCTGCAACCTTAGTACGTGTTCCGAGAATCAGTCCAGTGATAGGAAGGTCTAAGACATCACCGATGATGGCTTTGAAGCTTTCAGTTAATTTTTTTGTGTAAAGGTCGTACCTGCACCCACTAAAATAGCTTGTTGCCCATAAGCTCTTATCCACTGCTTCCAACCAATATGAAGCTTGAGTGTTCCCTCTTCTTAAATGCTCCAGGAAGTAGTCACACTCTTTTCTAGTGAATGCTGTCCCACATCGCCAAACTAAAGCTTCGAGAATCCTTTCATGGCACTTAGAGACAAAGTTCTCTGTCAGGCGCTGAAGGCAGAAAGAATGATGGGCTAATGGTAGAAATTGCTTTATTGACGTGACAATAGACTCTTTCATGTCTGTGATAATGGTTAGTTCTTTACGACTTGGACCCAAGACGAGGTTTTGAACGCATTCTGCAAAGAAACTCCAGCCATCGTCATTCTCTTCCTCAACCACTGAAAATGCAATTGGCACAATTCCGTTCTCCCCGTCAACTCCACAAGCGATCAATAGCACTCCACTGTAACGTCCTGTTAGGATTGTACTGTCCATTATCATTACTGGCCTCAAACAAATGTTAAAAGCTTCTATACATGGTCCAAATGCCCAAAAGAAATTTCGGAATGTTCCATCATCGTTGACAATCAGATTCGTTACTGTCCCATCTCCTTTGCTGGTAAATTCTCTCTCAAGACCTCTAAGATTACCAAAGGAGTCCTTGTAATTTCCATGAAGAGATTCTTTTGCTGACGCCATTGCCCTTTTTGACTTTGATCTTGAAACTTTGATACCAAACCGTGTTTCGATGTTTGTAACTATCTCTTTGGTGCTTAAATCTGGATGAATCTTTAACATCTCTTTTTCCTTAGCAGCAATCCAATCAACTGATGCTTGCTTGGGATCCCACTGTCCTTCTTGTGGTTTACATGTATGAGGTTTCAAATACCGAGTAATTCTAAATGATGGCAACTCACCAATTTTATTTCCCCGAATGCACCATCCACAGCCTTTTGCTCCACATCTCCACTCTAAACTTTGATGGTCGCTTTTATTGACCCTCAATTCTCTCCTGGACAGTACTGCTATATCATGCAACGCAAACTTCAATTTCTGTTTCGTCTCAAAGATTTGACCCACAAAAAACTCATTGTCTAGAGTGGAACTTGTTGGAATAGGAGGATTAAGATCTGCACTAGTGAACCTACTGCCTCCTACAGCTGGTTTAAAAATTGATCTGGATGGTGACAAATTATGTAAGTGGCTAAAAGTAAAATTGTGCCTCTTCTGCAGTTCTTAATTATGTACTTATATACTTAATGATGGTTAATTGCTATAGTAGCCTAAAATAGCTTAAATATACAATTGATGGAGCAAGCGTGTCTAAATATCGAGTCTGAGGTGATTGTGAAGGGAAGGTTGGAGGACACATGTATAATTTCTTTCATCAACTAAGCATCACTAAAAAGAAGTAGGAGTTCAACTCCTTGTTTACACAATCTTTCAAGTTATAGTGTGAACTAATTGCGATTTATGATGTTTTTTATATCATGTTATTTATGATTCAGCGCAAGGTAAGCTTTATAATCTATGTCTAAGTTAACAGGATAAGGTTTTGAATTACCTACGCCTCCCAGATGCTTGAGTGTTCGGGCGTGTTGGATTATCAGTTGGAGATTCCATTTCATCCTGCCCACCATCCCAAGAAGAGGTCAACAATGGTTCATTGTGTTGTTCATCATCCAAGGAGGAACTGCAGCAGAGAATTATCAGTACAGTTATATTTTTGCAGAAATTTAGGCAAACGTGCACAGGAAACCCCAAGAAAATAGAAAACTAAAACAGAATTCAACTTGCGAGCACCTATCAGATGAACCGTCTATGACATTGTCAAAAGAATGGTGGGGTGATGACCTCGAACTATCTGCAACATCTGCTACCACGGTTTCCCTAGCAAGGCCAGATGGAGCTTGTTCTTGCCTGCTTTTAAGCATGAAAAAGTTATTATCTTTGAGGTTCTGCCAAACATGATTTCAAGGCTATCATTAGAACAATAGCAATCTACCTCCTCATCGCACGTGTCTGTACTGTGGTACTGCTTCTCGTCTTAAGAAGGTTCCTGTATAATGGAGGAAGATTAAGCTTTTTTTAATATGCATGTTAATGTGTGAGTTACAATACAGAACTGGTTCACTTAAACAGAAGTGTATTTACAAATTTGGCTGGTCTCGAACAACATGTGCAGAGCATGAGCCTTGAACCGGAACACGACTATCTTGGGAACCAGTGGATGTTCTATCCAGCAACTATACTGTGTCAGCGTAGCAAGTATAACAATGAATAAAAATTTATAGCTTAGCAATGAGCACATTTACCTTTCAACCGTCCCTCTAGGGCATGGTTCCTTGCTACCAGCAGAAGTTCTGTGCAACAACTAAATAGTGTCGTCAATGTGATGAGGTTAAATCACACAACTAAGTATATATATAGTTCCAGAATGACCACACTTACCTCTCAATTATTTCCCTTGGGTTCGGTTCTTCGGCTGGTGCACATTCTTTTTGAACATAAAATGCATGTATCTCAGAGCCCGACAGGAAATCACTGAGAACTTGTTTGTTTGCAGCTGACTCGGCGTCTGAATCTGAGTCAACCCCTGACTCGGACCGAGTCAGCAGTCAGACCGTTTGTTTTCCATTTTGAGTCAGATCTGACTCGACCTCTGACTCAGACATAACCCCTGACTCGGACTCATTTGAGTCAGGTAACAAAATACCCCTAACTCATGGGACCAAACCACTGACTCACTTATTTCTGAATCAGATGAGTCAGATCTGACTCAAAACAAACATATCGACTCAGATCCAGATGAGTCAGGTGATTTCACTCATATCCAGATGATTCAGATCCAGACGACTCAGATGAGTCAGGAGTAAACAAACATGGTGTAAGTGTGTCACATCCAGCAATGTCAACAAGCGCAGCAGAGGTGGAGCTAAGGAAAAGACGATAATTTATTGTAATGCCGATACTACTCCCGATACCACATTTTTCTCTGACAATCTCAAAGAACTCACTCACTGCTATATTCTCTCCAACGTCAAACATTTTAAATTTCCCACCCACATACTTCGGATTATGGGGGTTGTCATCGACAACCTTTCCGTTATACCATATAGCAACGCGTGCCATTGACCCCGATAGTAACCCTTTGTTGATTATTGTAATGTAAAACTGCAGTGCAAGATAAAATGGATATCATTCTTTCCACAAGATACACAGAATGCATGTACTAATATCTAACGAAAACAGTCTGATAACTTCAATGGCATATGCAGAACATCACTCATTTCACTAGATAAGCAAAACCCATGTACTAAATATCAAACAAAAACAGTCTAATAACTTGGATTACAAAAATTTGCCTCATTTTATAATCACTCCCCTAACACACCAAAAAAGAGGGAAAAAAAACAAATAAATGAAAATTGATGTAACAAGGAAATCCAATGTAATAATTTCTAAATTAAAGACTGATTACAACACACAAACATGGAGGAATTCAGCAAGTATAAATAGAAGAATGCATACCAGTAAAAATTAGCTCATTCAGGACTGAATCAGAAACCCTAGAAACCTTTTAAGTGTATCCATGGACTCCTCTCTTGAGGCTCTTTTAATATTGGTTATGTTGTACTGAGTATAGAGACATAATCAACTGCGAAGCTCCATTACAGAAGACAAGAGAAAATGTTACTTTGGGGGATTTCATTTGGGGGGAACTTGGAGACATCCTCAAGGGGGCGATTTCGTTATCGGTGCTGGTTTTGGGCTTAAATTTGCCTTTCTGTACTCTGTGGGCCTGCCATTATACCATGCACAAATAAAGAAACTTGTTTCGAGGCATACTGAATTTTTTTTAGGCATATTATATAATGCTAAAATAGGGTCATTAAATAAAAAACAACATCACCATTTATCCATCTTTTTTGATAATGGCATAACCATCCTTAAATAATTAGTGTTAATGATTATGATTATGATTAGATTTGATTAACTAGGAATTTTAAGGATTGATTAAACATAAAATTATTAGTGGTAAATTAGTAGATAAATCAAATTTATGTGAGAGATTTGGATTTTTGAGAGGAAGAAGAAGAAGAAGTGAAAAAAAAACTTGGGTTTTGAATTTTGAGATTTTAGTGATTAGAAGTGACCAAAATGGGTGATTCAAATCAGATGTAAACTTCTATACGAGGTTTATTTTCTTTTTACAAGTTGAATCTGTCAAAAAAATGAATTTTTAAAACCCGGATCTACTGACCAGATGAACAGTTCGGCTGATAACTTTTCAGCCGAACCTCCATTTTTTGAAAATATACCTAGGTTCGGCTGACAAGTTATCAGCCGAACCTATGTATATTTTTAAAAAACTAAGGTTCGGCTGAAAAGTTGTCAGTCGAACTTCACTCTGAAACTGACAAATTTAGGTTCGGATGATTCAAACAAAATTTAGCAAAGTCGCATTAGCCGAACATAGTGTTTCTCTAAATTATACAATAGGTTCGGCTCAAAATTGATACTCCAAGATCAGCCGAAATGATCTTCTGAAAACCCTAATTTCACCTTTGAAATCATATTCTATCGATCAAACAAAATAAAATAAATCAAAAACAAGATGGGTTTGTTATACATACATTCTAAAATACATCTAAGAGGAATTGAGATTTGGATTTCGCACTCCAATATCGCTCACTTTGATTCGTGTTTGCTTTGCTTGATCAATTTCTTGATTGAATTGGAGTCCAAGATGTTTAATTTTAAAGTTTATTTTGATTTTTGATTTTAGGGTTTTGAAGATAAGGGCGCTCTAACAATTTAAATTGTTTAAGGATATATAGGTAATTGAACTACCTTTAGACACCCCTTATAAACCCACAATAGATGGTAATGAATGAGTATGCCTCAAAACAAGTTTCCAAATAAATTAAAATTCAATAACACAAATACAGAATGAGGAGAAAAAAACCAAGGTGACCATAATTGGAGTACAAAAACTCCACCCATATGTGGAGAGTTACAAGAACTCTATTTTCACCTAAAGTGATACAAAAATCCCAATTTTTTTTTATAAAATTTAAATTGGATCCTTAATTTTTTACTAATTCCATAACATCCCTCCCCCCTCTTCTTATCCTCGATACGAGACTTATCCTATCTCCGTCCCTCTAACACCACAACAACACCTCGCCTCCTCTTCTTCCTCTACCACCACCACAACCCCAATCATCTCCCGATCCTTCACCAACAACCTTTCATTCTCTTCTTCCTCTACCACCACCAGCAGAAACACTGCTCCTTCTCTTCTTCCTCTACCACCACCAGCAGTAGAACCTCTCCCTCTTTTCATTTTCGTAGTTATGTAGAACCTAGGATTTCAAATCGCTTGAAATGGAAGAAGAACAAACCGACATTGGATGATATTCTGCTTCAATCACAATCACCTAAGGTTAATTCACCAGCATATCTATGATTTTCTTTGTTTCCATTATCATTTTTTTCTTTCTAAAAATTAATTCGTGATTTGTTAGATAAGGGTTTTGATTCATTTTCGGATATATGAGTTTATTCGTAGTTAGAATTTGAGTTTTGGTGAAAGACTTCCACACTCAGAACTGTGGAGTCTACTTGTTATTTATATCAGAGAGTACAAAGGTTGTTACAACTGTTCAACCTATTCAAGAGCTACAGATGCTATTTTAACTGTAACTAAAGAACCTTAAGACTAATCTAAACGCAAAATACTCGGTCATTCCTTCATACACGGAATGCTAGCTGTTTTGGTTGAGAGTCTTCAGCAGATGAGTCTCTATCTTTAACACTCCCCCTCAAGTTGTACTCAAGTTTACGAATGTGCAACTTGCCACGTAAAAGCTGAAATCTTGGTGTAGGTAGCCCCTTAGTAAAAATGTCATCTATTTGATCCCGTGAACTGATGAACTGCACTATCAAACGTTTGTTAGCCACCCTTTCCCTCACAAAATGGTAATCTATCTCGATATGCTTTGTTCGAGCATGAAAAACAGGATTATCTGTAAGGTATGTTGCGCCCAAATTATCACACCACAGCACTGGAGTCGAGATAGGAATTCCAAGTTCACGAAGCAAAGACTCAATCCAGATAATCTCAGATGTGGCAATGGCAATGCCCCGATATTCCGCCTCAGTGATGGATTTGCTGACCGTCTTTTGTTTTCTGGCGCTCCACGATATCAGATTACCACCAAAGTAGATACCATAACCACTAGTGGACCTACGGTCATCTAGGAAACCATCCCAATCAGCATCCGAGTAACCATGCAAAGAAAAGTCTTGTGAAGGACGAATATGAAGGCCATAATCTACGGTGTGCTTCAGATATCGAAGAATACGTTTCACTTGTTCCCAATGTTCAACATAAGGATTGTGCATATACTGGCACACCTTATTAACAGCAACAGAAATGTCTGGCCTCGTGAGATGGAGGTATTGAAGAGCACCAACAACACTTCGATATAAGGTACAGTCTGCAAATATTTCACTGCCTGTCTGCCTTAATTTTAAGCTGGAAGACATTGGACTCGTCACCGGTTTTACACCATCTAGTTTAGTGCGTTTGAGGAGATCTGTTATATACTTGCGCTGAGTGAGAATTACACCACCAGTTTGCCTTATAACTTCGACACCCAGAAAGAAATGAAGATCCCCCATGTCTTTTATTGCAAACTCCCTACCTAGTTCTTGAATGAGTTGAGCTACCTGTGAAGAGTCCGACCCGGTGACAATAATGTCATCCACATAAATCAACACATAAGTAACTGAAAGTTTGGTTCTATAGACAAACAAGGATGTGTCTGCAACTGAACCCTTAAAGCCAAGTGTCATTAGATAGTTACTGTGCCGTGAAAACCATGCACGTGGAGCCTGATTTAACCCATATAATGACTTATGCAGTTTACACACATGAGTTGGATGATTAGCATCTACATACCCTTTCGGTTGCTTCATATAGACCTCCTCATCCAGAGTACCATGGAGGAAAGCATTCTCAACATCTAGTTGCTTCAACGGCTACTTGTTCATGACAACAATAGAAAGAACCAGTCGTATAGTACATGGTTTTATAACAGGACTAAAGGTCTCTCCATAATCAACTCCTTCCTGTTGATTAAAACCTTTTGCCACCAGTCGAGCCTTACGTTTATCAATGGTGCCGTCAGAGTTTTTTTTTACTCGATAAACCCACTTTGAGCCAACTACATTCATGCCAGATTGAAAAGGAACTATCGAATATGTGCCATTTCTGATGAGGGCATTTATTTGATTATCCATAGTTGCACACCATTCTGGAAGTTTGCATGCTTCTGAGTAACATGTTGGTTCCATGAAATCTGAATCATTGAGGGGATGTTTAGTTGAAGACAAACACAATTTTTGAACAGGCTTGTTAATCCCAGATTTTTCCCTTGTTTGCATAGGATGAGTAGAGGATACATCATGAGAAGTATTTACTTCAGAGCTATCATGAAATGGCATACTTGTGACAGAATCAGCAGCAGAGATACTCTGAGTATTCAGTTGTGAAGCAGAAGTTGTATGAGAGGCCATGGAAGGTTCCAAACTTGCCATATCATTGCATATGCCCAGATGCTGGTCTGCACTATTAGATACCACATGCTGTTGCGTAGGAAGATAATGTCTACGCGTAAAATGAGGAGAATATAGAAATGAAGTATCTGAAGGCACATTACCTGGACTGTGCATTGGTACACACTGCTGCTTTGGACTGAATGGAAACGACTGTTCTTCAAACCTTACATGGCGTGTGATGTAAATCCTAGCAGTCTCTCTATGTAAGCAGATATAACCCTTATGAGAACTATTGTATCCTATAAAGACACATGGGAGTGATCTAGGTTCTAGATTGTTTGTGTTATAAGATCTGAGGCAAGGATAAGCAAGACAACCAAAAACCTTTAAAAACTTGTAATCTGGTTCTTTATGAAAAAGGAGTTCTAGAGGAGTTTTAACTTCACAGGATGATTTAGGCAGACGATTAATTAAGTAACAAGCAGTGACAAACGCATCAGCCCAAAATGAAGAGGGCATATGTGCTTGAAATAAAAGTGCAAGGCCAGATTCAGTGACATGGCGAATACGTCTCTCTGCTATGCCATTTTGTGGTGATGTATGAGGACAATAGAATCGGTATTGAATACCAGATTCATTTAAATACTTTGTGAACTTCTTATACTCTAAGGCATTGTCAGACTGAAAAATCTTAATCCTATGATCTGTAAGATTTTCAATTTGTTTTCGAAAATTTATAAAAATAGACAAAGCATCAGAACGTTGTACTAAAGGAAACACCCAAGTGAAATGAGAATAAACATCCATTATGAGCATGTAATATCGAAAACCAGACCTGAATAGTTTAGGGGAGACCCAGATATCAGAAACAACCAAAGATAGTGGTTTATCATAAGATGTAGTGCTTAGAGAAAAAGAAAGTTTTCTGCTCTTACTAACATGACAAGAGTTGCAGAAAGTAAACATTTTATTCGAAACTGGAAGTGAAAACCTATTGCAAATGCTAGACACGGTACGGAGCATTGGATGACCCAGACGTTGATGCTATGTTGGCATGGAAGATGCAACATTAGCTTGAGAAGACCCTTGCCTGCTGGCTTGTGTAAGGCCATCAAGAATGTACAGTCCATGCCTATTCAGTCCGGGCAGAAGCAGCTTTCCCGTTGTCTTGTCCTTTACAAAGAAATGAGATGCGTGAAACTCAAAGAAAACACCATTATCTTTGCAGAATTGAGAAACTGATAACAAGTTTGTCTTTATACTGGGTACATGAAAAATGTTATTCAAACAAAATAACCTTGAGTTATGTGTGAAAGATGCATTACCAGTATGTGTGATGTTTAGTGAATTACCATTACCCACATACACTTGTTCTGTGCCTGTATATTCATGAGGGATTGTTAAGTTGTTCATATCTGCTGTGAGATGATTTGTTGCACCAGAATCAGTGACCCATTGATTGCCATAGGAAGCTTCAGGAAAAGCAATATATGCATCTTGAGTTTTCGGCATATTGGTGCTTGGTTTGTAACGGAACCAGCATTTGTCACCAAGGTGCCCTTTCTTCTTGCAGATTTGACACTTCTCAGCAGTGTTGTTGCTTCGCATAGGAGACTTGAAGCGAGGTTTAGACTGATTTTGTTGATAATGAAAAGGTTGTTGATTTGGATTGTGGTTGTTGTTTTGGTAAGTTTTTCCTCCTGATGTTGATGAAGCAGCAATATGTGCAATTGGTTGTTGTATTTCCTCAAGCTGACGTGTGATACGCATATCAAAGTTTAGAAGATGGGAGTAAAACAGATCCATGCTCAGGTTCTCCATTGTGCCTAAGGTGGAGACAATCGAATCATATGCTTGGTTCAACCCATTGCTGATGGATTGTTTCTTTTCATCATCACTGACTATATATCTGGATGCTGCAAGCTGTGCAAATAGTTCTTTAGCCTCATTTAAAAAGACTCTTAAAGATTTGTTACCTTTGCTTAAGTTATGTAACTGTTTTTTGAGATTCATCTGGTGAAACTTTGTCTTTGGAGCATATTCTGCCTCCAGTGCATCCCATACCTCCTTAGATGTGTTAAGATCACGTACAACCCCAAGACATTCTGGAGTAAGAGTTGAGTTCAGCCACCCAACCAAAAGAGAGTCTTGTTCTTCATATGCAATGAACTATGGATTTTCAGCATCAGAATCTGGTAGTATTCTAGGAGGTATAGTTTTTGAACCATCAATGAAGCCAGTTAGTCCATGGCCCTTCAGAATTGGTTTAAACTGCGTTTTCCACAGTGGGTAGTTGTTTTCTGTTAACTTAAGTGTTACCAGATGATGGATCTGTACGTTTATTAACTGAGTTGTTGTCGACATTTTATAATTTTTTTTGAATTGGTTTGGAAGCGTAGCTTGGATCAAGGCTGATACCAAGTTAGAATTTGAGTTTTGGTGAAAGACTTCCACACTCAGAACTGTGGAGTCTACTTGTTATTTATATCAGAGAGTACAAAGGTTGTTACAACTGTTCAACCTATTCAAGAGCTACATATGCTATTTTAACTGTAACTAAAGAACCGTAAGACTAATCTAAACGCAAAATACTCGGTCATTCCTTCATACACGGAATGCTAGCTGTTTTGGTTGAGAGTCTTCAGCAGATGAGTCTCTATCTTTAACATTCGTGAATCCAGGTTCTCTTATACTAAGAAGTTGAATTTATTTTTATTTAGATGAAATGAAATTTCATAGTTACTGTTCTAGGTTTTCCCAATTTGATTTTAAAATTTGGGATTGTTTCGATTTAGTTATAATAGTTGTTGCGATAAGATCCTAGATAAGGAAGTTAGGTAAACACACAGTTGGGGAAACAAAATATTGATTAGATTTTAATGTTTTTATACATTTAATGTGATTAAGGTACTAGTAGAAACAAAGCTACAGAAACTTGGTGGAAAAGCAGTTCATCTGGATTTTTATGTTGTTGTTAACACTTTC
Source organism: Papaver somniferum (assembly GCF_003573695.1). Lineage (NCBI taxonomy): Eukaryota > Viridiplantae > Streptophyta > Magnoliopsida > Ranunculales > Papaveraceae > Papaver > Papaver somniferum. Next base: position 114,272,084 of record NC_039363.1, read on the forward strand.
TTAGGTTGGGATGAGGTTTTAGGGATTTTTTTATTTTAATGGATGGAATGTTTGTGTAGGATGACATACGAAAGAAGGCACAGACAATGATTGATCATCCAAATGTGATTAAGGCGTTTTGTTCGTTTGTTGTTGAACAATGTCTGTGGATGGTAATGCCATTTATGGCTGAAGGTTCTTGTCTACACCTCATGAAGATTGCATATCCAGATGGATCTGAAGAGTTTGTTATTGTTATTATCCTTAAAGAAACACTTAAAGCTTTGGAATACCAGCATCATCATGGGCATATACATCGTGACACCAAGTTTTTTTTTTATTTTTATCACAGTTTAATGTATCGATTTTTTACTTGTAATGAAGCGGGTATGTATGTGCTCCTTGGTGATTTATATGGAGTGATTAATTGATTCAAGGGAGTGTGTCGATGCAGGCTGTAAATATACTGCTTGATAGCGATGGAATAGTGAAGCTTGGGGATTTTGGTGTGTCAGCTTGTATGTTTGACAAGGGCGACAGGTAACGTTCAAGGAATACTTTTGTAGGAACTCCATGCTGGCCAGTTGTTGTTTCTCCCCTCCTCCTAACAAGTTTTTTCTCTAAATGAAAATCTACTGTTTATTCATTCTTTTGTTTATTCAATGTTATACACAACTTGAATTCCGAAACATACTCCACATTTTAGGCATGCCATGTCATCATGACATTTCCATGAAGTCTTTATATCAATGGACATGTATAATACCTCTTGTAATTTTTCTTGCAGTTGAATAGACATTTGCACGAATCAAAATTTAACCAGGATCAAATCCAACATAAACTTAATAAATACGATGAAACCAATTTCGACGCCAATTTGTTGGTGATATAATAATGCATTTTTTTGAATCTATGATTTAGAAGTTCAAGATAAAGTTAATTGTTTGAAGCTGTTGATGGAATTATTGTTTGATTATGTTATAAGGAAGTGATGGAGTTGTTATCTGCGTCGAGCTGGTTGTGGTGGACAAAGCAAGGAAGTCAGAATCATCTACCTAATTTTAGGAATTTGATGTAAGGTAATCTTATCCTTACTTAAATTTTTTATCAATGTTGTAGGTGGTGTGGTCTATGTTTTTAATCTCTTCGGACTAGTATCATCCCTTTTTTTCAAGTTTATGTTTCCATGCTTGTTGCTTTTATCATTGATTCGCTTTATTCTTCGTTAATTAAGATGATCTGATCTCAATAATAATAATGTAACTTAACAAGTCAGAGTCTTACGTACCCGTAGTACAATGAATTACCATGGTAGTTTTACCTTCATTCTTTGCCTGTATGACTTACCTTTGGGCTTTTGGCTATAATGAATGAATTGAATGACCATGTTCTGAATATTGAGATCTCGTTGTGTCCATGCCTTACAATATTTGTGCGAGTTTCAAGTTATTATTTTTATAACCCAACACTGGTTATTGCTATTGGTGTGGTCAAACATAATGAATCATGGTTTATAATTTTTCTTGCAGTCGAATTCTGACGAAACCAATTATGGTTTCATCATAAATAAGATGAAACCATAATTGGTTCCATCTAATCTTATCCTTACTTAAATTGAATTTTGTTTATGAGTATGAATTGTTGTTGTGTTTGATATATATGGATTAGGATTTGCAATGCTAGCTGTGATGGAGATTATGTGCTTTGAATCAAAGAAGTGGTATTTGTGTTCAGGTTAAATCTGAAACAAAAAAAAATTGAGTTACAGAATGTTGTTGGTGGGTGCTTTACAGAATGTTATGAAACTGAATTACCTGTGATAATGTTTAGGTAGTTGTGTGGTTTGAATTCTAGCTGTAACTAATGATGTTGCTGAGATTTGAATGGAAATTTTGTTTTATCTAATATGTGATTTTTTTTTCTAGATTTTATGTCGACGAAACCAATCTTGTTGGTGTTTCAGATAAATGGGTCGTGGAGTCATTTATATGGAGGTCAGAGTTCTTTAGGATATCTCTTTGCTGGTCCTGAGGAATCAAAACCATCTGCACCTGTTGCACTTGCTGCTGCTTCAACTGCTGCTACTGCTCAGACCCCCCAGTTCAAAATGTACCTTCAGCTAACATGTCTCCCCCTTCTCCCCCAGTGTATAAAGATAAGCTGGGTCCATCAGGAGTAGTGCAAGGTTCTCTAGACAATAAATACTATCGCGTTAATGGCCAAAACACTGGCAAATTCATCACTGTGAGTTTTTAACTAAGATCTGCACAATTCCGTTCATCTTGTCTCATTCTTAGACTATGACTTATATATATGCGAAACAACACCTCTATGCACTTACCTTATTGTACAGTCTTGGATGAGCCGTTCAAGCTTCATTGTTAACCGATGCTCTGCCTAGCTTCGATATATCTTTATCTTGTATACTTTGTTATGTTGCATCTGCATAATTGCAATTTTGTGTCTATTTTGAATGGGTTGCTTAGAATTTTGTGGTTACAATAGTTGCTTATATATGCGTTTCCGGAAACAGGATTGATCTTCGACTAAGGTTCACTTTGTTTAGTTACGTTTCATCCGTTAGTGTTTTCAAAGCTTTGCGAAATAGCATTTAGGCTTGCCATGTCAATCATGACATTTCGATGACGTCTTTCTATCAATGAACATGTATAATACCTCTTATAGTTTTTCTTGCAGTTGAATTCTCACGAAACCAATTCTGGTTTCATATTATTTATGATGAAACCAAAACCGGTTTCATCGTATTTATGATGAAACCAAAATTGGTTTCATTTAAATTTTGGTCGGTGGTGGTGGTGATGGGCGGTCGTGGTGCTGGTGGCGGTGCGGCAGGTGTTGGTGGTGGTGCTGGTTTTGGTCGGCGGTGTTGGTGATCGGCGATGGTGGTCGCTGGTAGTGGTGGTGCAATGGCGTAGTGGCGGCGATGGTGGTGGTGGCGGCGTGGTGATGGTTAGCGGTGGTGGCGGCGAAGGTGGTTGGCTATAACGGTGGGCGGCAGCGGTGCTCGGTGGGCGGTCGTGGTGCTCGGTGGGCGGTCGTGGTGCTGGTGGCGGTGCGACATGTATTCGCGGTGGTGCTGGTTTTGGTCGGTGGTGGCGCGGTGGCGGTGACTGCGGAGCGGTGGTGGTGGTCAGTGGTGGTAGTGAAGTGGTGGTGGTGGTGGTCGGCGGTGGTGCAGTGGCTGTGGTGGTGGTGGAGCGATGGTCGAGGCGCGGTGGTGGTGGTCGACGAGGGTTGTGGTGGTGGTGGTTGGTGATGGTGATGGTCGGCGGTGGTGGTCGGTGGCGGTGACGATGGTGGTGGTGGTTGGCGGCGGTGTGTGGTGGTGGTGGTCAGTAGTAGTGGCACGGTGATGGTGTTGTTGTTGGTGGTGAGAATATAATAAAAATTAAAGATGGGTTGATTTTTATTTTTGTTGCCGTGATTTAAACTATAAGGGTAATATAGACAGTTTATAATATCACTTGGACTTCCAACTCAAAACCAATTGGCAATAAGTGGAGAGGCCCTCATGCATATAACGAGGATCTAGTCTAGGAAGGTTAGCAATGTGGGACTAATCCTCAACACGCCCCCTCCACGTGAAGGGCGAACCTTTACACGTGGACCGCTGCATGAGTGCCTGCCCACGTAGGGTCTTACTACACATACAGGGCCTAGGCCTAGCTCTGATACCATAATAGCACTTGGGTTTCCAACTCAAAACCAATTGGCAATGAATGGAGAGGCCCTCATGCATATAAGGAGGATCTAGTCTAGGAAGGTTAGCAATGTGGGACTAATCCTCAACATTTTGTACATGGATAGTGACATCTTTGGGTTATAACTCGCGACCCGAAACAAATATTGGAAAAAAAAATCGTTTCATAAAAGAAACATGCCGACAGTGCTCAATATGTGTTTTCACTTTGGGGGGAGTTTGCCATACAGCTGATTCGTTTCCTTTATTAAGTCGGTTTCCCTTTTTCAAGTTTCATATCGAATGCAGGCCTTGTTGTTGGTACATATAAAAGAAATGGCAACGGAGGGAGTGAATAATTTGTGCATGCATGGCGAATTAGATGAAAAGAGCATTACATTATGATGTTCTTCCTGAGGAATTATACTTCGAAAATATACTCATCAGATTACCAGCTAAGGATCTAGCTGTATGCAGTTGCGTCTGTAAGTTATGGTACAAGACGATTAAGAAAGATTCAAGATTTGCTTCTTCTCACTTAATTCAGAATGCAAGTAAATCTAATCTAGTTTTTGATCTCCTTAATGTAATGATTTTGCAAGAGGTTTGGTCAATGCATTACTGTTTCAAATTAGGAAAGGAATATGATGACGATGAATTTCTTAGTTGTAGACATTTTTTGGAATTTGGATGTTATTTTCGCAGACAGATTGTAGTTGGTTATTGTAATGGTTTAACTTGTCTTAAAGGATATAGTCAGTCTAATGATAAGCAGGGTTCAATATCTATTGTTAATCCGATCAGGGATGAATCACTTACTGTCTTATATGTAACTCCTACATATAGAGACGGCAGGGGATTATGCAATTATTTGTGTCACGGTTTTGGCTTTGATGCACTGTCGCAAAAATACAAGGTTGTGATTATCTTTGCTGCTCTTTATTCATTCAGATTTAGCAAATTTTTTACTACTACTTCAGCAGTAGCCGATCATCAGGAGATTGTTTGCATGGTCTGATAAGACCACGTCTTATCGATCATTTCAACGTTGTTGACCCGATACGGCACTGGAGCATATGTGGTCTTTTTGGTCCATTATATGGGTCAACTCTATCCAAGTTATGGAAACCACCTTGGCTAGCCATTGCGAAGCGCGACAACAACAAGTTTAATAGCTTAATGTTTAGTTATTTAATTTATTAAGAGTTTTTATTATGAAAAATATGTATTTTATTAGAATTAGGATCTATATTAAAAGTAATCTTTTTAGGGTTTATTTTCTTATTTTCCAAGTAATGTAGCCTATAAATAGATCTTTTCATTCATTAATAATTAATCAGAAAAATATTAAGAAAAGTGTTATTATTTGGTTTATTGGTTACTAGAATCATGACCTTTTGAACTTGAGCTGCTGGCCGTGAATAAAAAACAAATCGTTTCTTATCAGAGCAAGGTCGTTACTATCCAACTTCGGCGACTATCATCATAATCATCAGCCATCCGTCGCTTCATCCACCACCATTATTATCCTTCCATCTTTATAGAAAAAAAAAAAAAAAGATTACACAGGGTCGAAGATTCATATTGCTTGGTTATCATTGACTTCAAGATCCACGAGTTGCTACAGATCATATTTGGGTGAGCAGTGAGCTTATTATTGGTTATTTAATTAAGGTTTAGTCCTGCATGCATCACCACACATTAACCACATTCACATATGGTTAAGCTTTTTCGTCAGCATCACTTCTTTGCATACACCTGTTACTTCTCTCAAATCCATTAATAACCCTAGGTCCACGTACCCTTCATTCATACAACACATCATCTGATTCTTAACTTCATCGAACCCTATCCCTAGATAGCTAGTAATTATTGCATCTTGCACGTCTCTAACGGGTCTGTTTTATTTTCGTAGGAATTACTGTTTAGTCCAGTTTTTCATGACCCAGTTAATGGCTAGTCCACTCGTGAAAAACATTTACTTCTGGACTAAATTATTTACTCTCTAGTCCAAAAACTTCTTGGAAATTATAAAGTGTATTGTTTAAATAAAATACCCTTCCAGGTCTATTTAGTATCAACACATGTAAATGTTACTAGTAGTATGTTCCTACATACTAGTAATATCAATACAGCGATACTACATATTAATATGTACTATACTAGCAGTAACAAAAATATCTTACTAATTTGTTACTAGTGAATTAGGTAACTACTTTACTATACTAGTAATAAATAGTATACTAGTTACTACTACTACTAGTATACATATCAATATATAACATACTACATATCAATATGTAGTATCATTATATACATAACATGACAGTGTTGAACATGAAATATTGATACTACATATTAATATGTAGTATCAATATCAATATGTAGTATCATTATATACATAACATGACAGTGTTGAACATAAAATATTGATACTACATATTAATATGTAGTATCAATATATAACATACTACATATCAATATGTAGTATCAATATTAATATGTAGTATTAATATAATATATCAATATGTAGTATCAATATATAACATATTGCTACTAGTACCAGTACTAGTTACTATTAGTATATTACTAGTATACTACATACTACATACTACATATTGACGATATACTAGTAACTAGTATACTACATACTACGTATGTTATTACTACATACTACATATGTAGTAACATATGTATTAATATACGCAATATTATATGTTAGGATTAGTAGATAATTTTACTCTCTTCAAAAAAAATTTGGACTAGGGAGTAAATATATTTTGCCGCTGGACTAGCCAATAACCCTGATCGGGTTTACTGGACTAAACAGCAAAGTCCTCTTTATTTTTTCCATCTTAGTTCCGAAAAGTTATATCTGTAACCAGTGCCAGCAGCGGTACCCATTCATCTAAGCCCGTGAAGTCCACAGTTTATCCTATTAACCGTGAAAACAAGCCCAGCAATCCATCAAATTTCCATGTCAGTATGTACCAACAGAGAAGCGCAAACAAATTGTTATGCCAAACATTTGATGAAGAAGATCCCGAAGGTCGGTTGTTTCAAGCACAATTAGTTTTTGAGTTTCGTAAAATTCCACCGGAAAATTTTGTGAAGGTAGCTAGTAATCACCTTGTTGGTAGTCCGTCCAAATGGTACAAGTGGATGCAAGATTATATTTCGGGATGTTGGGAGAATTTTTTTCCTTGCTTTATTGAAGTGTTTTGGAAGCGAGGATCCAGCTCTTGCATTAGCTAATTTGTAACAAAATTTAGACGAAAGTCGCGAATATTGGAAGTCTGCTTTCCAAAAGTTTAAAGAGCATCAAGGAGCTAAAGTCATGAATCCACAACCTGTTGCAACTACATCTCATTTTTGGAGGACAACCTACAGTAGTGCCACTAGTAAGAATATTAAGATTGAGATGCTGTTGTCGTTCGACATCCACAATGAGAATGTTAACACACCCGATATTAACGCTTAGTGAGCACCGGGATTCAGTGGTTCATCCTCATCTTGTGGAGTTTAAAGGATGTCCTTGTGTTGCGCGTTCTGAACTGATAAACTGTCATCATTGTAATGATCGGAGTAGTGGTGGTTCTTGTAGTTGTTCTGTTAAGGTGCATCTGTATATATTAAAGGATAAGGTCAATCAAGTTTGGAGTAAAGGGGAGATCTTCGATATTCAAATTGAGGAGGAAGGCGTAAAACGGTTCTGTTGGTAGTTAGGCGCAAATACTACTAAACCTCCTCCTCTTACTCGTATGCTAAGTTTCTCTGATCAGTTATTATTGTATTGGTTTGATGGCAAATGTGTTACATTCTACAATTTGCAAACGGAACACCTCAAAGTCGTACAATGCTCTGGTAAGTGGGCTCGTAATAATTTTGAAAAGAAGAAGGGAGATGAAAGCCTCGTGAGTGGAGCTTACCCAGGCGATTATCAGCTGCACGCTCAAGTGGAGAACATACTTTCTCTGAAAATCTTCCTTCCTAAAGGAGCAATTAGGCGATTTTATTCTTGGGGTGATTTCAGAGAGAATGTGGCACATAAGGGTAATATATTTTCAGGTTGGCTGGGTGCGGTAAGGGAGTTGGTAAAAGTTTATGGTTTCTTCTAGCTAGTGTTTTTGCTATCATTTGGCATCACCAACACTGGGCAGTTCACTATTCCAACTTTTAAGTTTATCAGCTGGATTTTTCATTTTTATTGTTTTTCTAACACAACTGTATAAAGTTGGTGGATCATAAAGGTGATGTTTTTAAAGGCCGACAGAGTGACATAAATTCTCATAAACAAGATTTCAAAAAACTCCAAAAAGTTACACAGTGTAAAATTGGAAGAAATCATAAGCCGGCTAAGGTTAGTAAATGTCAAAAGGAAATATCCATTCCTTTGTCTGTATTCTCTCATTCTTTGAAATAATCACTGATGCTTTCTTTCTGATCATTATTTAATGTGTTGGGTAGTAGGAATTATAAATTGGATGAGTTTCTGAAATACTTAGGGGATTTTGATGAACCCAGAGAGAAGAATGTTTTCCATCAAGATTGTGTCTGTTTTCTTCTGGGTTTTAGTTTTTGTTTGTGTTCTTGGAATTGGTAAAGGTAGTTTTATTAAGTATAATACTGATGCTCGTATTGTTGAAGGGAAATTGAATGTTCATTTGGTTCCACATTCTCATGATGATGTTGGATGGTTAAAGACAATTTATCAGTATTATGTTGGATCCAATAACTCTATACAGGTTTGTAACTTGAAGAATTTAAATCTAATTTGATGATATTTGAGCTTTCTTTTTTCTTCAAATTTTTGTTTGTTGATTGAATTTGGTGGTTTTGATCAGGGTGCCTGTGTGGAGAATACTTTGGATTCAGTGGTCGAGTCTTTGATTCGGAATCCTGATAGGAAATTTATTTTTGCTGAACAGGTAATTTTATACTAATTGATACTGATTTTTGGTTGTTGTTATCTTGATTTACTTCTTACTGTTGGTTTTTCTTAAGCTTTACTATTGACATTGTATCTAGGGATCACATGCTGACAACATATGGTTCAATCTTATTCTACTTGATAATAGATCATTCTCTAAATGACACTAGCCTTTACATCATCTTACTCTGAGCCTGTATGAGAGTGTAAGAAATGGTAACCATGTACGCATAGGGAATTAGGGGCATAGTGTGCATTTTTTGGGCATGATGGAAACAGCTAAAACGTCCAAGACGAGTAATTTGATGCCTCGTTGCATAGGGTAGAGCTGATTGGCACTCTTACCTTCAACCTAGGTGTTCTTTAGTAATTGTAGATAACACAAGTATGGACAATCTAACCTGTCAAATTGTAGACAGTTTTTGCACCATCTCCCACCAAAATTAGTTCTTCTCCATATTTTAGCTTCAGCAAATGCTAATCTACTAGTTTCCTACCATCAAAGAATATGCCAATACTCGATTTCGTTAAGTATACCTTTTATGTTATTATTACTTTTTGCAGTGCTGTCTAGTTTTGTGTAGGAATCTAAGTTTTTCTCCCGGTTCTGGCTAATAGGCATTTTTCCAACGATGGTGGATGGAGCAAAATGAGCAAACACAGGAAATAGTGAGGAAGCTAGTGGATTCAGGCCAGCTTGAGTTCGTGTGAGTATTGTAAAAATCGATGTGTTTGACTTTCGTATCTTTGTGATAGGCTGTAATTGACATATTTTGGATCAGAAATGGTGGCTGGTGTATGCATGATGAAGCAGCAAAGCATTACATAGATATGATTGACCAAACCACTCTAGGCCATCGACTTATAAAGCAGCAATTTAACAAGACACCTCGTTCTGGATGGCAGATTGATCCATTTGGACACTCAGCTGTGCAAGCTTACTTACTCGGGGCCGAGGTAAAAGCTCCATGTCCCAGTCTTCGTTTCACTTGTCTGCAAGCGTCATATGAAATAGTGGTTTACGTGGATTTTGAAAATCTCACCTTTTATATTATTCTGATTACTGAATGATACTTGGGATTTCTGTAGCTTGGTTTCGATTCTTTGCATTTTGCCAGAGTTGATTACCAGGACAGAGCACAACGCAAGTTGGATAAGTCTCTTGAAGTTATATGGCGCTGTTCTAAGACTTTCGGTTCTTCTGCTCAGGTGAGGAACTCTATTTTTGCCGTGAAATCCCTTTTCTTTCTCTCTCTCTCTCAATGGCTAATTTTTGGATTTGCAGATTTTCGCCAACGCTTTTCCTGTCCACTATTGCGCCCCATCTGGCTTCAATTTTGAAGTGAGCGGTAACGTTGAACCTGTGCAGGTACCATTTCTCAACAATATGTGGTCGTGTTGTACTTTAAATTGATTAACTTTTAAAAGTATCAGACTCTTTCTTAACATATTGGACTTACAGGATAATCCTCTTCTATACGACTTCAACGTTGCTGAACGTGTAAATGATTTCGTCGGTGCTGCCATTGCTCAAGTATGCTTCACAGTTCATAAAACTTTCATTCTGAAATTTATATTTGAATATTTCCGATCTATCTTGTTGAGTATGGAGTTGGAGCTGTTTTTTTATTGTTCATGCTTTTTTAGATGGGTGGTTCCCTAATTATTGAATCATGTTTAACAGGCAAACGTCACGCGTACGAATCATATCATGTGGACAATGGGAGATGATTTTGAGTACCAGTACGCTGAATCTTGGTTCAAGCAAATGGGCAAATTAATCCACTATGTTAACAAGGTATAGTGGATAGAAAGATGCGTGCAGACTCACAACCTCTTTCGAGAATACAATTTTTTTTCAAGCAGCCCATAGAGAAGCTGTCGATATTTATAATTTAAATTAATTTAGTGCATGTGTATGTAACTGATGCTAGTTTAACAGGATGGCCGAGTTAATGCATTGTATTCTACTCCATCAGTTTACACTGACGCTAAAAACGCAGCAAATGAAATTTGGCCACTGAAAACCGATGACTACTTCCCGTGAGCATTATTATTCCTCATCGATAAAACTACTTTGATTAGTATTTATTTTTGTTTTATCTAACTTGAATATTCATACAGGTACGCAGACAGTGCAAACGCTTATTGGACAGGTTATTTTACAAGCCGACCTGCACTCAAGCGACATGTTCGTGTGCTGAGTGGATACTCTTTGGTATTATATCTTACTTATGTTTATGTATCAATATGCAGCAAGGAGTGTCTTGCGTCAGATTAGAGACACGAAAAAGCTTTACTAACTAGAACTGTATGGTATCAAATAGTCTGAAAATCTGAAATGTGCCAAGGATGGATTCTCCAGACCTTCTTTCCCCATGAGATATTTTTGTATTTTGTTTCTTTGTTGGGTTTAAAGTAACTTAATAAAGTTAAAGCTAAAAATATGGGCTAAAAGAATGTATTCTTAAAATAGGCTGCCCGTCAACTCGATTTTCTATCTGGAAGGAGGTCCTCTGGTCCTACTACATTTAGCTTAGGAGATGCCTTAGGAATTGCACAACATCATGATGCTGTCACTGGCACTGCAAAACAACATACAACTGATGACTATGCAAAGCGGCTTGCTATCGGGGCTTCTGAGGTTTATTGCCAACTCTTAATCATTTCCCTGCAGTTTTGTTTTTTTGCTTTATTTATTTCACTTCCTGTAAACAGTTATTTACTTATGTCTATTCAATTGTGATAACTACAATAGGCAGAAGCTGTTGCAAACTTGGCTTTGTCTTGCTTGATAAATTCAGGACAATCATGTGCAACTCCTGACATGAAATTTTCCCAGGTAAGACACCTTTAGATCTTTAATTGCAATGAGAAATGCTGGCCAGTGTCTGCACATGCTTGAGTGTGAACGGAAATTCCTTGACCTATTGTTTTGTAGATAATGGGTAGTCTTAGATATCAAAATTTAGACAATAATCAATACCAACCCCTACACGGTAGATATGGAAACATAAAGGTAAGGGTTCTATAGGAAGTCTTTCAGCTGCTTTGGGTTTTCGGGAACATGGAGAGAACCGCTGAACGCCTGAAACGTTATATTTTGGGGACCATTAAATTTTTTTCATTTTTCACAAGTATAGTAGTGATATTGTGACCAATATCTTACAAGAAACAGTGTGGCTAAATGTAATAGGATACGTCAATTTTCGGTTCATTTCAGAAAAGGTATGTTTAGAGGTTGCATTTTGTTAGGGTTCTAAACCAAAATACTGTAACAGAATATGTAAGTATTAGAACCCTAAGAAATCCTTTTTTATGGGGATTAGCCACCTCTGCTGTGTTTAAACAATAATAAAACTGAGTTTTTGTACCGATTGAAGTGTCTTTACAAGCTCAGAGATTTAGTATTTATATCTAATCAAACTTGGATATCAAGTATTAACTAAACTTGTCTAACAATTAAAGAAGTCTATCCAAACAACGAAACTACTGGATTAAACTAAGCATGAGTAAATAAGGAAACTAATATGCCACGGAGTTGGCACCGCAACATCCTACCCTGCTCGAAAAATTGCTTGTCCTCAAACATCAAAATCTGGAAAGTGTAAGAGTAGTTCATCAGCATCTTCCCAAGTAGTTTCCTCCGTTGGATGATCTTTCCACCTGATCAACCATTTAGTGCCTGCATGATTCCCTCTCTTGAACATTTTACATTCCAAAATTTTATCCGGTTCCACTTATCACAATCAACTGTGACTAGCAAATTTGTATATACAACAATTAAAGAGCCAAGTTTCAGTTTCAGTTTTGAAACATGAAACACTGGATGGATACGACTTGTAGTAGGTAAGTCCAACCTATAAGCCACTGCACCAATCTTCTCTAAAATACGAAAAGGGCCATAAAATTTAGGAGAAAGTTTAAAGTAAGCTTGAGTGGAAACTGTGCTTTGTCTGTATGGTTGTGTGCGAAGAAAAACCAAGTCATTAACTTCAAAATTTCGCTCAGTACGATTGGTATCAGCCCAAGTCTGCATTCTTAATTGAGCAGCTTGTAAATGTGATTTCAAAAGATTTAAAGTATGATCTCTTGCACGTAGATTAGAATCAACAACACTTACAGATGTAGAACATGGTAAATAAGATGAGATTGTTGGTGGTGGATGACTGTAAACTGCTTGATATGGAGTCATCTGAATTGCTGAATGAACATTTGTGTTATATCACCATTATGCCCATGGTAACCATCTTGACCAATCACTAGGTTTTGTTCCAGTAAAACATCTTAAGTAGCATTTCAATGTTCTATAAGTTACCTCTGTTTGCCCATTTGATTGGGGATGATATGCAGAACTACTGCATAATTTGGTATCCAGCAAAGCAAAATGTGCCTCCCAAAAATTGCTCATAAATATGGGATCACGATCACTGACAATACTTCTTGGCATGCCACGAAGACGCACTATTTCACGCACAAATGTTTCAACAACAGAGCTGGCATAATAAGGATGTGCGAGGGCAATAAAATGTGCATATTTAGATAATCTATGCACTACCACCAGAATAGAAGTTTTCGATTTGAAGGTGGAAATCCATCAATAAAATCCCATTGATATGTCCAACTATATATCAGTAGGTATAGGTAAAGGACTCAACAGTCCTGGAGGAGCTATTGCCTCAGACTTATTACGTTGACAAATATCACAGTGAGAGATAAAGTTTTTAACTGAAGTTCTCATACCTTTCCAGTAAAATCTTTGTTATAAACGCTTGTAGGTGCGTAAAATTCCAGAATGACCACCTATAGGATTCGAATGAAACTCTTCAGGTAGTTTAGTGCACCAGTAGAAGATGATGGTACAACTATATGACCTTTGGAATGTAAAACTCCATCGAGAGTTGACGGACATATGGCATATGAAAAATTGAGCTTACAATTAGCATTGTCACTTAAGTGTTGAATAAGAACACTCAATGTCGTGTCATTACGATAATCTTGTATAATATTAGTAAGACCAGAAAATTTGGCGCAAAAACTAGAAAAACAGAGCCTTGAAGATGTGATAGGGCATCAGCTACAATGTTCTCTTTTCCTTGACGAAAAATGATCTCATAATCATATCTTAATAATTTCGATAACCATTTCTGTTGTTCTATGGGAGATAATTTTTGATCCAAAAAACACTTGAAACTACGATGATCTATATATATCTTGAAATGTCTCCCATGTAAGTATGGTCGCCATTTTTGAACTACAGAAACAATAGCAAGCGTCTCTTTATCATAGATAGAGAGATTTAAAAAAATTCCAGATAAAAGCTTACTGAAATATGCAATGGGTCTATTTGATTGCATTAGAACAACACTTAATCCATTACCTGAAGCATCACATTTTAACACAAATTTCTTTGAGAAACCTGGAAGTATTAAAACTGGTGTGGTAGTTAGAGCTTGTTGTAGTCATTTGAAAGCAGCAGTGGCCTTGTCATTCCAAACAAAAGCATCCTTTTTGAGCAACTGATTCAATGGTGCACTTATTTTCCCAACATCTTTTACAAACTTTCGGTAATAGCCAGCTAAGCCCAAAAAACCTCTTAGTGCCTTAATTTTGGTAGGAATTGGCCATGATAGAATGCATTGTATCTTGTCATTCTCAACTGATACTCTTTCAGAAGAAATTACATGTCCCAAATACCAAATAGAAGTTTGAGCAAATGCACACTTTGATTCCTTAACAAACAGCTTATTGGTACGTATAATTTTAAACACTAAAGATAAATGTGTGATATGATCAGCAAGACTCTGATTGTAAATCAAAATATCATCAAAGAAAACAAGCACGAACCTGCGTAAATAAGGCCTGAAAATATGATGCATGAAGCTCTGAAAGGTGGCTGGTGCGTTTGAAAGACCAAAAGGCCTAATAAGAAACTCGTAGTGACCATCATGAGTGCGAAATGTTGTCTTTGGGATGTCTGGTTCATGTACTCTGAGTTGATGATATCCAAAACGAAAATCCATCTTAGAGAATATGGTTGCACCATTTAATTCATCTAACAATTCATCCACCATTGGAATTGGAAATCTATCTTTGATAGTCAATTTATTTAAAGCACGATAATCCACACATATTTTCCATGAACCATCATTTTTACGTACCATTATGATATGAGAAGGATAAGGACTAGAGCTAGGTTGAATGAAACCATCTTATTGTCATTCAGATACAATTTTTTCTATCTCATCTTTCTGAAAGTGTGGATAACGATCTGGTCGCAAATTAATAGGAGAAGAACCAGGATGTGACGAAATATGATGATCATGCAAACGTTTAGGAGGAAGAATAGATGGAATATTGAAAATATCTTCATATTCAGAGAGTAACTGTTGAATCTTAGGTGGCACAGCTGAAGTAGCATTAATTGCAGTGTTTAATGATGATAGCTGAAGAAGAAAACCATAATTCTCTCGGCAAATAAACGTTGCATTGGAGAAGCATCCATAATCATTACAGAGGAAGAATTATTTCCAATTAAAATGACATCCTCATCATCAATTTTGAACTGCATTTTCAACTTGTCGAAATCCCATGTTATTTGTCCCAAAGTACGTAGCCATTGAGCACCGAAAACTGCATCACATCCGCTGATGTCTAAAAGATGAAAATCAACCAGAAAAGTATAATTTTGCAACTTAACCGACACATTGAAACAAGAGCAATGAGTATGCAATTGACCTCTGTCACCTATTGTGACACATAAGGAAGAATTTTTTGATTCAATCCTATAACCACACTGTTTGGAAAGAGATGGATGAATAAAATTATGTGTAGCTTCTGAATCAACTAGAATTTTAAGAGGTTTAGCTTTTTTATAGCATGTAATTCTCATTGTATTAGTAAAAGTAGAACCCATTAGAGAGTTCAAAGAAATTTTAAGTTCTTGTTCCTACTGAACAACATCACTATCATTAGTCACATGTACTCTTTTCATTAAAAGGCTGATTAACGCTGTCAGTAATATCTGGAACAACATCTAAAATTAACAATCTAGGTTTTGCACATAAATGATCAGGATTATAAAAATCATCACAATTGAAACAAAGACCTTTGTCTCTTTTCTCTTTTTGTTCTTCCCATGATAATCTCTTAGCTCCAAGAGGTAATGTATTTTTCCTGTGCTGTGAGTTTGTAGTTGTTGATGGCCTGAATTGATTTGTATGATAATAAGGTTTTGAAATAGAAGAAGCTGAAAGTATAGTATCCTCTTGTTGTATAGCTTTTTTGAAAGCCTCAGGCAATGATTTCGGTTCAAGCAAACTCAAAACCAGTACCAATATCAACTCGTAAAGCAACAATAAATAGATCAATGAGATATTGAGTACGAAGATCATGCACAAGATTTAATAATCTCTCAAATTCATAAATTAGTTCTCGAACAGTACCTGTTTGAGATAACTTAGTCAAAGCAATGTTAGGATTGATATACTTATAATCTACAAATCCGTTACAAAGCAAAGAACAAAATTCTTCCCATGTTGGCGTAGTAAGAGACTTCTTAACCCATTGATACCAAGAATTTGCATCACCTTCAAGATGAGCAGCAACTATTGGTATTTTAAAATTCTCAGTTACCCCATGTAAGTTGTAATATTGATCAGCTTGAAAAATCCATCCTTCAGGATCAACTCCTTCAAAAGTTGGAAACTTTAAATTGATTGTACCAGTGCGAATAGTGGCAACAGTTTCAGTTCCGCCATTACCATTAATAGTATGCTGATATTGAACACCATGATGGCTTTGCTTTTCAGTCTTGAATATCTTTGTAATAGCTGTTGTAGTAGCTTTTGTAAATTCAGCTATATCTTCCTTACGATTAGCTCTATCAATACCTTCTTGTACCTTAGCTTTCTCAAGATCTTCCATACATTGTTTGGTTAAAGCATCTACAAAATCATGTATCTTATCCTTTAAACCCTTAACTTCTTCAGTTATCTAAACAATCGTCATGATAAAAAGAAAATGCTAAAAATCTATGAATAGAACAAACCTTGCTCTGAACCAGGTGTTAGGGTTCTAAACCAAAACACGGTAACAGAACACTAAGTATTAGAATCCTAAGATAAAAATCTCTTTTTTGTGGGGATTAGCCACCTCTACTATGTTAAACAATAATAGAACTGAGTTTTTGTATTGATGGAAGTGTCTTTAGAAGCTCAAAGATTAAGTATTTATATCTAATCAAACTTGGCTATCAAGTATTAACTAAACTTGTCTAAAAATTAAAGAAGTCTATCTAAACAAGGAAACTACTGAATTAAACTAAGAATGAGTAAATAAGGAAACTAATATGTTGAGGAGTTGGCACCGCAACACATTTTGTCAGGATCCTTCAAGCCATTAACCAGAGTGTATTTAATCTTATTCGTTGGTGTCAGCATGCATGACTCGTGAATCATGAGGTATTGTATCTTAAATTGGCGTTCCTTGTTTATGTGTTTCACATAACAGTGTTCTTTGCTGAATATAAGTTATTGTCCATCAACCGAGGAAGATTTACCGGAAGGGAAGGGCTTGGTAAGTATAACTATTCCATGCATATTTTACTAAGGTGAAGACCTCCAGCGACGAATCTCTATGCTAATAACTTTGTATCTTCTGCAGGTTGTGGTAGCTTACAATCCTCTTGGCTGGAGTCGCACCGACATCATTGGGGTTCCTGTGAGTAATTTCTTTTGTGTGTACTAAAACTATAATTCCCTTTTAATTAGTTTATGCGTTCCTAGGAAACAAAGTTCGTTTGTCATTGTTATATTTTCTTCTAATAGTTTTCGATCTCTGCATTCTATTAGGTAAACAATCCCAATCTTTTTGTAAGAGATTCTGCAGGAAACACAATTGGTTCACAGTTTGTGGAGATGGACAATGCCACTAAGAGTTTACAAATCTTTTATACAAAGGTTTACTTATGCGTGTTAGTGAAACAAGCTCCAAAATACTGGCTCTTATTCCGAGTATCTGTGCCACCTCTAGGATGGAATACTTACTTCATCGTTAACCTTAATAAGACGGAAGAAACAAAAGTAGAAAATCTCCATCCAGTTAAGGGTACTGCAGAGAATGATACAGTTGAGATTGGACCAGGGGACTTGAAGATGTCATTTTCATTGGCATCTGGTCAACTTAAGCGAATGGTCAACTCTAAAACAGAGGTAGGTTGTTTCCTGTTTCAAGAGACGAAGGCTGTCTTTGGTGTCTTCGTAGGTGTTTGCAATGACCTAAATATCTATAGTTATCCGAGTTTCATTTCTGTGTCATCCTAAACGGTAAGGAACTCAAAATCCTTATGCGCACGTTTTGATGTTATTGTTGGACTCATCAGGTCGATGTGCCAATGCAACAAAGTTATCTCTGGTATGGTTCAAGCATCGGAGATGGGGATCCACAAGTATGTAGCAACTAATCCCAGTATGAGAATTATAGTTCTATTTTTTGTTAATTCAACGGATTAGTTTGTGGTATGTAATGTGTTAAATCTTTTAGGCTTCTGGTGCTTACATATTTCGCCCAAATGGTGCCCCAGTGTGCCTGTTTCTAGATCAGTAAGCCATTAACTTTATGCATTGATGTTCGCATCGACTTGTCTGATTACCGTAAAGAGTGTACATGTACAATCTTAATTACATAGAAAAACTCACTTGCTATAAATTTCAGGTACCTTTCAAAATCGTGCGTGGTCCACTTGTTGAAGAAGTTCATCAACAGTTCAGCCCATGGATATATCAGGTATCCGGTGATAATGGGTCTGTATTACTTAGCCACACTTCCATATTGTTGATGTATTTAACCACACTTTGGAAGGAGTACTCATATGTTATTTACACTACTCAGGTGACGAGACTTTACAAAGACAAAGAACATGTTGAGGTTGAGTTCACTGTAAGTCTGTTCACTTAGATTCCAAGGATTTGCACTCTGTCACTGTTTCACTTAAGATGATTGCTTCGTTATCCTAGACCCACAGTGTTTCAAGACTGGTTTTTTAAGTACCTGGTTTACAATTTAGTTTACTAAAATGAGTCCACTTCTGACAATTTCCTGGAGAAAAGATTGGCCCAATACCTACAAATGATGGTGTTGGCAAGGAGGTGATTACGCGGATGACAGCCAATATGGATACAAAAAAGATATTTTATACAGATTCTAATGGGAGAGATTTTCTCAAGCGGGTTTGTTTTCAACATAATTTATTTCACTCTAAAAGTATGAGTATGGAACTATGCATCAATACTCATAGTTCCTTGTGTGCTCCTTTCACTTACCTAGTCATCAATACATTTTTATTTATGTTTAAAGCTTATAAAATGCACGGTCGTTAAGTTAACTTATATTTCATCTCAAATATGTAAGTATGATTCTTTGCAGGTTCGAGATTATAGAGAAGACTGGTCTCTTTCAGTTACTCAACCCATAGCTGGAAATTATTATTCGGTTATTCATTTTATTAGTTGACAACATTATGCAATTTCCGCAATTATGTGTATCTTGTTGGTAAAGATAAGGTTCGCAAGAACCTAAAAGTATGCTACCAGTGCAGGTGTTTATGTTTAGTGATCACCTACTCAGAAAGATCGAACTAATTTTTAGTGAACACTAAAAAATATTATGAAGCTAATGTTCTGGCTGCAAAATGTGCATATATGTACAACATTTCTTTTAACGGAAGCTCCGAAAATTTACATCCATGTCAAACAAAACGATTGTGGATGGTTAGGATCCATATTGAACTATTATTTGTTGGTTTCAGCTCAACCTTGGAATATTTACATCGGATAAGAAGTCAGAGTTCTCAGTTTTGGTTGACCGCGGCACTGGAGAAGCTAGCATTAAAGACGAATAAATAGAGATAATGCTTCACAAGTATAGCAACATTCTTATGGTTGAGCAAGTATATGTCCTCACTGTCAGCAAACCTTTTTGTATGTATATGTTTTTGTAACATGCATAGCTTGTAATAACCATAAACAGTGTTCCCAATCTCTTTCTAGATCCCTTTATTCCTTGGATAACATTAATTGGTTATGTTCTTTTACAAAAGGTGTATGATCTTTGATGACGGTAGAGGTGTTGGCGAAGCCCTTGACGAGACTGTATGCATAGATGATACTTGTGAAGGACTTACAGCATGTATACTAACACATTAGGTCATAGATATGAACAGAAAATATTCTCTATAAGGTTTAAAAGCTCTCTGATAATTACTTACCTCTCCAGATACGAGGTACCTATTATATGAATGTCAACCAGTTGGGAACTGGGCAGTGCTGGCGCAGAACGACTAGCCAAGAAATTTATTCTCCACTTCTTTTAGCTTTCACACCCGAGGTACCTCCTAACTTATATCATATAAGAGCTTAGAACTATTTACTCTGATTCCACTAATGGCATTTCAATTTTGCAGGGAAATGAGAACTGGAATACTTCTCATGCTACAAACACAACCTTAATGGATCCGGATTACAGTTTACCTCCTAATGTTGCTGTTATCACACTTCAGGTGATTTTCCTTGTAAAGTTGTATAGTTCGCACACTTTTTATCCCACAAATAGCTGAACCAGTTAGCTTGTTTACTTTAGGAGCTCGAGGATGAAAAGGTGTTACTCCGGTTAGCACATTTGTATGAGGTAATATATGTTGTCCCGTGCTTCTATGTTCTTTAGAAATAAAACCATATTGACACGATATTATTGCTTAAGAGCATAACTGATCTATTTCCCATTTGTCCTATATTCGGTGATTATAAAGGTTGGAGAAGATTCTGAGTATTCAACTACATCCAGTGTGGAGCTGAAAAACATGTTTAGCAAAAGAACGGTTCGTTCATATCAGATTCTTCAGTTACCTACATTATACAACTACATACATTCATGTACTCTACATATTATAGTTTTCCTGGATATATTTTTTTACTGCTTCAGATCAAGGAATTGACTGAGACAAGCTTATCTACAAACCAAGAGAAGTCAGAAATGAAAAAGATGAAGTGGACGGTGGAAGCCGAAAACAACTAACCATCTACTCCCAGGAGAGGCGGCCAACAACCTTCCAGCAAAAGAGGTGGTCCAGTCGATGCGTCAACCCAAATTTTGGAGTTGGGTCCGATGGAAATCCGCATATTCTTGATTGGGTTCTAAGATGCAAATCCCTTTGTACGGTTTAGCTGAAATAATTATATAGAATAATAACCTTGGCTCCTTATCAGCTGACCTTGTTCTCAACAAACTTATATTTATCAATAAGAGAGTTTCCATGACCATCTATGTCTTTTTATTCATCCATCGCAGCCAGTGAGTCAGATGAGGTTGTTAAGTATTTTAGTTCACATACTGTATGGGTAGGCGTACTGGGTATGTGCACCATAAGCTTCTGAATTTCGTGAACTGTTGGGGATACGCGTACCATAAAGTTTTGGAGCTCGTGAACTGGGATGGTAAGCTTACCAGGTACGTGTACCATGAGGCCCTTACCTCTTGAACCAAAGGGTGGTACAAGTTCCCAATACATGTACCTACGTAACCTGATTCACGAACGACTTTTTGGGTCCCTATTTTTCCTTCTTTGGTTCAGTATTTTAGGGACGGGTTTCCAAGACGACTACGATTCTTGTTGGCCAAATTTGTAACTTATAGGTTGTTAGGCCTTGCGAAGAGTTGAAGAGAGTAAATTACAATTGTATAAATTTTGGGGTAAAAAACTAGGGTTTCGTGATGAGAGCATATATTGGTGAGGAACAAGAGACAAGGTTATCTTCTTGAGGAATTATTGCGGTACAACCAAGGGTTTACATGTTGTATGTGTTGTTGAACCACTATAATTCTTGTGTCTAATGAGTTGATTTCTCTTTCTCGTTTGTTACTAGAAATAACCCGTGCCGTAATGACACGGTTTTGACCTGAATTATGACTTATATAAAAATATTTTTTTTCTACTAATCGATTATTTCCGGGATAGTTTATATTATTTTGTTTCAAGTCAAAATAATGTCTGTGCATACACTACATAACAGAATCAGCCATATAAGACTCGGAAAAGCCAACAACTGAATCATTCAAGTAATAGTGTATGTATATATCTCACTTCCCATCAAATTCACCTTGCCACTGAATCATACATCTACTCATTCTTTTGTGATAGTTCGTTATTCCAATAAATGCTATAAAAACTTATTGTAATGATTTCACTTTGAACCGTTGAATAGAAGGAGTAGATGTATGGTTAGGTATTCTCGCCCCTTGTAATATTTTTAGTATTTAATATTTTATTTAATATCTTGATTTATGAGGAGATCCATTAATTAATAATAAATTTACATTCATAAAGAAAGAGGCTACAAATATTGCATCCGTCAGATGTCAATTGTTGGGATGAGACTGGGATGATCGGATGCAATGTTTGTCTCTCAAAATGTTATCCGACCGTCCAAGGATCAAACCCCTTCTTTTTTGTATTATAGATTGTTGCTTGTGCTTAGTTTACTTATTAATCATCATAATATTCCAAGATCCTGTTTATTCCGTGTTTGTTAGAGTTCTATAAGAATCGTGCGCACCAGTTCGACTAGGATTTCTCGACAAATGGTATCAGAGCCTTGAGATTTTGGTACGATTGGAGTGGGATTTATGGGTGATAATAACGAAGTATGGTAGCTAGGGTTAAAGTTTATAATGGGAAAAACTTTACGTTTTGGAAGTCTTTGATGGAAGATTATCTATACGAGAAAAAACTTGTTGTTCCACTAGGCAGAGTCGCGAAAAAGGGAGCACTCACTGTCAGCATACCTTTTTGTATGTATATGTATTTGTAACATGCATAGTCTGTAATAACCTTAAACAGTGTTCCCAATCTCTTTCTTGCTCCCTTTATGCTTTCTCAGATAATAGTAATTGGTTATATTCTTTTGTAAAAGGCGTATGATTTTTGATGACGGTAGAGGTGTGGGTGAAGTATGCGTATATGCTTGTGAAGGACTTCCAGTATGTATGTTAACAATGGGTCATAGATGTGACTAGAAAACATTCTTGTAAGGTTCAAAATATATCTCTTAATTACTTAATTCTCCAGGTACGAGGCACCTATTAATATGAATATCATTCGGTTGGGAATTGGGAAAAGCTGGTGCAGAAGGACTGGCAAAAAAATTTACTCCCCATTTATTTTAGCTTTCACACTTAAGGTACCTCTGTACTTAAATCATATAGGAGCATAGAACTATTTTTCACTTTTCAGCTAATGGCATATCATTTTTTATATGGGAATGAGAACTGGAATGCTTCTCATGTAAGAAAATCGACTTCAATGGATCCGGATTACAGTTTACCTTATAATATTGCAGTTATCACTCTTTGGGTGATTTTTCCTCGTCTTTATAGTTTGGACACTTTTTCTTCCCCGCATAGTTGAAACAGTTAGATTGTTTGTTTTGGGAACTTGAGGATGGAAAGGTGTTACTTCTGTTGGCACATTTATACAAGGTAAAATATGTTGGGCCATGTTTCTCTATTATTTTGGAAATAAAATTGTATTGACACAGTATTGGAATAGTTATTGGTGAAGAGCATAACTGATCTCCTTCCCATTTATTCTGATTCTGGTGATTATGAAGGTTGGTTCTGAGTATTCAACTACGGCCAATGTGGAGCTGAAAAAGATGTTTGGCAAAAGAATGATTCGTAATACTCAATTACCTACTATATATAACTGTATACATTCTGGTTCTCTACATCTTATAGTTTTCCTAGCTAAAAATTTGTTGCTTCATATTAAGGAAGTGACAGAGACAAGCTTATCTGCAAACCAACATAAGTCAGAAATGAACACATTGAAGTGGATGGTGGATGGTGATTGTAGAAACCATTTACCCCCATAAGAGGCGGCCAACAACCTTCCAGCAAAAGAGGTGGTCCAATCAATGCGTCAACCCAAATTGTCGAACTATGACCAATGGAAATTTTCACATTCTTGATTCGATTCTGAGATGTCAGTCCCTCTAGAACCGTCTTGTATAATGGTCCGGCTAAGCTATTTCCCAGAGCCTCACATAATTGTTTTAATGTTTTTTTTAATTATTTTTTAGAAGCATAAGAATGACGTTTGTTTTGTATGTACTGTTTTCCAGTTCCATCTAGCTATCTACTTTTGTACTTTTTTATGTAAGAACATTTGAAATTAACGAATTAAGCATTCTTCAAAGTAATTTAAATTGCTTCCTTCCTAGTAAATTCGTATAAAATATGATGAATATCAATATGTCATTAGAAAAAGATCAAACTTTGATCCAAATCCTTTTTTTTATTTATTAATTTCCCGAAGCATATTATATTGATTTAAACTAAAAAGAGATTGCGCGTGGATACGTTAAAACATGGAGTCATTGATTTTATGTAATCTTAAGAAGTAGGGGCTACATATTCCCAAAAGTTAGTTTCAAAATATCTCTGCTGACTTATGTCTGCCGCCTGGTTTGTTAGTGCATCAGCCGTTTGGTTGGCCTCTCTATAAATATAGTGGATTGCATGATGCATAATGGACCGCCGTAGGCCTATGATTTTGTTGATCATATTTGGAAGATACAATGATGTCTCGATCGAGATTGTGAGTTGAAATGAATGAGATTTTTGTGAATTATAATCTAAGAAAACTTCGGACCATTGTCTGTTGGAAGCTGTTCTGACCACCATAAGCATGACCCATGTTTCTGCCACTAAAATCATGGTTATTTCTAGAGGTTGTGCCATTGCTATGATCGGGTAGTTGTGGAATTTTTGCAGGAAAATCTCACTCTAAGTTTGATGTTACAATTAACGGAAAAAGTATATTACAGCAAAAATCATCAAACTGGAAAAGACCAAAACATCAAGTATCAACTTTTTGAAATCAAGATCCATGTTAGAGCATCGCTCGGTTGAAACCATAAGTATTGATATGTCAAACTTGTTATCAATGTTAGATGACCTAAACTATATCTTGATTTATACTCTCTCTGACCAAATTTATAGACATAGTTTTTGGTTGTCCATTTATATAGACATAGTTTTGTTTCATGTATAGTTTTTTTTACATGGATACTCTTATTTAAGATAGTAGTATTGCACCAACTTTAATTTATATTTCTATTTTTCACCACAAAGTAAGGTGTAATATAGGAAAGAAGATAGATACTTTTGAAATTCATATATTTTTCTTAACCTAAGATATTTGACGTTTTCACCTATATAACTTGCGCGAAGCGAATAGTATACTAAAGTCAGTCTCGACCTAGAATTAGAGCATGGTAGTTGAGTACCAGAAATCACTGAATACCCTCGAAGATTGAAATATGAAGAACAACAAATACATGTGCGAGAGCTTCATAAAAAAGGTATGTGAAGACTGACTATCTTTTACTCATTATTTCTACTAAAAATAACTTCAAACAACTAAGAATACACGATGTGTAAAAAAAGGCAATTGTCCGGAAGAAGATCTAAAATCTTGAATATGATGCTAGATAAATTATTAGAAAGAACTTAAAACTTTCCAAACAAATGAGTTAGTTAACAAAAAAAAATTTGTAAACTATGAAAAGTTTTTCCTTGAAAATTAAAGAAGAATGAATTAGTCCAAAACCAATAGTGTATTAGGTTGACTCATTAATTTTAATATTCTATGAACTCGGGTGATGAATTTGTACTCGTTAGAAAGAAAATAAAATTAAAATCTTTATAGGTTCGAGAATACAAATTGAAATGAAGTATTCAACCTTTTGGTTCGCGAACTCAAATGCTCAAAAAGTCGTTAGGGAATCTTTCTTGTACTAGGTTCGCGAACTCACCTTTTTAGGTTCACAAACTCAACTCACGTTAAGTCTGGGGAGAAGTTTTCTTCACTAGGTTCGCGAATTTACCTTTTTAGGTTCGCAAACTCAAATGTCTAAAAGGTCTCAGAAGAAATTTCTACAATAGGTTTGTGAACTTACTTATTTAGGTTTGCGAACACAATTAACTTGTTGACTTTAGTTTTTTAGTTCTACAAGAAATAGATTCATAAACTCAAAGTTTTGAGCTCGTGAACTCAAATGAGTGAAAATAATTATTAGTAGATTACCAAAAACAAAACTTTACAAACTCAAGAATAAATATGTAAGTCTTGAAATCTATATTAAAACACTTGCGCTTTCTCTCAAGCTTAGTTTCGAGCTCTCGGCGAGAACGAGCTTGGAAGTCGAAACATCACTAGACTTAGCAAAAGCTAAATATATAGATAAACAGAATGGAGAAGAATTATAAAGGAAAGACCGGTCTTCGTTTCTTACCTCGATGAAGTTTCTTCAAATTGATATCTTCATGTGATCTTCAATTTTTCATTCTTCTTGAGTAACTTAGAAAATATTAAGACTATATTACCTATGTTATTCCATACCTAAGTTGACTTTAATAGGCTAAATCAAGAAATAAGTTTTCCATCTAAACTTAACATACCAAGGTACGTGGGTTCAATCGAGTATTCACTCTAAAAAACCTTCTTGAACGATATTGTAAATACATGTTAATATTTATGTTTGAGTCGATGAAATTGAATATTGTTTTGTAACTAATTATTAGAAATAATGTTTCTTATTCATATAAAAAAATTAAAAAAAGGTAATAAATGTTTACCCATATTACAAGTTGTAAATTCTTTGTTACACATTCAAATTCTTTAATTAACATTTCCTTCCATTTTCATATAAAAAGCATATGAGTACATTTACAATTTGTAGTTCTACTAATTTTATTGCCAAAATATTTCCCATGTGTGAAAAATAGAATGTGTAATTATATAAACTTTCGTCTTTGTAGATGAATATCTTTTTACATATATTTTTCAATGCAATATGATTAATTTTCTTTTTGGCATATACTATCATTATGAATTTGGAAAAGACATTTTACACAGATTCTAATGGGAGAGATTTTCTCAAGCGGGTTTGTTTTCACACAATGTATCTCTCGTAAAGTTTGAGTATGAAACCATGCATCTGTGTTAGTTCCTTATGTGCTCATTTCTCTTAATTACCTAGTAATCAATAGATTTTTCTACTTCTGTTTAAAGCTTATAAAATGCGTAGTCGTTTAGTTAAATAATATTTATATCTAAAATATGTAAGAATGATTCTTTGAAGGTTCGAAATTATAGAGAAGACTGTTCTCTTTCAGTTACTCAGCCCATAGCTGGAAATTATTATCCAGTAGTGGCAACGTTTATGTAATTTTCGCAATTATTCTTGTGACTAGAGATAAGGTTCGCAAGAACCTAAAAGTATGCTACTCGTGCGGGATTTTATGTTTAACAATTACCTTCTCAGAAGCTCGAACAATTTCTTAGTAAACACAAATTTTTTGTAGATAACGTTGTAGTTTTAAAATTTACATATATGTACAACATTTCCTCTATTAGGCAAACAATCCCAATCTTTTTGTAAGAGATTCTAAAAGAAACACGATTGGGTCATAGCTAGTGGAGATGGAAAATGCCACTAAGAGTTTAAGAAGCTTTTATATAAAAGCTTGGGATTGTCAGTGAAGCAAGCTCCAAAATACTGGCTCTTATTTGGAGTATTTGTGCCACCTCTAGGATGGAATACTTACTTCATCGTTAACTGGAATAAGACAGGAGAAACATGAGTAGAGAATATCCTACTGCAGAGAATGACACAATTGAGATTGGACCAGGGGATTTAAATATGTCAGGGTAGGTTGTTTCTTAATCCAACAAATGAAAGTTGTCTCTGGTTTTTTTGTAGGTGTTTGTGATGACCTAAATATTAATAAGTATCCGAGTTTCATTTCTATATTTTGCGTAAATTGTAAGGAACTCAGAATCCTCCGACACACGTTTTGATGTGATGATTGTTGGGATTCATCAGGTCATGTGTCAGTTCAACAAAGTTATCTCCGATATGGTTCAAGCACTGTAGCTAGCAATCCACATGTATGTAACATCTAAGATCGGTATAAGAATTTTAGTTCAAGCTTTGGTTAAGTCAACAAATTAATTTATGGTATGTAATGTGTTAAATCTTTCAGGCTTCTAATGCTTATATATTTCTCCCGAATAGTTCCCATGACGTGATTGTTTCTAGATCAGTAAGCCAATAATTTTATGCATTCATTTTTGCGTCGACTTGTCTGGTTACCGTAAAGAGTGTACATGTACGATCTTACACAGAAAAAATCATTTGCTAGATTTGATTTATAAATTTCAGGTACCTTTGAAAATCGTGCATGGTCCACTTGTTGAAGAAGTTCATCAATAGTTCATCCCATGGATATATATCAAGTTTGTGGTGATAATGATTTTGGGTTATTGCTGGTTATAATTTCTTTCTTTCTTTTATTATATTGATGTCTTTAACCACGTTCTGAGAGGAGTATTCATCTGTGATTTACACTACTCGGGTGAATAAGTCTCTTCACTTAGATTCGAAGGATATGCACTCTCTCGATGTTTCACTTAAGTTGACTGCTTCGTTTTCCAAGACCCGCAGTGTATGAACACTGGTTTTTTAAGTACTGGGTTTACAGTTTAGTTATCTCAAATGTGTCCAATTCTGACAATTTCCTGGGGAAAAGATTGGCCCAATACCTATAGATGATGGTGTTGGCAAGGAGGTGATTACGCGGATGACGATGAATATGGATACAAAAAAGACATTTCATACAGTAACTACTGGGATAGATTTTCTCAAACGGGTTTATTTTCACATAATTTATTTCTCTCTAAAAGTTTGAGTATGAAACTATGCATCTGTGTTAGTTCCTTATGTGCTCCTTTCTATTACCTAGTCGTCAATACATGTTTATATTTTTGTTTAGAGCTTATAAAATGCGTAGTCGTTCAGTTAAATAATATTTCATCTCAAATATGTAAGAATTATTCTTTGCAGGTTCGAGATTACAGAGAAGACTGGTCTCTTTGAATTACTCAGTCTGTAGCTGGAAATTATTATCCAGTAAGTGGCAACGTTTATGCAATTTTAGCAATTATTCTTGTGGCTAAAGATAAGGTTCGCAAGAACCTAAAAGTATGATACCCTTTCAGGTGTTTATGTTTAATAATCACCTGCTCAGAAAGCTCTAATCTAATGTTGTGGTTGTAAAATGTGCATATCTGTACATCATTTCCTTTAATGGAAGTTCTGAAAATTTACATCCCTGTCAAACAGAAGGAATGTGGATGGTTCTGATCCATATTGAACTACTATCTAAGAATGTTTACATCGGATAAGAAGTCAGTGTTCTCAGTTTTGGTTGATTGCACCACTTAAGGAGCCAGTGTCAAAGATGGAGAAATGAAGATAATGTTTTACAGGTATTACAACATTCTTATGGTTGAGAAAATAGATGTCCTCACTGTCACCAGACCTTTTTGCATGTATATGTATTTGTAACATGCCTAGCTGGTAATAACCATAAACAACATTCCCAATCTCTTTCTTGCTCCCTTTATGCCTTCACATATAATATTAATTGGTTATATTCTTTTGAAAAAAACGTATGATGTTTAATGACGTTAGAGGTGTGGGTGAATCCCTTGGCGAGAACGTATGCGTAGATGATACTTGTGAAGGACTTACAATATGTATGCTGACATTAGCTCATAGGTGGGACCAGAAAACAATCATGTAAGTTTCAAAAGATCTCTCTAAATTACTTACTTCTCCAAGTACGAGGTACCTATTATATGAATCTCAACCAGTTGGGAACTGGGCAACGTTGAACGACTGGCCAAGAAATTTATTCCCCACTTCTTTTAGCTTCCACACCTGAGGTACCTACGAACTTAAATCATATAGGAGCATAAAACTATTTTTCTCTTATTCAGCTAATCGCATATCATCATTTTCAAGGAAATGAGAATTGTAAATCTTCTCATGTAACAACCTCGACTTCAATGATCCGGATTACAGTTTACCTCCTAATGTTTCAGTTATCACTCTTCTGGTTATTTTTCCTCGTCTTTATAGTTCGGACACTTTTTCTTACCTGCATAGCTGAAACAGTTAGCTTGTGTTTTTGGAACTCGGGGATAGAAAGGTGTTACTTCGGTTGGAACATTCGTACAAGATAAAATATGTTGGCCCATGTTTTTCTGTTCTTTAGATATAAAATTTTACTGACGCGGTATTGGAATAGTTATTGGTGAGGAGCATAACTGATCTCCTTCCCACTTGTTTTGATTCTGGTGATTATGAAGGATTGTGAAGATTCTCAATATTCGACTACGGCCAATATGGAGCTGAAAAATATGTTTGGCAAAATAATGGTTTGTAGTACTCAGTTATCTACATTATATAACTATATACATTCTGGTTTTCCACATCTTATAGTTTTCCAGGCTAAAAATTTGTTTCTTCAGATTAAGGAAATGACTAAGACAAGCTTATCTACAAAACAACAGAAGTCAGAAATAAACACGATGAAGTGGACGGTGAAGACGAGAGTAGACAACCATATAAGCCCAGGAAAGGCGGCCAGCAACCTGCCATCAAAAGAGGTGGTCCAGTCAATGCGTCAACCCAAATTGTCGAGCTAGGTCCATTGAAAATTCTCACATTCTTGATTCGATTATGAAATTCCAGTCCCTACAGAGCCGTCTTATAGACCATGCCATCTAGGTTATTTCCTAGATCCATCTTATTTCTATAGGTTGTGTCACTGCTACGATCGGGTAGTTGAGGAATTTTTTTAGAAAATTCTCACTATAAGTTTGATGTTACAATTAATGGAAAAGATATACTGCAACAAAAGTCATCAAACTGGAAAAGACCAAAACATCAAGTATCAACTCTTTGAAATCAAGATCCATGTTAGAGCGTCGCTCGGTTGAACCCATAAGTATTGATATGTCAAACTTGTTATCAATGTTAGATGACCTAAGCTATATGTTGATTTATACTCTCTTCATCCAAGTTTTCTAGACATAGTTTTTGGTTGTCCATTTATATAAACATAGTTTTGTTTCACATATAGCTTTTTCCATAGATACCCTTATTTATGTAGTAGTATTGCACCAACATTAATTTATATTTCTAGTTTTTATCAAAAAGTAAGGGATAATATAGGAAAGATGAAAGATATTTTTGAAATCCATATATTTTTATTAATATAAGATATTTGAATTTTTCTTCTATATACCTTGGACAAAGGGAATAGTATACTAAAGTCAGTCTCAGCCTAGGATTAGAGCATGGTAATTGAGTATGAGAAATCAGTGAACACCCTCGAAGATTCAAATCTGAAGAACAATGAAGACATGTGGGAGAACTTCATCAATAAAGGTATGTGAAGACTGACTATCTTATTTACTCATTATTTCCACCAAAAAATAACTTCAAATAACTAAGAATATACGATATGTTAAAAAAAGCAATTGTCGGGAAGAAGATCTAAAATCTTGAATATCATGTTAGATAAATTCTTAGAAAGAACTTAAAACTTTCCAAGCAAAGGAATTAGTTAAGAAAAAACAATTCGTAAACGTGTGAAAAGTTTTTCCTTGAAAATTAAAGAAGAATGAATTAGTCCAAAACCAATAGTGTATTAGGTTGCCCCATTAATCTTTCTATTCCATGAACTCTGGTGATGAATTCGTACTCATAAGAGAGAAAATAAAATTCAAAATATTTACTGGTTCGAGAACACAAATGCAAATGAAGTATTCATCCTTTAGGTTCACAAACACAAATAGCGTTAAGTCTCAGGAGAATTTTTCTTCACTAGGTTCGTGAATTTACCCTTTTAGGTTCGCAAACTCAAATGTCATAAAGGTACCAGATAAAATTTCTACAAAAGGTGTATGAACTTACCTATTTAGGTTTGCGAACACAATTGACTTGTTGACTTTAGTTTTTGAGTTCTACAAGCAATAAATTCATAAACTAAAACTTTTGAGTTCGTGAACTCAAATGAGTGAAAATCATTAGTAGTAAACTACCAAAAAAAAAAAACTTTACAAACTCAAGAATGAATTTGAAAGTCTTGAAGTTTATATTAAACACTTTTGCTTTCTCTCAAGCATAGTTTCTAGTTCTCGACTAAAAAGAGATTGGAAGTTGAAACATCACTAGACTTAGCAGAAGCTAATTTGTGATATGACCTTATTTGAATATGATCATTTACTAAAGTCCTCAAATTTTTCTACGATAAATATATAGATAAACAGAATGGAAAAGAATCATAAAGGAAAGACCAGTCTTCGTTTCTTACCTCGATGAAGTTTCTTTAAATTGATGTCTTCACGTGATCTTCAATTTTTTCATTCTTCTTAAGTAACTTAGAAAATATTAAGACTATATTACCTATTCTATTCCATACCTAAGTTGACTCTAATAGTCTAAATCAAGAAATAATTTTTCCATCTAAAGTTGACAACATACTTGACAGACCAAGATATCTGGGTTCAACCGAGCATTCACTCTAAAACACCTTCTTGAACGATATTGTAAATACATGTTAATATTTATGTTTGAATCGATGAAATTGAATATTATTCTATAACCAACCAATTATCAGACATCATGTTTTTTTATTCATATAAAAAAAATCGAGGTAATAGATGTTTACGCATATTACAAGTTGTAAATTCTTTGTTACACATTAAAATTCTGTAATTAACATTTCCTTCTGTTTTCATAAAACCTAAAGAGATTTTCAATTTAGGATTTGCAAAAATCCAAATATATTTATATATATACGGATTGTGCCACTTTTAAATTGTTGAATAAAAATGTTATACTTTTAAGAAAGTTAGTTTAGACATGCGAAATTTATAACATAATTTATTCTCTTGGATTTGATTATTTGCATATGAATAGTTATTTTGCATATAAAATTTAATTTAAGTATATGAATACATTAACTATTCGTACCACTACTAATTTTATTGTCAAAATATTTCCCATGTGTGAAAAATATAATGTGTAATTATATAAACTTTCATTTTTTGTTGATGAATATCTTTTTACATATACTTTTTCTAGTGAAATATGATTAATTTTATTTTCGCATATGCTATCATTATGAATTTGGAAAAGACATTTTATACGTGTTCTAATGGGAGAGATTTTCTCAAGCGGGTTTGTTTTCACATAATTTATCTCTTTAAAAGTTTGAGTATGAAACTATGCATCTGTGTTAGTTCCTTATGTGCTCCTTTCTCTTACATGTTCGTCAATACATTTTTCTATTTTTGTTTAAAGCTTAACAAATACGTAGTCGTTCAATTAAATAATATTTCATCAAATATGTAAGAATGATTCTTTGAAGGTTCGATACTACAGAGTAGACTGGTCTCTTTCAGTTACTCAGCCCATATAAGGAAATTATTATCCAGTAAGTGGCAACGTTATGCAATTTCCGCAGTTATTCTTTTGGCTAAAGATAAGATTCGCAAGAACCTAAAAGTATGCTACTCGTGCATCTGTTTATGCTTAAAAATCACCTTCTTAGAAAGCTCGGATTATTTTTTATTAAACACAAAAAAATATAACGTTGTGGTTGCAAAATGTTCATATCTTTACAACATTTCTTCTAATGGAATCCATAAAAATTTACATCCATGTCAAACAGAACGATTGTGGATGGTTCTGATCCATATTGAACTACTAATTGTTTGTTTCAGCTCAGCCTTGGAATATTTACATCGGATAATTAAGATATCAGAGTTCTCGGTTTTGGTTAATCGCACCACTGAAGGAGCCAGTATCAAAGATGGAGAAATGGAGATAATGCTTCACATGTATTATAACATTCTTATGGTTGAGCAAATAGATGTCCTCACTGTCAGCAGACCTTTTTGTATGTATATTATTTTTGTAACATGCACAGCTTGTAATAACCATAAACAATGTTCCCAATCTCTTTTTTCCTCCCTCTATGCCTTATCAGATAATATTAGTTGGTTGTGTTATATTGTAAAAGGCGTATGATCTCTGATGATGGTAGAGGTGTAGGTTAAGCCATTGACGAGACTGTACGCGTAGATGATACTTATGAATGACTTACAGTATGTATTCTAACATTAGGTCATAGATGTTACCAGAAAACATTCTTGTAAGGTTCAAAAACTCTCTCTAAATTACTTACTTCTCCAAGTAAGAGGTACCTATTGTATGAATATCAACCAGTTGGGGACTGGGAAGCACTGGTGTAGAATGACTGGCCAAGAAATTTATTCCCTACTTGTTTAAGCTTTCACACATGAGGTACCTCCGAACTTAAATCATATAGGAGCATAGAACTATTTTTCTCTTATTCAGCTAATGGCTTATCGTCTTTTGCGGGGAAATGTGAACTAGAATGCTTCTCATGTAACAAACTGGACTTCAATGGATCTGGATTACAGTTTACCTCCTTTACAGTTATCACTGTTCAGGTGATTTTTCCTCGTCTTTATAGTTTGGACACTTTTTATTTCCCGCATAACTGAAACAGTTAGCTTGTTTGTTTTAGGAACTCGAGGAAGAAAATGTGTTACTTCGGTTGGCACATTTATACGAGGTAAATAATGTTGGCCCATGTTCTCTCTTTTTTTAAAATAAAAATGTATTGACGCGGTATTGGAATACTTATTGGTGAAGAGCATAACTTATCTCCTTCTCATTTGTTCTGATTCTGGTGATTATGAAAGCTGGTGAAGATTCTCAGTATTCAAACACATCCAATGAGATGTTTGGAAAAAGAATGGTTCGTAATACTCAACTACCTACATAATATAACTATATATATTCTAGTTCTCTATATCTTATAGTCTTCCTGGATAAAAATTTATTGCTTCAGATTAAGAAAGTGACTGAGACAAGCTTATCGGCAAACCAACATAAGTCAGAAATAAGCACGATGAAGTGGACGGTGGAAGGCGACAGTAGCCAACCATCTAACCTCAGAAGAAGTGGCCAACAACCTGCCAGCAAAAGAGTGGTCCAATCAATTCGTCAACCCAAATTGTCGAGTTATGTCCGATAGAAATTCGCACATTCTTGTTTCTATTATGAGATGTCAGTCCCTCCAGAGCTGTCTTATTGACCAGGCCAGCTAGGCTATTGCCTAGAGCCTCACATAGTTTTATTTACTCTTACAACTTGATTTTTTTAGTGTTTTTTTTAATTATGTTTTAGAAGCATAAGAATGACATTTGTATTGTAAGTACTATTTTCCAGTTCCATCTAGTTATCTACTTTTGTACATTTTTATGTAAGGATATTATAACTAATGTATTAAGCACTATTCAAACTAATTTAGATGTCTTCTTTCCTAGTAAATTCATATAAAATTTGATGAATATAAATATGCCATTAGAAAAAGATCAAACTTTCACCAAATTCCTTTTTTTCCTCTCTTTAAAGCATATTATATTGATTAAAATAAAAAGATATTATGCATGGGTACGTTAGAACATGGAGGCATCAATTATATATAATCTTAAAAAGCAGGGGCTACGTATTCTCAAAAGATAGTTTCAAAAGATCTTTGCTGACTTGCGTTTGCCGCCTGGTTTGAAAGTGAAGCAGCCGTTTAGTTGGCCTCTCTTTAAATGTGGTGGAATGCATGATGCAGAATGGACCGCAGTAGGCCTATGATCTTGTTGATCATATTTCGAAAGTACGATAATATCTCGATCGGGATTGTGGGGTGAAATAAATGAGGTTTTGTGAATTAGACTCTAAGAAAACTTTTGACCATTGTCTGTTTGAAGCTTTTCTGACCACCATAAGCATGGCCCATGTTCTGTAACTAAAATCGTGGCTATTTCTAGAGGTTTTTCCATTGTTACGATCGGGTAGTTGAGGAATTTTTGCAGAAAAATCTCATTATAAGTTTGATGTTACAATTAATGGAGAAAGTATATTACAGCAAAAATCATCAAACTAGAAAAGACCAAAAAATCAAGTATCAAATCTTTGAAATCAAGATCCATGTTAGTGCATCGCTCGGTTGAACCCATAAGTATTGATATGTCAAACTTGTTATCAATGTTAGATGACCTAAACTATATCTTTATTTTTACTCTCTCCGTCCAAGTTTTATAGACATAGTTTTTGGTTGTCCATTTATGTAGATATATTTTTGTTCCATATATAGTTTTTTCATGGATACCCTGATTTATGATAGTAGTATTCCACCAACATTAATTTATATCTCTAGTTTTTATCAAAAAGTAAGGGGTAATATTGGAAAGAAGATAGATACTTATGAAATCCATATATTTTTCTTAATTTAAGATATTTGATTTTTTTTCTCCTATATAACTTGGATGAAGGGATTACTATAATAAAGTCAGTCTCAACCTAGGATTAGAGCATGGTATTTGAGTACTAGAAATCACTGAATACCCTCGAAGATTGAAATCTGAAGAACAACGAAGACATGTGCGAGAACTTCATCGAAAAAGGTATGTGAAGACTGACTATCTTATTTACTCATTATTTCTACCAAAAATAACTTCAAACAACTAAGAATATACGAAGTGTAAAAAAGGCAATTGTCGGGAAGAAGATCTAAAATCTTGAATATCATGTTAGATAAATTCTTAGAAAGAACTTAAAACTTCCCTACAAAGGAGTTAGTTAAGAAAAAACAATTCGTAAACGTGTGAAAAGTTTTTCCATGAAAATTAAAGAAGAATGAATTAGTTCAAAACCAATAGTGTATTAGGTTGACTTTTTAATCTTAGTATTCTATGAAATCGGGTGATGAATTCGTACTCACAAGAGAGAAAATAAAATTCAAAATCTTTATAGGTTTGAGAACAAAAATGAAAATGAAGTATTTAACCTTTAAATTCGCGAACTCGAATGCTCAAAAAGTCGCAGAAGAATCTTTCTTGTAATAGGTTCCCGAACTCACCTTTCTAGGTTCACAAACTCAAATCGCGTTAAGTCTGAGGAGAAGTTTTCTTCACTAAGTTTGCAAACTTACCTTTTTAGGTTCGCTAGCTCAAATGTCAAAAAGGTCTCAGAAGAAATTTCTACAATAGGTTTTTAAAATGCGGGGGTCTAACTCACCCAACAATTCGTTTGGCAATCTGAGAGGACTTACTCCAATACACTTTCTAGAGAATCAACTAGACAGTGAGACTCAATATAGAATAAAGTATATCAAAGAGTTTAATATCTCTAACTCTTAATTCAATCTGTAATCAGCAAATATAAATCTGCGATCCCGATTGAATATAAGAGGAATTACTTGAACGGTACCAAAGACCAATGTTCAAGTGTCAATCAATGTAAATCAACAACCAAAGGTTGGATATTCTAATTGATTGATCTTAACGCATAACCTGTGATATTTCAATTATATAACAAAATATAATGCGGAAAAGAAATAACACAGATACCAGAATTTTGTTAACGAGGAAACCGCAAATGCAGAAAAACCCCGAGACCTAGTTCAGATTGAACACCACACTGTATTAAGACGCTACAGACACTAGCCTAATACCAATTAACTTCGGACTGGACTGTAGTTGAACCTTAATCAATTTCTCACTGATTCAAGGTAAAGTTGCGCTCCTCACGTCTTTTATCCCAGAAGGATACTACGCACTTGATTCCCTTAGTTGATCTCACCCACAACTAAGAGTTGCTACGACCCAAATTCGAATACTTGATAAACAAATCTGTCTCACACAGAAAAGTCTATAGGATTGAATAAATCTATCTCCCACAAAAATACCTAAGAGTTTTTGTTCTGTCTTTTGATAAATCAAGGTGAACAGGAACCAATTGATAAACCAGACTTATATTCCCGAAGAACAGCCTAGTATTATCAATCACCTCACAATAAACTTAATCGACGCGGCGAAAGAAGATATTGTGGAATCACAAACGATGAGACGAAGATGTTTGTGACTACTTTTATATCTTTCCTATCGGAGATATTAATCTCAAGCCAATCGTTACGATTGTACTCAACATGATAGAATCAGCAAGATCAGATCACACAACTACGAGAAAGTAGTATCGGCCTGTCTTCACAATCCCAATGAAGTTTTCAACTTGTTAACCTGGTTTACAATAAGAAACCTAAAGTTAAAGGAGAATCGACTCTAGCTAATACAAATAGTATCACACCGGAGGTGTGGGGATTAGGTTTCCCAGTTGCTAGAGTTCTCTCTTATATAGTCTTTCAAATCAGGGTTTGCAATCAATGTTAGCTTAGTAACAAAGTATTCAATATTCACCGTTAGATGAAAACCTGATTAGATTCAAGCTAATGTATTTCAACTGTTAGATCGAAAACCTAGCTTGTTACACATAAATGAAATGCACGATTTTAGGTTTGTGTAACCGTACCCAAACATGTATATTTGTTGTTTCACAAACCTAAAATCGTGCATTTCATTTATGTATAACAAGCTAGGTTTTCGATCTAACGGTTGAAAGACATTAGCTTGAATCTAATCAGGTTTTCATCTAACGGTGAATATTGAATACTTTGTTGCTAAGCTAACATTGATTGCAAACCCTGATTTGAAAGAATATATAAGAGAGAACTCTAGCAACTGGGAAACCTAATCCCCACACCTCCGGTGTGATACTAGTTGTATTAGATAGAGTCGATTCTCCTTTAACCTTAGGTTTCTTCTTGTAAACCAGGTTAACGAGTTGAAAACTTCATTGGGATTGTGAAGACAGGCCGATACTACTTTCTCGTAGTTGTGTGATCTGATCTTGCTGATTCTATCGTGTTGAGTACAATCGTAACGATTGGCTCGAGATTAAATCTCCGATAGGAAAGATAAAAAGTAGCCACAAACATCTTCGTCTCATCGTTTGTGATTCCTCAATATTTTGTTTCGTTACCATACGATTACGATTATTGTCAGGTGATTGATATTTCTAGGCTGTTCTTTGGGAATATAAGTCTGGTATATCAATTGGTTCCTGTTCACCTTGATTTATCAAAAGACGGAATAAAACTGTATATCTATGGGAGACAGATTTATCTATTCAATAGACTTTTCTGTGTGAGACAGATTGGTTTATCAAGTCTTCGACTTTGGGTCGTAGCAACTCTTAGTTATGGGAGAGATCAGCTAAGGTAATCAAGTACGAAGAATCCGGCATGGTTCTAGAGACTTAAGGAACGCGATTGTACCTTGATTAGTGTGAGAATTGTTAGGGCTCAACTACGTTCCAGTCTGAAGTTAACTTGTAGGATAGAGTCTGTAGCGGCTTAATACAGTGTGGTGCTCAAATCTGGACTAGCTCCCGGGTTTTTCTGCATTTGTGGTTTCCTCGTTAACAAATTTTCTGGTGTCTGTGTTATTTCTTTTCCGCATTATATTTTCTATATAATTGAAATATCACAGGTTGTGCGTAAGTTCAATCCATTGTGAATCCAACCTTTGGTTATTGATATTGGTTTTTTATACCGTCCAAGTTATATCTTATATTCAATCGGGCTCGCAAATTTCTATTTGTTTGATTGCAGATTGAATTGAGAAATAGAGATATAACTCTTTGATATACTTTTCTTTAGATTGAGTCTGACTGTCTAGTTGATTCTCTTGAAAGTATATTGGAGTTAGTCCATACAGATTGTTAAGCGGAATATTGGGTGTAGTTGTTAGACCCCCGCTTTTTCTATTGGTATCAGAGCAGGCAAACACTATAAACCTAATAAGTTTGTGTTTGACTGATCCCTAAAGTCTGTCCCTATGGGAAATTTCTTTGGGAAACTTTCTCTTGGCATCTGTAATGCACACTAGAATTCCTTAAAGACTATTCAGAGATTATTATCCATTAGACCTCTGGTCTCTCATGATAATCTCGTTCCATCTAAGACTTTGGAAAACGTAAATGATGAGAAACAGTCTAAGGAAAAAATTTAAAGTTCTTCTAAGAAATATCGTTCGAGAAAACATTACCAACGCTCAAAGATATGGAATCTCACTAGATTTACTCTTACTATCGTGATGGATCAATTGACAAATATCTATTAGAGCTTTTGAAAGCGTTTTTAAAATTCTTAGAAAAGATTAATTCGATTGAGGAAAAGTATTTTTCTGATAAAAGTTTTGTACCTGTCAAATCATGTATTCATGATGTACGAACCATGCTTACTACCAACTCATGTGAAATTGATAAAAATATTTCTGGTGAGCTTTGTGTAGGTTTCTAATTTTCGGAAAACGTCACACCTTGGTCATAAGAAAAAGGATTTAAAAAATTCTATTAACCCTGAGTATCATCATTACTATGATTATACTTCTGGTACTTTTCACAAATATCAAACGGAAAATGTGCATAAGAATCTCTCTGCACATCTAGCCTCTTGGTAACAAGCTTGGCTCTACCCCATTTGTATATAACTTGATATGGGGAAAGTAACGGTTTGATTATTTTTGTGTTTGGATTAATTTATTTTTTTAATCGTTTTTTCTGAGAAAAATTCCTTGACAAGTTTTTTTTCTCCATCCAAGGTATTAAAGTGATGTAGTTTTTTCTACTATCTTTTTATTGCACTGTACTGATTCTTTCAGTGTGCAAACCTTGACTATTGAACGATCTAAGAAATCCTGCTTTTCTTTTACGGGTCGCGGTTCATGAACGGGCCCAAGCCCATTATTTAGTATTTAAGTAGTATGGTACGCGTACCCTCCTACTTCCTTCTCTAGTCCGCGTATGTGAACTATTCTAGGGTTCATGAATTATCTCCATTAAAATTCTTCTTTGGAGATTCAAAAGTGGTTAAAGGTTTTCCTCATCTTCAAGGAGCATTTCAAGTAAGTTTTTCCTTCTCCTTGTACCCTCAATTTCTAAGTCTCATGGGAAATTTCAAGGTCCAAAGAAGGTTTCAAAAAACTTGGATTCATCATATTCTAGCATGACTATACCTCAAAATCAAGATTCTATTAGAATTATATTTATCAATGATTCTAGTAGTAAGATCTTTGAAAGGATTTCTTCTAGTGGTTTCATTATAGAAAATAAATTGGATATGGTTAGTGGTCATAAAGAGGATTTGGTTTGTTTTGAAAAATTTAATCTTGGAAACATCTTTAATGGTCTTGGTGAAGGTTTTGATACTCTCACAAGAATCTTCTATACTAACATCCATGATGTTGATCTTGATGACATGGAATTCAACACCATGATAAATAGAGAAAGGATTCTTGTTAATAAAGAGTTGATTTCAAGGATTACCAAAATTCCTTTGGGTAATTTTTTCCTTCTTAGACCAAGGAAAGAAAGACCATCATAGGAAGCCATTTCTAATGGTCTTTGTGGCAAGAGTGTTGACTGGATAAAGGGAAATTTCTTACTAATTATCTTAATCTTGTTTTGATGTCTTTCGGAAAACTTGGTATATCTAATCTTTGTCCCTGAACAATTGATAATTCTCGGTGGAGTCGCAAGTTTGCGGAGTTAGTCTATTTCCTTGAATTGGGTTCTCGAAGTCTTGATATTTGTGGATTCATCATTCTTCAAATGATCTCAATGACGTCATCCAACAAGAAGTTAGGATTTCCTTGCTTAATTGAGCAAATTTGTCGAGAATATTGTATTGCTCATATTGGCAATTCTATTGGAACTCCCAAACTTGTTCGTCCTTGTATTTTCAAACGTGTGAAGGAGAATGCTTGCGAAAGGAAAAGACGGTTCTTGTGATCCTACCACCTTGAGTCCCCTTCATCAAATTCACAAGGGTGTATGTAAGATCAATTCCAAGGTGAAATGCGTGCAATAACAATAATTACATGTGATTGCCATTAAGTTTCCCGAGATCAATGAAGATATGAATAGGATTCAAGCCTCTTGGATGGTTTCCGATGATGAAAATGATGAGTAAATTCTTTATCCCTTGTAATTTATTTTATTCTTTCTAGGAAACTTCTTATGATAATTTATTCTTGTGTTTTAAGAAGGATAACTAGGGTTTGGAATAACAATTATTGTGAGTACACATAACTATTGCCAACGATTTTCATCTTCCAATGTTTTTAGATTTATTTATTTAAATTCTAAAGTTTATTTGGAAGATGACTTTGCATTATTAATCTTTATGGTTTTATATATTGCAACTTGTTATGGGATATGTGTGTTTGCGTCCGTGAACTATGATTGTCCCATATACGTCAAAAGTTAAGCCTATTATGTCATTATGCAAATATTGATGAAGATAGGATGAACTTTTGATTGCAAAGATTAAGTCTATTATATGTCTTTATGTAAATATTGATGATAAATAGAATGAATCTTTGATTATTTCGTAGTATTGTTCTTCCATGATCCACTTCTATGTGAAAGTACTGTATGGCTCTGTAAGTTCTCTTATGTTGAGAATTTCCAATTAAATTAATCATGGGTTATCTTGTGGTTAATTTAATTGAGTATTTTGGATACAAATTCATGTTTCATGTGATTTGTTAGTGTCCAAAAAATCCTTCTTTTCTTTTAAAAGTAAGGTCGCTCTTGTTGTTCTTTCGGGAATGACATTTTGTGGGTGAGAGTTCTTAATTGAACTTGTACTTAATTGCCAAATCTTTGTGGGGAGTGCGGTTGTGGAATATTGTAGGAGTTTTCTTGTATATTTATAAACTCCTTGATGAATACACCAAGTTTCGACTATGTGAAATCATCGAAACAAAGTTGATATGTTCTCTTTTAGTCATGAAGTATCTCTATGAGAATTTCATTATGATCCCACTAGTTTTCTTACCTTTGTCAATTTATATTGACAAAAAGGGGGAGAATTAATGTGTAGTTCACACTACAAATACATATGGTTTACGGATCATTATGTAAGGGGGAGTGGTTTTCATGTGAGATGAAGCTTTGACTAAGGAGGAGTGATACATATCACCATAGTATTGTTGTCAAAGTTGTGATACAGTTGGACTTTGATACCGTGTAATAATACTATGACACTGTATAACAGTGATTGTGAGGTACTGTTTTCTCATTGTTATATCTACGGATCTTCAACAACTATGAGGCTGAGTTGAACACATTTAGAATCACTGGAGTACTTGGAAGTAACGAGGATTTCGAGTAATATTGAAGAACCAAGGAGATCAAGCATTTGGATGAGAAGCTACAAAGTTTATTTATTTTGTATTACATATGTATTGATAGTTTTGTCACTAAAATTGACAAAGGGTGAGATTGTTAGAGCACTGTGAGGTCTAACTCGCAAGCGTTGCTATCTCAAGCTTATTGTCAAGTTTAGTTTCCTAAACTATAAGTCTTAATTTCTAGTCTACTTATAGCTAAGTCCTGGATTAGGATAGAAAGTGTAGTTGAGCATTAGACTTCACGACAATCATCGATTAAAGACGAAGAACTACTAAGGGGAGCTTGTGGAACTTCATCAACAAAATGTATATGGAGACTTGAACTCATGTATCACTCAAAAGTCTATCTACTCTATCTCCTATTTGAGAGAAAAGT
Organism: Papaver somniferum; assembly: GCF_003573695.1. Lineage (NCBI taxonomy): Eukaryota > Viridiplantae > Streptophyta > Magnoliopsida > Ranunculales > Papaveraceae > Papaver > Papaver somniferum. The sequence continues at coordinate 114,315,168 of NC_039363.1, forward strand.
CGGATAGCTATATCGACTTCAATTATACACATTTGATATTTAGATTTGAGTTTAACTCGCTTACATATTTCTCAAAATATGTGTTGGTAAGCTTTCGCTTTAACCAAGTTCATATTATATTCTTGACGAAAGTCAAAAGATGATCACGTGAAAATCACCTTGTAACATCTTACATGATTTTTTTGAGACGGTCATTTGATGTAGACTCGGAATATTTCGTATTGATCATTCGATCACTTGAAAATTTCTTTGAAGCTAATAGTTTGTGTGATACGTTATTGTCGTCTTCTAAGAATGTTTTAATGATTGAAATGGGAGTTTAGAACACTTAACCATAATTGGATTATAAGCACAGTATGCGTACTTTCATATGTGTTGATCCAAGACCAGAATGCAGTATGCATACCCGTATGCTTACTAGCGAGGTCAGGTAAAGTCCGAGAGCTAGAGTATGCGTACTTGTACGCGTACTGTCAGTGGAAGTCCGCGTACTATAGTATGCGTACCTGTGCGCGTACTGGATTCAACTGAAGTTTGGAAGTGTATGACAGTATGCGAACCCGTTTGCATACTGGAAAACACAGTCCAAGTCCGGCTACTTAGGTATGTGTACCTGTTTGCATACTTGAGTGGGTTATGTTCTAAAATCGGTTTGTTCATGAACTAATACATTTATATAATAAGGAATGCAATATTTTGCAAACCGTGGCTATAAAGTTCATGAATTGATTCGAGTGAATCAAAATCGATTTTGCTTCAATTGTGTCTTGTATACTTCTATGAGAATGTAAACAATTGAACAACTCTAGAAATAGTTTCATTTGGGTCATTTGAACTAGTTATGGTTAAGATGAATAAGGTTGATATGAAAGTGTTCATATGGCTAGCTTCGGTTAACTATTGTTGAGACAACAAATGTGTACACGTTTAGGTACGGTTACTCATATCTAAATGAAGTCACTTTTCATTTGTGTGTAACAAGCTAAGTTCGATCTAACGGTTGAAAGATATTAGCTTGAGTCTAATCATATTTTCATATAACGGTTAATATTGAATGCTTTGTTACCTGGGTAACATTGATTGGAAGACTATATAAGGGAGAATTCTAGCAAATGGGAAACCTATTCCCCACACCTCCTGTGTGATAATAGTTGCGACTAGAGTCTATTCTCCTTTAACCTTAGGTTTTTCCGAAACCCTGTAGGTTAACGACTTGAAGACTTCATTGGGATTGTGAAGCCAGGACCAACTATTTTCTCTATAGTTGTATGTTCTGATCTTGATGTTTTCTATCGTGATTGAGTACTATCTTCTCTAATATTTGCTTGAGATTTAATCTCCGATAGGCAAGATAAAAAGTAGTCACAAACATATTCGTCTCATCGTTTGTGATTCCACAATATGTTGTTTTGCTACCATACGATTAAGATTATTATGAGGTGATTGATATTTCTAAGCTGTTCTTCGGGAATATAAGTCCGGTATATCAATTGGTTTCTTTTCACCTTGATTATCAAAAGACGGAACAAAACTCTTAGGTATATCTGTGGGATACAGATTTATCTATTTAATATACTTTTATGTGTGAGACAGATTGCTTTATCAAGTTTTCGACTTTGGGTCGTAGCAACTCTTAGTTGTGGGTGAGACCAGCTAAGGGAATCAAGTGCGCAAAATCCGGTGTGGTTCTAGAGGCATAAGGAACGTGACAGCACCTTGATCAATGTGTGATTGGTTAGGTCTCAACTACATTCTAGTCTGAAGTTAACTTCGAATAGGATAATGTCTGTACCGGCTTAATACAGTGTGGTGTTCAAATCTGGACTAGGTCCCGTGGTTTTTATGCATTTGCGGTTTCCTCGTTAACAAAATTTTTGGTGTCTGTGTTATTTCTTTTCCGCATTATATTTCCTATATAATTGAAATATTACAGGTTGTGCGTAAGTTCAATCAATTGTGAATCCAACCTTTGGTTGTTGATTAAATTGATTGACACTTGGGTATTGGTTTTTTATACCTCCAAGTTATTTCTTATATTCAATCAGGCTCGCAAATTTCTATTTGTTTGATTGTGGATTGAATTGAGAAATAAAGATATAACTCTTTGATATACTTTTCTTAAGATTTAGTCTGACTGTCTAGTTGATTCTCTTGAAAGTATATTGGAGTTAGTCCATACATATTGTTAAGCGAAATATTGGGTGTGGTTGTTAGACCCCCGCTTTTTCACAAACTGGTTCCATAACAGCATCACACGTCTCCAGATCTATAATAATCTCCAAGAAGGATGCTTCTCCTTCTTACTAAGCATGTTATAGATAATGATAAAGGAAATAACAATATGCACCTTCATGATATTTCTCACTCTGGAAAGGTTTAGACCTAGTTCAATCCCCTGCAATCCGTATGCATCATCATGAATAGGAGGAACACCTCCCATAGCGGAAGCAATAACACCCCCATTACTTTTTCCCGAAATAGCTCCCTACCCACCTGAATGTTACCTCTTGACCCATCTGAATTGATCATGGTCTCATCAGGATCAGCGGCCAACCAAGAAAAAAATATATCATTATCCTGATAAGAAGTTCAATGAAAAATCCATATTTCCATAAAACTTATAGGTGCAGGATAGTCTTTCACAGGGCTTATGATAGGCACAACCTTGATTCTCACATCCGCCATAATGGAAAACCTACTTGATGAGCAGAACTAAACTTACTATAGCGAAAAATCTAGCATTTTTCTCCCTCCATAAGTGGTACATAAAATAATTAAGGATTATTGAAAAATCGGGGGTCAAACAACCTCACCCAATATTTCCATTCGAAATCTGTATGGACTAACTCCAATATACTTTCAAGAGAATCAACTAGACAGTCAGACTCATTATTAAGAAAGAGTATATCAATGAGTTATATCTCAATTTCTCAATTCAATCCGCAATCAAACAAATAGGAATTTGCGAGTCTGATTGAATACAAGTGAAATATCTTGAACGTTACCAAAGACCAATGTTCAAGGACCAATCAATTTCAATCAACAACCAAAAGGTTGGATTTACCAATTGATCGATTAAACGCACAACCCGTGATATTTCAATTATATAAAAAAATATAATGCGGAAAAGAAATAACACAGACACCAGAAGTTTTGTTAACGAGGAAACCGCAAATGCAGAAAAAACCCGGGACCTAGTCCAGATTTGAACACCACACTGTATTAAGCCGCTACAGACACTAGCCTACTCCAATTTAACTTCCGACTGGAATCAGTTTATCCCTAATCAATCTCACACTGATCAAGGTACAGTTACGTTCCTTATGCCTCAATAACCACGCCGGATTCTGCGCACTTGATTCCCTTAGATGATCTCACCCACAACCAAGAGTTTTTACGACCCAAATTCGAAGACTTGATAAACAAATCTGTATCACACAGAAAAGTCTATTGAATAGATAAATCTGTCTCCCACAGAAATACCTACGAGTTTTGTTCCGTCTTTTGATAAATCAAGGGGAATAGGAACCAATTGATAAACTAGACTTATATTCCCGAAGAACAGCCTAGTATTATCAATCGTCTCACAATTATCTTAATCTATTAACGAAACAAGATATTTTGGAATCACAAACGATGAGACGAGGGTGTTTTTGACTACTTTCAATCTTGCCTTTCGTAGATAAAATCTCTAGCAAATCTTAAAGAATATAGTACTCAATTACAATAGAAAACATCAAGATCAGAACATGCAACTACAGAGAAAATAGTTGGGTCTGGCTGCACAATCCCAATGAAGTCTTTAAGTCATTAACCTACAAGGTTTCATGAAAAACCTAAGGTTAAAGGAGAATCGACTCTAGATGATGCAACTACTATCACACAGGAGGTGTGGGGATTAGGTTTCCCAGTTGCTAGAGTTCTCCTTTATATAGATTTCAAATCAGGGTTTGCAATCTAAGTTACTTTGGTAACAAAGCATTCAATATTCATCATTAGATGAAAACCTGATTAGATTCAAGCTAATATCTTTCAACTGTTAGATTGAACTTAGCTTGTTATACACAAATGAAATGTATTTTCATTTCGGTTTGAGTAATCGTACCTAAATGTGTACACTTAGTCGGTTCGACAATAGTTAACCAATGGTTAGCCATATGAGCACTTTCATATCAACCTTATTCATCTTTAACATAACTAGTTCAAATGACTCAAATGAAACTAGTTAGAGAGTTGTTCAATTGCTTAGATCTCATAGAAGTATACAAGACACAATTGAAGCAAAATCGATTTTGATTCACTCGAATCAATTCATGAACATCACAGACACGGTTTGCAAAAGATTGCATTCCTTATTATATAAATGTTTTAGTTCATGAAAAAACCGATTTTAGAAAGTAACCTACTTAAGTATGCAAACGGGTACGCATACCTAAGTAGCCGGACCGAGTTTGGTTACGCCAGTATGCGCACGGGTACGCTTACCAATTCAAACTTCCAAACTCCAGAAAAAATTCACGGAACCCAAACTTCCACCAGTACGCGTACAGGTACGCATACCTAGGTTCCGGACTTCCAACAACCAACCAGTGTGCGTACGGGTACACATACTTAGGTCCCCTGGTTTTGAATTTTACACAAATGTGAATACACACTATGTTTATATCCAAACATGGTTACTTGTTCTAAACTCTCATTTCAACCATTGAAACTTTCTTGGAGGATGACAATAGTTGTTATCCACAAACTATTAGCATCAAAGCGATTTTCAAGTTATTGAAATAATCAATATGACTTTCGTCAAGAGTAAAGATGAACTTGGTTAAAGCGAAATCTTACCAAAACATATTTCGATAAATAGATAAGTGAGTTAAACTCAGCTCGAAATAGCAAATGTGTATAATTGAAGTCTATATAGCAATACGACTTTTGTATCAAATAGGAGATAGAATAGATAGACTTTTGAGTGATAGATAAGTTCAAGTCTCCACATACCTTTTGTTGATGAAGTTCCACAAGTTCCCTTGAGTAGTTCTTCGTCTTCATTCGATAAATGTCGAATTACTTCTACTAGGTAAATGAAGGGTGCGCGATCTCGCGAATTACTTCTGAATAAGTGAAGAAATCATAATGTGAATATGTAAAGCTAAACTACACTTACTATCCTAATCCGAGACTTAGCTATAAGTAGACTAGAAATCAAGACTTATAGTTTTGGAAACTAAACTTGACAAACAAGCTTGAGATAGCAACGCTTGCGAGTTCGACCGAGCAGTGCTCTAACAATTATCTTTTTTATCCTATACAGCAAGCTCTTCCAAGAAAAATCATACGTATGTTACTGTTAAACCAGTTGAAAGTAATGTTCTATCTAGAGGAAATCCTGGTAAGTTTCATGTTTTTCAAGTCTCCCCTCTGTTTCTCATCAATATATTTGATACATGTTTCTTGTGGCCAAGTATATTTCTTAGCTTTATCAAGTGATTTAAGGTGCTCATGCATTTTGTATTGTTAGGGCCGTGCATATTGTTTAATTCCAGCTGCACGATTCAATTGTTGTTAACACATCAGGTCTTAATGCACAAAAGAATCAGCAACCTCTTTATTATCAATAAAACCAAGAGTAGGAAATTCCACAAAAGCACCGGGTAATAACCCTTTCATCTTGACAAACATATCAGACCAGAAAAATCAAACGAACCCTTATTTTGAAAACCTTGAGAATTCTTGAAAAAAGAATTAGATCCACCCATATCAAATCCCTCTACCATATGGGAGGATGAAGATAGAGAGAAGACATCTTCACGACGAAGGGATCCACCACCAGCATACATAGGGATAAAACCAGAGAGACAAAATCCCTGAAAAACTGGAAACCCTGATCGCCTTGACTTTTGGCCAAAATCGCCTTACCAAAGTCAAGTTCACGCTATGTGTTTTAAACTAAAATAAATTGGTTTTTTTATTTGAATAAGTTGGAGAAACATGATTATGGAATTTTAATTTTTTCAAAAATCAAGGTTAAACAAGTATGGGCTAGCAATCTCAGGTCTTAATGCATCCAATGGAATTTTTTCTTTTGAAAGTTAATATATTTAAACAAAACAGAAACAGTTACATGAGGCCATTTTCCCTGTTGGTTGCCCTTATCTCAGTATAAGGAACTGAAATATGAGAATCTTCCAACAGGGTGTTCTCCTCAGGTGTGATTACATTTGAAACCAGAGAGCTAACATCAAAATCTAAAGCAGAAAGGAGAAATTGTGACATTAGTCTCCATTGTTGTTAGTAGTGGCCTGCTTCCTTGCCTCCTTTGCCAAATCATCTGCTACATTATTGCTATTCCTATGACTGAAAATAAAACCCAAAAATTGCTCACAAGTCTGTATAATTATTTGAACTTCAATTACTATGGCCTTGTTTCTCCAGTGAATTGTGCTATTGTGACCTTGAGCAAAATCTATTACTCCTTTGCAATCTCCCTCTATCCAAAAATATTTGCAGTTCATGATTATTTCCCACTTTGCTGCTTCAAGCAAAGCTAGAGCTTCTGCCTCTTCAGGGATGGCGGCATTGATGGTACCAGATCCAGCTTGGATAGTTATTCCTGCTGAAGAACGAAAAATTAGACCATATCCAGCATTTTCATTTGTATCAATCCAAGAGGCATCAAAATTAAGCTTGAATTGATTCAAAGAAGGGGGCAGCCAAGTGCTATTATTGGTTGAGATCCTAACAATGTTATTTACATAGCTTGTGACTAGACTATTTGTAAGACTAAGTCCAGCATCACTGGGTGTAGTATTCAGAGAAGATGAATACCAAAATTTTAAGTGTCTAAGAACATCCAAAGAAAGCTGAAAACTAGAAATAGATTTATCTTGAAACACATTCATACATAATTCCTTCCATATCAACCAACATTTGGTTGTGACTACTTCAATGACATTATTTGTAAAGTTTCCTGCAATCCAGTTAATATATAAGCCTGGGAAAGGAATATCAGATGTAAGATTTAAATTCAAACCTGTCGAAGGAGGAAGCATCCATACAGATTTTGCATAAGGACAATTAAATGAGGAAGCATCCATACAGATTTTGCATACGGACAATCAAAAGACAAGTGCTGTAAAGATTCACAGGGACGATTACAAAAGATGCAGCGAATATCAATATTATCCATGTATTGACCTAGAATTTTCCTAACTGGTAAAACATTGTGGATCTGGGATGCACATACGCGCGGGTTTTGAAGCGAATTTCAGGTGTTGGACGCACATTCACATCAATCAAAAATGATTGATGGTGAAGAGATTAGAACCATAGACCTGATGAAACTCGCTACACTAACCTCCAAACCATTGCACCAACGGTGTTTTTTTGATACTAATTGTACATGTTAATACACGATTTCTCGTTAGGTTCTACCCATCCTAGCTAACCAAATGACCTCACCTTTTCTAATAATAGTAAGAGAGAGAGTTGTCTTTCCATTGTACCTTGTCCTTCTTTATATAGACTTTCCAAAAGCCACTTCCTTTTATGACATCATGTTGTGTGTCCTAAACTTCTTTAATTACTGCTAATGCCATTCCTTCTCTAATGAAACCTCCTTCTTTCCTGTTAATTCCTCCCTTGTCCTTTCCATCTAATAGACACTTTCTTGGTGGACTTGGGATTTAGTCCTTAAGTCTCCTTGTCTCATGTTGGACTTGCCTCCTCTTTGGGGACATACTAGCCTGGCTAAAGGGGTAATATTTTTTATATATCAACATTAGTCCCATGACTATTGGGTCAATTTCCAAATGACCCAATAGTCAAAGAACCCTTTTTGAGCGCCTTTCCCCACGATCCATAGACGTGGTGGATTTTTTCCTTTTGTCAGGTTAGCGGTCGTGGGAGACTGTAGATGGTGGATTTTCCACAAGGATTAAAATCGTAAAACCATAATTGTAATGCTCCTGATCCAGCAATATGATGAGTATTGAGGCTCATGTCTCTCATCGAAGCATGAAAGCTCATGCCGCATGAATCTCTGAGTGAGAATACTATCTCTCAGAGTATATACAGATGCGCAGTCTTTCAGCTGAGGCAACAGCGTATCTCATGAATACTGAGCAATTTCAGTAATTACTTTTATATAGAATCGAAAGATTAGACGGCTCCTAGACGACTTACCTGCTAGTATAGAGCAATAACGTCTTCAGAATGTAACAATGTTTTCCCTGACTATATAAAGAAAATATGACGCTTCAACAAGCTCATATTACTCAATTCTCAGATAATTAATGCTCCTAGACAGCATGCCTGCTAGTATAGAGCCGTCAATTAATTATCTCTAATCCTTAAATTCATTAACTGAATATTCAGGAAAATTCTACGTTCTTCATAATATTTCATTACTTCAATTCGTGGTTCTTCCCAGCAGAATTCCATGGGCTAGTAATAAATATTCAACGTACGGGCGTCTGAGTCTCTATCGAGTAAGCCCCGACCAAAATGGTGCAAGTGTACTCATCAATAATGCACAAACGAGCACCTGAATGCATGAACGAGCATTACAAAACACGAAGGAACGATGAACCTATGCAAAATAAGAAAAAAAAATAATAATAAAATATTAGCAAAGGCGCTAGGAGACTGGGCTCGCTGACCGGACAGTCACGTCGTGGCCAGTGCCACGCCCAATTCTATATTTTTTCATATTTTGTTATTTTTCCCTGATCTCATGAAAATACCGTCATTTGAGCAATCTCCTTCGTCTCAAGGAAACTCCCCAGTCTCATGGTGTTTCCTCGTATCAAAGAAATAATAAAAATTAGGAAAACTGTCCTGGGACCAGGCCTACTAGCCGGACGTCCATGCCCTAGCGATGGCCGGTCCCACACCTCATGATTCCTTATTATTTTATTATTATTTCTCTCATCCCATGAAAATTCCCTGATTTCATGATATTTCCATAAACCCATGAAAATTACATAAAATTAGGGAAAAGCTCACGGGACCGGGCTCATTGGCCGGCCGGCCATGGCTAGTCGTGGCTGGTCCCACACGCCCTTGTCTCATTATTTTAATATTATTTGTTTCCCTCATCTCATGTAAACTCCTTCACTTCAAGGAAACTCCTTAGTTTCAACAAACTCCTTGATTTCATGATATTTCCCTAAAACCATGAAAATAACATAAAATTAGGGAAAGTGCCATGGGACGCCGGCCGGCCCTGCCTTGGACATAGCCGGTCCCACACTTCATGAATCCCTATTTTATTATTATTTCCATAATCTCATGGAAATTCCTTAACCTCGTGAAATTCCTCAGTTTCATGGTATTTCCTTCACATCAGGGGAAATACATAAAATTGGGAAAAGTGTTGTGGGATGAACTTGCTAGCTGGCCGACCATGCTCTAACCGTGGCCGGTCCCACACCTTGAAATACCCTATTTTATTAATTATTTTCATCATCTCATGAAGATTCCTCAGTTTCAGCAAAACCATGAATCGTTCATATTTTCTCAAAATGTTGCTCAAACGCGCATCAGAAAATATCGAAACTCTCAGGACTGAGACACGAACATTGTGGTGACACGGGAATGTCTACTTGACCGACCAAGGCTGGACTTAGGGATTTCAAATATCCGGTCCCACATGTTTTAACAATTTTGACCTAATTTGCTCGATTGCTCATATTGGGTCCAAACTTTCTCAAACAACTTGGAGTTTGCTCAAACGACCACCAGTTGGTCCCACGACCACCAAGGGCCGGTCTCATGCCCTCTTGGACGGTCCCTCATCTCTTCATAATTAGGTTTCATTACCTAAAGCTGAGACGAGCACTATTTTAATAAATGATTAAACCAGCATTTAATCATCTTTTTACCTGGTCTTCAAGAGAATTTGGTATTTGCTCACTCGAGCGTACAAGCACTACATGGACGGTCCATCATCCCATGTAGGCGATCTCTCCTTCACTCTGTGATTGATTTTTAATAAATCATCAATTGATCAAAAATTAGGGTTTTGAGTCCATAGCTCTGCAAAAACATAATTCTGAGCAGGTTCAAATACTAATAATTTTACGTTGATCCCGTGATCAACACTTAATGCTCTGCTCAGATGTCAACATCTTAAATTAACATTTTCATTTGGTCCCGATACCAATAATTCATCAAACGAGCAACATTTTCTCAGACGAGCAATATTTGCTCAGACTAAGGAATATTGGTTCAACTATCAATATTCAATAATTCAGCAAAAAAATTTGCTCGTCTTAAGTTATCAACGTTTATTCGACAATGATACCTTCTTCTCAACATACATGTTCAATTCATCAGTCTCGGAACATTTGGAAATCAAGACTCGGCAATACAAGGACTCATCGTCCCATGAAGTCAGCAACTGACTCCACAATCACGAGACATCAATCGTGTCACATGGGGGATATTAACTAGGGTTTTGGTCTGGCGTTCTACGGCACGTGTGTTCATACACACGACGAGAATGTGAGCAAGTCGTGCAATTAGTTGGAGGAGTTAGCAAAGTAGTGGGTGGAAAATAAACTAAGTCTCCGCACGATGAGCAACTGGTTTTAACACGATTTCCACTTCCCCACTCTTTGACTCCAACAACTATCACACTTCATGGGATCAAGGTGTTTACAATTCTAGCAATATAAATAAGTCTCTGAATCATGATTGAAACAACGGACAATCTCTCGTCAAGCAGACAAACAAGAGATTAAGAACTTAGCGTTCAATCAATCAGAACTTATCTTATTTTCTTCACGCAGAATACACAACACACCTATAATCTTTGATCACCATTGATCTCACACATTTCTCAGCTTCCCTCCTAAAGATCGACCCATCCTCTCTTGTGATCGAGTTGACTCTGGAATGACCATTGTCTTGGTTTAGGCCGGAGTATTACAGATTGATCTCTCGATATTAAAGCACTCCCTTCTTGCAGTGCATCTGTTTGAGGTTGAGCATTTGCTCGGTTCAAGGAGTCTCCTCCGCACGATCATCTCCTCAATTCCGCAAAAAAACAGCAAAGTTTTTCCCCATATACAGCGACATTCCAAATCCTCCGTCGTGCTAGATTTTCTCTTTCCACTTCCAGACGGTTACCATTCCCAATGCATAACTGCCACGTCCAAACCTCAAGACCCTCTATATATAGGACTGCCAGTTTGTTTTCTTTTCAGTCTTGGATTTTCTTCTTTTCTTCCAATACACCCATACACTCACCATGTCTAGTAGCTCCTCCAGTAGTTCTTCATCCGAGGAGTCTAGTGAATCCGACCAGCCCAGGAATGAGAACCCTGACGAGAACGAGTATTCCGATCGGGATGAGATCACCTTACCCGCCCTGACGGACAATAAGCTATACACCAATGCTGAATTTACGAGTGGTCCTGCCTTAAAGAGCGCCTTAAGGCTAAGAGAGTTCCGCGATGGTAAACCCGTTTTCCCTCTAGATGACATCCTAGCCTCTCGCCTTCTGAACCCACCTGTACTTCCTTACCCTTCCGCTCCCGGATGGATTTTTCTCCTCGAGTCAGAGACCATGGATGCATTTGCATTTAAAACCGTGCCGCGGATGGCAATCCATCGGGACGACTACGATCTTCCTGACATCGACATTCGATCTAAATCGAAAACTCTCCCGGTGTGGCCGCATTGGGCCTCTCGCATACGCTCTAATCCCGGACATGTGATTATTCTCCGCCAGGCAGGTATTAACGAAGCCATAGATTCGTCTCTTAAGCGGGAAGTACATAGGTGCATTCGTGATATAACACGGCTTTTCTGCCGTTGGGATCTCCCGTGTATACTCTCCTCACAACATGGGGGGAAACCACTATCGTTTTAGAAGACGTAGTCGCTCTTACAGGGTTTCCAATTCACGGCAGTCATTCGTATGAAGAGGCGGTTGTCTTTGGAGCGCTGAATGACGAGGATAAATAATTGTGTACCTATTTGCTAAAGTGCAAAGATAACTCCCGTCGTGAACTAGTGCAGAAGATCCAAGTGTCGTTGGGACAAAGTGGAAACAGAACGACCACGGGCACAAGTAAGAAGGGGGGATCTTCATCCGCCTTGAAAGGAAAAGACAAGTGGGTGGAGAGGAAGGCTCCTCCTGAGCTCCCCTCTGGTAAGCGCCTGCTATCTGGCTCCATCCGTGCTTATGAGGCAATTCATGGTCCGTCGAATCCGTCAGAAGCTGGTCCCGAATGGTCTGTTAAAGTTAACCGTCGTGCTTCTTTTTCTCTTTGGTTGAAGTATTTGGATCCCCAGATAGTAGATGGGAAAGTGCTCTCTCCTAAGCGCAAAGAGAAGAATCCCCGTGCGAATCTAGGCGCCTTCATCTTATTTTGTCTTTGCCATGACATATTTGAATACAGTCCAGGATACCATCAAGGGTGAGCTCGTTCCACTGGCAGTGTTATTGTCTCGCGGCGTCTCTTTTCCATTGGCGCCGATGTCCTTGGGTAGTCTATACCTCCATCTCGATCTGTTTTGTCAAGATCTCCAGACGGTGGGTTCATCACACAAAATTAAGACGTATATCCCGGCTTCTTTTATGCAGGATTTGTATTGGGAACATGTTACTCCGTGCGCACCTGATCTTAATGATCTCGCAGTTCACCGTGAAGAAGATGTAGAGCAGGATGATGGTTCGGTCAAGAAGCTACATGTCACCTATGGCTACCCGCGGATGGCCCTTTGGAATTTGAAGGGGAAAGTACCCCATGGTGATCTTGGTAAACATTTAGATGTGGCCAAGGATTTTGAGCCATTCCCCTATCAAGAAGGTCGATCAGGTCTGGCACATTATGATTTCGTTGCCTCTTTTGACGTGGAATTGGATTCAACAAAGGAGGATTTTGATTCAGTGATGGCGGTGTTGCCCGGTTATCTCCCTGGTTTCGATGCTGGTAAGTTCGTCGCCGTATCTTACAATCCCGATCGCGTGGCTCGTCAAGTGGGGTTCGACCAAGGAGTTCCTCATAGTTTTCCCCCTCCGGAAAAATTCTAGAATCGAAGACATTGTGACTATCTTCAATCGTTACGTCTTCAAGGAGGCGACCGTCTCTCTGATCGTGGGGTTAATTTTTCGTTCAAACAACCTATTTCTACACGGCCTTTGGCGGTTACTGAAGGAGCCCACAAGTATCATGACTTCATTCGGCACCGCGCTTTGAACTTCCTCTTACGCGAATCATCTGCTCCTCGTGATTTGACCGTTTATGATCTTCGGGACCTCCACGCTTCTGGCCGAATCAAACTCGATGATTCCATAGCTGCCGAGCATCACCTAGTTCCAGCTAACAAAGGTCTATCGGATCCAGTGGTGACTTCTTGGGCCCCACCCGAGGGTCATGAGCCCGTGAAGCCGAAGAAGGGGTCGTTTTCTGAGAGCAAGCCTCCGCGGAAAAATGTGAAGCCACCCGCAGGTCCCTTAGCATCTCAGGTATTTGTCATTTCCTCTACCTTGTATTGTTGTTATTTATCACTTCACTCGTTTATTTTATTTTGATGAGCTGGGAGGCAGCAATCACTTCCCCAGGAGACTCCCCTTCCCAGTCTCTTAGGGTGGAAGCCCTTCTTTTATGTGATAGAGGAATATTTGAACATGCCTGAGTGTGATTGGACTGAATGTAGTCTAAAGAAGAAAGCTAGGAGGGAGTAAAACCAATCGCCTGCCCCACGTCCTTGTTCCTCTGCTAACACCGGGCCCTTGCATCCTCGTCAAAGCCGTCGGAGGGGTGCGTCGCAACCTCCAGGGGTTGTGAGTGTCAGGCCGACTCCTTCATTCGTGGATCAGTTGAGGAGTCTAGGGGTTAGTCTTCCCTCGGGGTCCGATTGGGTGTCGCTGCGCCTTCGTGTAATATCAGTTCACCCCCTTAGGGCTGAAACCGTTCGTGGGAGGGGGCAGCCTCCAGTATCTCCTAGTGACGTGCTGCAATCAATGAGCCCTTCTGGATCTAGCCGGTCAATTTTTGGTGGGTCCTCATCCCACGTGGAGTTAACCGTTGATGATCCTGCAGATGATTCCCTATTCAATACGTGTTTGTTTTTGTTATTCCTCTCTCTTTTCCTTTCTCTCGTTTTCTTTCTTATAAATTTAAGTTGTCTTTGTAATGGTGCTTATTTCTCATTTGTCAGGTTCCGATGGTAGCTCTGAATCGTCTTCTAGTTCCTCTGCATCTCGTCCTAAGGTCGCTGATACTCCATTGGGTTTGTCGATTCCCAAGGTTGGTTTTCCTTTTCTTTTTCTTTTTTTGTCCCCCCCCCCCTCGCCCCCCCTTTTTTTGACATGTTGTCGCTGGTATTAGGATATGAGTAAGAAACGAAAAGAGGCCACAAGGCCCGATATAGATGGTACCAGACCCGTGATCCCCCGCGGCGAGGAATCCTCTAAGAGGATTAAAGTGGATGGCGGCGACTCGTCCATTCACTCGGAGAAGCAGGCCAATGCTCCTACGGTTGATATACCAACTGCTCCTGCTGTAGCGGAAGATTCCGAGGATGTACGGTTTCGTTTCCCTTTGGTAGTGAGCGCTGCCGAGGATGGGGTAGACCCTGCTACCCATACTCTGGTTCATGGATTTTTAGTGCCGACAGTTTATGCTGCCGCTTACAGGGATATTGTTGAGCATGGTGGCGGTCATATGGCGAAGGAGGGTCTCTTGACTGTTTCTTTTTTGTGCTACATGACTAGAAACCTCTTGGAGGTCGCGGACTGCCTTACTCGTGTGGGCGATGATCCTATTGACGCAACAACCTTACGTAACTGGGAGGCTGCTGTGCAATCTGCGCTTAATGTTAAGTTCCCAGTGCAGTGGTTAGAGGAGTTGCTGGTGAAGGTGAAGGCCGAAATGATCCTCGTAATCGGCTTACGAGTCAAATTTCTCAGTTGGAGGAGTAGTTGAAGATTCGCTCGGGGACAACTTCAAGCAAGAAGGAGGCATTGGATTTATTGCTTGCTGATGTCGGAATGGCTACTGATGAGGTGTTGCGGGCAGAAGCCGCTGAGGAAACTGTTCGAGCTGCGCTTGAGGAGAAACGTCAGAAGCTAAAGCGACTCTGATCAGCTTGGAGCGCTCTGTCCCTGTGCCAGTTCTTTGTCTTCATTTGTTGGGATTTCTCTTAAAGCGCCGTGATTGTTGTTTGTCTATCTTTTATATTGTGGGATATTGTGGTGTTTGACTATTTCATTATCGTATTATCGGGTACGCCGATCGTTAGATGATTATACTTCTTTCCTTCATGATCATATTTATTATTAGGATCTTATATATATGTTTAACCGGGTAAGCAAAACATTGTCAATTGTACCTAATCCCCGCCAATTTACTCAGCGGGGTATTGCTCGTAGTAGGTAAGAACGATACGTGTCTGTTTATTCGATGAAACGCGCCTGATATCCCTGGGATCCGGATGCGCTTTGTCATCCGATTATCCATCTTGAGTGTTTTCAAGGGCTGCTTATGGTTTGGTGGTTGATCAGGATCCTTTAGCATGGCCAGGGCCCTTGTATATCCACTGGTCGATCAGTCGTTTTTTAGAGAACGAGCAAGGACAAGCCATGCCTATTTTTTTATTTTAGTTCAAGGGGGTTGAGAAAATGTACGAGCGCCTTTGGCTTCTTTTGGTTCCTTTGTGCAACGCCTGTCGACTAGGCGCCTTTGACGTTCGGAGACTTATGTGGGACTTTTGTGAATTTGCCAGTCAATTGGGCACCTTCGTCTTTCTAGGACCTTTTGTTAGTCAACCAAGCGCCTTTGGAATTCCCAGAACCTTTTGTGAATTTGTCAGTCGATCGGGCACCTTTGGCTTTCCGAGACTTTGTCAGTCGACCAGGCGCCTTTGGCATTCCCATGACCTTTTGTGAATGTCAGTCGATTGGGCGCCTTTGGTTTTCCGAGACCTTTTGTCAGTCAACCAGGCGCCTTTGGAATTCCCAGGACCTTTGTGAATTTGTCAGTCGATCGGGCGCCTTTGGCTTTCCGAGACCTTTTGTCAGTCAACCGGGCGCCTTTGGCATTCCCAGGACCTTTTGTGAGTTTGTCAGTCGATCGGGCGCCTTTGGCTTTCCGAGACCTTTTGTCAGTCGACCAGGCGCCTTTGGCATTCCCAGGACCTTTTGTGAATTTGTCAGTCGATCGGGCGCCTTTGGCTTTCCGAGACCTTTTGTCAGTCGACCATGCGCCTTTGGTATTCCCAAGACCTTTTGTGAATTTTTCAGTCGATCGGGCGCCTTTGGCTTTCCGAGACCTTTTTTCAGTCGACCAGGCGCCTTTGGCATTCCCAGAACCTTTTGTGAATTTTTCAGTCAATCGGGCGCCTTTGGATTTCCGAGACTTTTTGTCAGTCGACCAGGCGCCTTTGGAATTCCCAGGACCTTTTGTGAATTTTTCAGTCAATCGGGTGCCTTTGGCTTTCCGAGACCTTTTGTCAGTCGACCAGGCGCCTTTGGCATTCCCAGGACCTTTTGTGAAATTGTCAGTCGATCGGGCGCCTTTGGATTTCCGAGACCTTTTGTCAGTCGACCAGGCGCCTTTGGCATTACCAGGACATTTTGTGAATTTGTCAGTCGATCGGGCGCCTTTGGCTTTCCGAGGCCTTTTGTCAGTCGGCCAGGCGCCTTTGGCGTTCCCAGGACCTTTTGATATATTTGCTCGTCGGAATTTGAGAAAGAAGATTTTCTTACCAAACAGAAGTGTTTACAACTTGCGGGTCCGTATTCCGCATCTTTACTCTCTTTTTTTTTAGGGTTAGTGGCGAGGGAATGGGTCGTATGTAATCGTTTGTCTTGTTGTCTCGAGTTCTCCAGCTGCCTGTTTGCGTTCGAATATGCTCTGAATGGCGAAACATTCCTCCGTCGGGTGCCCCATCCTTCGGTGATAGTGGCAGTACTTGGCCGAGTTTTTATCCATCTTATTGATATCCACTGTGGTCGGGGGTAGTTGAATTTCTCCTTAGGCGATCCATTGATTCAAGAATATAATTGCGCGTTATTTGCCGCAAGGAAGAGGGAGTGGCGTTTTATAATCGCGTTTACTTCCCTCGTTTCTCCCTCGGCTTCTGCCATCAATCTGGGGTTGGTATCTATTTTCCTTGCTAATATTAGGTCTTACATTGCGTGGGGCTCCTGACGCGGTACTGACCGTAGTGCGCCAAGCAGAATCTATGGGTGCCTTTTCTATGCAATTGGCGATCCTCTCAGCTGCTTCTTCTAATTCTACGCTAGGATCATTACTTGTACGCAGATTTCAACAAGCACCTCCTCGTTGATTTCTTCATGGAAGTCCAATGTCAAGCGTCGGAAACGTGAAATGCATTTTCCTACTTCCTCACCTATTCGTTGCCCACTATTGCTCAGATCTATCGTCGTGATCTTCCTTTTAGCCGGTTAAAACTTCCCGAGAAAGAGCGCAGACAGAGTTTCCCAGGAGTCCACGCTTTCCTCCTTTAGGTTATCATACCAAGTGAACGTTGTACCTATGAGAGACTTAGAGAATTCTTTCAGGCATAGTTTTCCATCAGTAGCCTTGTCGTTCATTGCTGATAGGAATCGGCTGAGGTGCTCTCGCGCATTCCCTTAGCCGTCATACATTTTGAACTTCGGAGATGTGTAATCTTCGGGGCATGCATATTCCCGGACGTGCGCTGGATATGGGCTATTCACGCGGCAATGATTATCTTGTTTTACCACGTGATAGTTTTGTTCCAGGTACTCGGATATTTCTGTTTACAATGTTACTGTCGTCTTGTCGCCTTTGTGTTGTGCGCTCCCTAGTGCTTCTTCAGACGTACGTTGTCCTACCACTACTGCCTGTGCTATCCAGTTTTCAAGTTGTTGTCTCCTTTTTGCGCGCTCGTCCAATTCTTTCTGCATGTTTTGCGGAGTGTACGATACGGGTTTCACTAGCCGAGGTGCTTGCTTGTTCTTTTTCTCTGACGTCACCTCTTTATTTTGGGATCCCCGATTTAATGATTGCTTGATAACGCCCAGGATCGGCGTTTCCTCCTCGCTGATATCATCCCCTATCGTCACCTCGTCGAGGTTAGGAGGTTGATTGGCCGCTTGGTTTTCTGTCGCGCCCGAAATAGCGCCTTCTAGGTGTGTCATGGTGATCTAGGCACGAGCCTCCGGGTGTAGTCACCAAATGTTAATACCCGATTTCTCGTTAGGTTCTACCCGTCCTATCTAACCAAATGACCTCACCTTTTCTAATAATAGTAAGAGTGAGAGTTGTCTTTCCATTGTACTTTGTCCTTCTTTATATAGACTTTCCAAAAGCCCCTTCCTTTTATGACATCATGCCATGTGTCCTAAATTTCTTTAATTACTTCTAATGTCATTCCTTCTCTAACGAAACCTCCTTCTTTCCTGTTAATTCCTCCTTTGTCCTTTCCATCTAATAGACACTTTTTTGGTGGACTTGGGCTTTAGCCCCTAAGTCCCCATGTCTCATATTGGACTTGCCTCCTCTTTGAGGAGATACTAGACTGGCTAAAGGGGTAATATTTTGGGCTTTTTGATAAAGTACCCCTACTTTTAACTTTACACTAAAAAAATGCCCCCGTTTTTCTTTAAACTTTCTAAAATGCCCTTGGTTTGACCATTTTATACAATAAACGGTAAAAAACGGTAAACGGCAGTTAACAACCGTTATTTCTTAGGTGGCAGCGCAATAAAAGTCTAAAAAGCCCTTTGAACTAAATAGAGTTGAATCTACTTGAATCGCCGAGTTGAAACACCGACTCAACTCGAGTCAATAAGAAACACGTGGCATCCATCTAACCATCCATGTAAAAGAAAAATCAACGGCTCACAATAAGATCTAGTCTCCCAACGGTCTTATTCCCAATTCCATCTTCTTCAACCTGTATATATACACATGATCTTCCATATGTTTCTGCAACTCAAAAAAAATTCACAATAAGCTAAGAAAACTCAGAAACAATGAATGGTGGAGGTGCAAAAGACTCTCCAGGTAGTAGTAGTAGTAGTAGTAGCAGCAACAACAACAACCATAAGGTGAGAATGAAAAAAATCATCACTCATTGTGCTATGTGTGAACAAGGTAATCATGACACAAAAGTGTCCTTGGCTATATTTTAGGTGCAAGCATGTTCCCTGTAATGGTGTAAGAGCATTGCTTCAATCTACAACAAATGAAAACTATGGGAAATGTTCTTAAAGTGCACAATACCTACCTGCAATTATTTTGAATGGTTTGAAGATGCTTCTAACCATTGTAAATCCAAGTTGGTGTTGTTACCTTCAGATAAAAGCTGCCAAGCTTGTGGAGTAGATGATCACTGCTTTGAAATTTGTCCACTGCACCATCAACTTTGCTTCTCTTCAGCCTGCAATTCCAGAATGTACCTGAAGATATGCAACAATCAACACAACAAGGGAATAGCTTACCTTACCTGCCAAAAATGTGATGCATTTAGATGGGCTACAGATGTTATCTTCCTTGCTGCAAAGGAGAGAGTTAGAGATTCAACACAACAAATGATTGATTTAGTTACAAAATTAGGAAAAGGTCTTAACATGTAAACCTGCTTCATTTCATATGTAATACATGATTTAAAAAGTACTATTTCATACATAAAGTTGTTCCAAAATAACATTGTTGTCCAAAATAAAGATGGTCCGAAATAACATTGTTCTAAAAAGTCATAACCCTAATTACTGCAAGCCACATACTGTCATTCACTTCTTTGTCTGACTCATGTTCTTCTTCTTTGAAGTTGTAGAAGATTTAGCAGGAGCTTTCTTAGCTTTAGAAGAAGATGCAGCTGTTGTTTTTCTAATCCCAGGTGGTTGAGATGATTGCTTCTTCTGAGGAGCAGATCTGTCAAAATATGTGAAGGTAGCACCATCTACTTGGGTTCTCTGCCTCTTAGCTTTTGGATTCTTGCCAACATCACCACCTTGACATGTAGTTTTGTTATGACTAGTTGATTTACATCTTGTACATGAATATATCTTTGTAGGTACTTTTGGCTCATCCCATGCTCTCCTCCTCTTAACTCTAGGCCTTCCTGATTTCCTGATCTTGATAGCAGATTCCAATTCAACCTTTTCATATTCTTCCAACTACAAAAATAACAATGAGTTACAAAATGTAATTACATTTAAGAAGGTCTAAGGGATCCCAAGGTCTAAATAACATGCATTTGAGTTACAAAATGGAGCTACAAAATGACTGAAAGTACCTCAGGCCAATCTTCTTGAGGAGGAAATGGAAAGACAACTTGAGCATATGTGGCTCTGTATGCAGCAAGTGAGTAATAATGAGAGCAATACCTGCAAAAAAACAACAAGGCAGTTATAGTTAACAGCATACAAACTTAGTAAAGCTGAGATGCAAAAAACAAATTCTGATAAAGTATATACTTACTTTGTCCAATCAGGTCTGAATGGCTTCAAACAACAAACAGCATGTTGACAAACAAACCCTCTGAGTTGTCATTGTAGACAACTGCACTGCTTTTCTTCCAAGTTCACAATAAAAACTGCCTTGCTACCCTCATTTGTGACTTCATAAAATTTACCACTCACACATGGGTCTACTTTAAAAGCACCAACCAACTTACACAATTTACCAATCAGTTTCATAGCAGTAAACCAATCCATTTGGATTCCATTTTGGACTTTCTTTTCTTCTTTTGTGAAACAAACTCATAACCAACTGATTATAAAGAATTCCTAGTCTACATATTGGTTTGTCCCTAAGGTTTTTTGCCATGGAATTAAATGACTCACTAAATTTGTTATTTAGGTGTTCACACTTACTAGTGTCATCAAAAAAGGCCCTAGACCATGACTCAAAGCCAGCCTTTTCAAGGTACACCACAGCAGCAGGATTCTCCTTCTTCATATCTTCCATATGTTTCTGCATACAACAAACAGAAACCATAAACAAATTAGCAGGTTATAACACATATACAAACCATAAACATATCAACAGTAAGAAATATTTCTGAGATATTACATAGAAATGTTTCTTCTTGTAGCATTTGGCTGCATTCCACAGTAAGCTATACAACTTTTGTCCCTTAAAGTGCTGCTTGAAATTGTTATACAAGTGCCTGAAACAACAAAAAAATTATAGTTAGATAGCACACTCTAAGTAACACAACAAACACTTAATGATCAAAGCAAATAAAGTTAAGAGAAGCTCACCTCCAACAATATATGTGATATGAGTCTGGGAACACAGCAGGAACAGCTTCAAGAAGCCCTTTTTTCCTATCTGAAATGAATGTCAATGGCTTTTCATGGCTTAAGAGTAATGGCTTCAAGTCAGTGAGGAACATAGTCCAATTCTCAATTGTTTCAGCAGGAAAAACACCAATTCCTAATGTGACTAAACCATTTGGACCATCTAACCCAGTTGCAGCCATCAGCACACCACCACACTTACCATTTAGATGACAAGCATCTAACCCAACAGTTGATCTACACCCTTCCTTCCATCCTTTGATAGCTCAAGCAAAGCTTATTGTCATTGACTCAAAAGCCATGTCAGTATTACAATATGAAAAAGTTCCAACTGAATCCTTGTTGGAGTCACACACCATCTTACAAAACTGAGGAACTAGTTTGTAACTCTCTTCATAACTCCCATACTTAGCTTCCATCACTAAGTTCCTAGCCTTCCATGCTGTATGATAAGTAATATCAATGAGATGAGAAGCCTTGAAATCCTCTTGAATTTGTCTTGGTCTTGGAATTACTTTTCCAGAGCCATTCTTCAACTGCTCTTGTATAACTTCGGCTACTAATGGAGGGTCTGCAGATCTATTGGGAATCTTGTCTTCTACAATCCTTCCCTTGCAAGTATGGGTTAAGTTCACAGACCTAACCTTAAATGCAGACTTCTTTGGTAGTATTGAAGCAAACACAAACCACTCACACTCAACCTTTCCTCTATGGTCAAACCTATTTTCACACCAAACCCTAAGTCTTTTCTTGTCACTCTTTCGAGCCTTAAATTCACATTCATTGTTAACACTGAATAACTTAAGATGTCTTTTGAATGCATCTTTATCAGGAAAGGTAGTACCTACTATCATTTGTGAAGGATCTAGTGGTTTAAGAAAATCTGACTCATCAAAAAGCTCACCAGGTTCATCCTCAAACTCAGGGTTATCATCTTGGAAATCCTTGTAATATTGTGGGTCTTCTTCACCCTCTTTACCTAAACAAGTACAAAACAAAAAGCTCTAGTTAGTTTTACACCTTCATCACTCATATAAACATAAAAGCAAGATTATTAAAGTGCCATGTCAGTCTTCAACCTTGGTCATTTACTTCTGCACCATCATCACTTGCATCATCATTATCTGCATAAGAATAACTTGAATCAGTTAGTACAACAATAACTAATGCATCAGTAAATATTAAATGCACAAAAGTACAAAACAGTAACTGAAGTGTTTAGGTTATAAGCACCTTCAACTGCATTTTCACTTTCATCATCACTTGAATCTTCATTTTCTTCATCACTATTATAAGCAGCTGCAGCTTCAGGATCTTATACAGGATGGCACTCATCCAGTTCTTTGTTCTCAAGTTGAATTACAGCCTCATCTAGTTGTTTTTCTTTCATTTTCTTTAACCAATATTCATCATCAAAAAAGTCATCATCAACTAAAAGTGGTTCCTCATCTACTTGAATTGGTGTACTATTTGATCCTTCTCTCAAATTATCACCAACAACACTTGCTTGAGTAGGTTGTGAACTGCCCTGCCCAAACAACTTCCTAGCACTGCCACCACCATCACTTTTGAAAGCAAACTGAATCTTACTGTGAGTACAATAACAACTTATGTCTCTAAATTTGCTTTTTCTCTTATCAATGTTGCCACTGAAATATACAGAAAAACAAAACAACATTATAAGGCATTCATACAAATACAAACCAAATACAGACTCAATACACATACAAATACAAACCCAATACACATACAAATACAGACAGAAATTCTAACAAAATTAAACAATTAAAAAAATCAAATAAAAGACTTTCATCAGATTCAACTGCAGATTCTTCACATCATCATTTGTTTTCAATTTTAAGTGACAGACAAAAACAAAAGGAAGATTCCCTTTGTTTTTCAAAGACAAAACAAAAGAAACGGATAAAAAGTAACGAAAAAATAAGGGTTTCAAAAAAAAAAGTTATGGGTTTCACTTTATATTGATCGAAAAGGCTTCCAAATCATTTGGTTTAATCATGCAAGTACAGATCTAACAAAATCAAAACTTAGGGTTTCAAAATATCTTACCTGGACATCACCTTTTCCTTTCAAGTCGTCGCCATCGATGAAACCATTCAATTTAATCTTCAATAGACTGATGAATCAAACCAAAAACATCTATCGATTTAATTAATCGATTTAATTGAATCGCCAAACTTTTTTTTTTCTCTGAGACGAAGAAAGAGAGACAGGAGAGAGGAAGAAAGAGAGGGTCGGGTGAAGATATTTCTCACCCTTTTAGATAAGTGATGGGTTTTTAGTAATTTGGCCCAGTTTTTGACTAGGTAAACGCCCATTGACTCCATTATGCGGGCCCAAATGGTGAAAGTAAACGGTGAGGGAATTTTAGAAAGTTTGAAAAAACACGGGGACATTAATTTTATGGGTTTAAAAAAACGGGAGTACTTTATCAAAATTCCCTAATATGTTTCATATATCAACAGTACATATTTCAAATTTATACATATTTACATTATAGTATTCATTAATTATTAAGGTTAGTCACATCCTAGTTTAGATTTGCTTAACATTTACATGTTATTTATTTTCTTTTGTACATCAAATTTATACTTGTATACATTTACTATTATATATTTATATTTATATATACGTGTTCGTATCCTAGTATTTTCACTATTTGGTCGTGTCCGCGTCAGCGTTGTGTCGAGTCCATGCAACCCAGTTGTGGATGTATTTCTACAGAAAAATATTTATTCATTGAGACACATTAAGCTTCCAAAAAGCCTTCCATAATGAGACAGAAGCTTGAGAGCTCTGATCTAGAGGGTTATTTTGCAACTTGCCATTGTTTTAACTGAAAATTGTCCTTTTTTTCTGTTAAAATCCATCTTAAGATATCCCTTTTCGGGTTCCCATTTATGTCAGAAGAAAATTTGATATTTAAGATCTTATCCGAGATAGTTTGAGGAAAGTTATTACTAACTTTTTCAGAGTTCCACTTCTGTGTAGTTGGGCCAATCAACTCAGCTACAAGTGTTAAAGAGTTTAAGTGTGAACCACATAGTGATTCAAGTGCTTCATCTAGGCCTGGCATTTATTTATCTGTCCAAATGTTTATTGTTTGGCTATCACCTACCTCCCAGCAACTATACTTAAAAACTAAAGACATTCCTTGCTTAATACATTTCCATATCCAAGATTCATTGTAATGTTTTTTTAGAGTGGAGGACAGCTGTGTGTCTAAGGTACTTTTCTTTCAGTAATTTTTCCTATAGAGCTTTTGGTTGAGATGCCAATCTCCACGCCAACTTTGTTATCATTTCCAAGTTCATTTCGTTTGCATCTTTGAAACCTAAGCCACCCTGAACTATTGGATTGCACAAGAATTCGAAACGTTTTAGAAAACAACCTCTAGCATTTTTTCCTTCCCCCCGTCAGAACTCTCTCTGGATTGCATTAATCCTTTGAGTGATCTTTTTGGGCAGAATGAAACAACCCATTTGATAAATCGGTAAACTGGTTAGTACCGATTGAATCAGCACAAACCTACTAGCCTGAGGCATGGAGGTTCCATTAAAACTCAACACTCTATTTTCCATTTTTTGGACTATGTTGTTAAAAGATTTGAGCTTAGATCTATCTACAAATAGTGGTGCCCCTAAGTAAGTGTCTTTTATATCTACTTTTTTTTCTTTTAAAGTCTTATCATTATTTGTTTATTTCTAGCAGGGATTTTGTTACTAAAAAACACCCCTGATTTATTGAAGCTGATAAGCTGCTCCGACACCAAACTGAATTGATTTATGATGTTTAGTAAATTTTTACAACTAGAAAGGTTAGCTTTTGTAAACAAAAAGCAATCATCCGTGAAGAAAGTGTGACTTACTGATTGTGAATGTCTAGAAATTTTTATGCCAATTATATGTTTTTCATTTTCCTTTGCTATTAGTAGTCTGGAGAAAGCCTCCATACAAATCAGAAAAAGGTAAGGAGAGAAAGGATCTCCTTGCCTCATTCCTCTAGAAGGTGTGAAGAAGTCACCTGGGATTCTATTCAGCAAGACTGTTATTGATGCGGTGGACAGACATTGCGAAATTAAGCTGGACCATTCTTTACTAAAGCCAAAAGCTAACATAATTTGGTTTAAGAAGTCCCAATTAACCCTGCTGAAAGCTTTCAACGTGTCAATTTTCACTCCTTATTTAGGTCCCGGATCATACTTACTATATGTGAACCTATTAGTTCCCAGTTGTGTTTAAAGAAAATCACCAGAAAACCGTCAGGTCCCGGTGATTTATTTGATTTCGTAGATTCTCCAATGGATTAATAACATACTACCTATTGAAAAGATAGCTCTTGATGCCGCAAAGATTAATGCTATTCAAGAAGCTAGAAGTTTTATGATTTGGGATCGAAAGAAGCTAAAGATTTTGTTGAAAGAAGATCATGTTGTTTAAGAATGAAAAAAATGATTTCCGTTTTGAATTTTAATTTGTTTCTGTTTTTTTAAGGCTTCTCTTAACTATAGTCGAGGCAATAGAGATGGATCAATCACAAAAGTGGAACGATTAACGTATCTCAGAAAGGAGAGGCGACAAGAAGTGCAGAGCTTAAATCCGTCCAGCCTAACACAGTGTACACGGAATATATGTTATTTAACAAGCCAGCATAATAATTGGAGGCTGCAACTCCAAACTCAACAAGTCTCGGTATATACAATAGAAGAGACAGTAGCCATAACACCTCTCATGGGTTGTAATAGCAAAATTCTAGGCTACGATTTCACACCCCTTAGAAACACACCATCAAAAGATACAACATATGTAAGCAGCATAAGTTGATTACTTATACATAATATTAGTTTGATTTAAGTAAGTTCATCCTGTTCATGTCAAGCAGTTGACTGAGCTAGGAGATTACGAGGAGACGGAGGATTTGTAATCATATGAACAACCTCCCTCATTGTAGGTCTTTCACAACTTGATTCTTCTACACATAGCATTGCCACCTTAAACAAGTTCACCACACCAGTTAATGGGTATTCCGCAAGTCTGCGATCCACCACTGCTAATACAACTTCCTCGTCAGATGGTTTGGACAGCTCAGATGCTGTCTTTCTGACCCACCGAACAATGTCAACACCTTCTCCAAATTCACCAACTGGCTTTTTACCAGTTACCAGTTCCAGCAGCACCACTCCGAAGCTGTAGACATCACTCTTTTCATCCACCCTCAATGTGTATGCATACTCTGTCGACAGCGACACAAGGGGGGTTAAGTCATTCCGTTCATCATCATTCTTCAATAGCTTCCATTTATCTAATACAAATGTGTTTAAATCGATCAAAAGAAAAAAAGAAACGCAAATAAAATAACATTCGAAGTTAAAGAACCAAAGAATTTATCCACTACTTTTGGTGGGCATCTGCTACCAAAGAACCTTTGGTTAGATAAAGGTCGCATAATTGTCTAAAAAGGCACACTTACTCGAGATAAATTCGTGCACAAAAGTTATAATGCATTTGTTAATTATGTCATTAGGAGATAAAGCTGTGATGTGATAGAGATTTAACTAAACCTGGAGCAATGTAACCGTAAGAACCAGCAATTGAAGACATGCATTCAGAAGCACCAGCATCAGTCAAGAATTTGGCAAGACCAAAATCAGCAACATGAGCTTCATAATCAGAATCGAGTAAGATGTTATTCGACTTAACATCTCTATGAATAATCAAAGGCGAACAATCATGATGAAGATAACAAAGTCCCTTAGCAGCTTCAACAGCAACTCTATATCTCGTTTCCCATTGAAAATGTGAACCTTTTGAACCGTGCAGTAACTCACCTAAGCTCCCATTTGGCATGTACTCATATAGCAACAAATTCGTGTCCTTGTTCGAGACGTAACCCAGTAACTTCACAATATATCTATGCCGAATACTACCAAGTGTTTGTATTTCAGCTGAGAATCCTAAATCATATCCTCCGTTACATCTTCCAACTAGTCTCTTAATAGCAACATCAACATTACCAGACGACATTGATCCATGATAAACAATACCTGCACCTCCTTTGCCTATAATGTTCTCATCTTTCAAGCATTCAAGAACTTCTTCCACCGTAAAATCGAGTTTCTGAAACAAAGTAAGCTTCCACTTCTTCGAGTTTTGTTTCTTCCTCAAGTACCTGACAATCAAATACCCGCCGAGGCATAGCAGCATGAACAATATTACTGCTACAACACTGGAGATTTGCACCGGACTCATAGAATGCATTTTGCCCATACCTTGTTTAGTATTAACATTTGAGTTACAAGAAGCATGTTTCGAAGGACCACAAAGATCAGGATTACCAGAAAAAGCACTCTCATTAAACGCTAGAAACTGCCCGCCCACCGGAATCAAACCCGAAAGCTGATTAAACGAAAGATCTAACTTGGTTAAACTGACCATTGCTCTCATTTCTTTAGGAATTGAACCAGATAGTTGATTTCTTGATAAATTCAGAGTACTCAGTATTGACAAACTTGTAATTTCTTTGGGAATTTCACCAGTAAGACTGTTACTACTAAAATCAATAGAAACTAAAGAAGAATTTGCCACAAACGTTACAGGAATTTCTCCTGTAATGTTATTGCTACTGATATTAATCTTTGATAAGTTCTTCAGTTTTCCAATCTCAGAAGGAATTTCACCAGAAAAATGATTTACTTGAAGAAACAAACTCTGTAAATTATTTAAGTTACCGACTTCAGAAGGAATTTTACCAGAAATTTCATTGTTCGATAAAAGCAGAGATTCTAATTTCGGACTATTCATTTCGGAAGGAAGACCACCGGAGAAGAAATTATCATTGAGTTCAAGTAAATTAGCTGATGGAAGATTAAACAAACCAGGTGGAATCGTTCCGTTTAAGAAATTCTTGGAAAGACGAACACGAGTTAATGATTTACACTCACCGAGTTTCTCAGGAATCGGTCCAATGAAGAAATTCGTCATTAGAATCAAAGTCTCTAATTTCCCACCAAAACAGAGGTTTTGAGGAATTAAACCAGTGAGATGATTATCAGTCAAATCTAATACTCTCAATTTTCCATTCCTTCCTAGATTCTCAGGAAGCCCAAGAGTGAAATTGTTCTCCCAGAGTTGAAGTACTTGAAGATTTGGTAAATCACCAATGAAGGATGGAATTTCACCATGAAAATGGTTACGAAATAAATTCAACAAGGTGATTTCTTGAAACTTGATAAAATCTTGAGGAATCTCACCGATTAAATTATTATTAGACAAATCAAGTGAACCCATATGAGTCATATTAGATATTTCAGCAGGAATTTTACCTGATAAGTTGTTGAACTGTAAGAACAATGAATCCAAATCCTTCAAATTTCCGAGACTCTTTGGTATTTCACCATAAAGACCACAACTAGATAAATCCAATCTTTTCAATTTCTTAAATGATCCAAATTCCTCTGGAATCCCACCATCATAATTATTGTAGTAACCCAAATATAGTTCTTGAAGATTTGGTAATTCAGTAAGACTAGTAGGAATTTTACCAGAATGACTATTTCCATTTAGACCCAAATACTCTAAACTCTCAATTTCTGAATAAATATATGGAATTTCACCAGTAAAGTAATTCCCACCCATATGAACATGTTTGAGTTTCTTAAGCTTAATCAGTTCATTAGGCAAAGACCCACTGAAATTGTTGTTGTAAAAATCAAGAATCTCTAACTCTGGTAACTCCCCTGCAACTTTTTCTGGAAATTTTCCTGCTAGCATGTTATTAGACATGTTGAGAACTTTGAGAGATTTCAAGTTTGAGATTTCTTCAGGAAGTAACCCTGTTATATTAATACCAGTTAGAGTTACGTTTACTAGGTTGGTTAATAAACCGATTTCTGAAGAAACAGTGCCGTACAGAGGAATCAGTTCGAGGTAAAGTGAAATTACTCGTGAGTCTGAATCACATGTAATGCCAGAAAATGAACAATGAGTTGATGATGAATTCCAGTCTGAAAGACCAGAACCATCAGGACCAATTAAGGTCTTTTTTAGATTGAGAAGAACTTCCGTTTCTGAAACTGAAGAGAAACAGAGAGTAGTAATGGAGAAGTATAGAAGAAGAAGATAGGGGAGAGATAATGATATTATTCCTCTCATTTTTTTTGCTGTTTTGTGAACTGTGATGAAGAAGAATGTACGTAGAAGAAGAAGAGTGGGAGTGTGTTTATAATCAAGGACACTGGAATAAGAATCAAATCTTTGATTAGAAAAATGAGAAATTTGTTTCATTGAGATACAGAGAGGGAGAGAAAGAGACTAGGAGTAGGAGTAGGAGAAGGGGATGTGCATGCGTACCTGTCAATCTTCTTCTCTCTAGTCTCTAGACTCTCTACCCTCGCGCTCTGATGCAACTCAATGTGACAGGGGCCAGTGGTGTGGCCGTACTGTTTTGCTTCTGTAGCTCGCTCCTAACGGTGACTTGACAAATTCTTTTATAAAAATGAAATTTTAGTTAAAATGAAAAG